>NC_053499.1:56078435-56417721 GCF_905171775.1 Rana temporaria
TAAGGCTTCCGGGCAAGCCTGTCACTAATCCACTTCAGTCATATTTTGACCATGAAAGTAAAGGCTTCTGGGAAAGCCTTCTTAATATTCAGCAATGGTCACTTTCTGTTTGTAAAAACAGAGGCTTCTGGAAAGGCCTATGTCTCCTGTCTGTCAATTTCTGTCTGTGAGAGCAGAGACTTCTGGGAAAGTCTCTCCACCAGTTACCTTTATTCCGTCAATAAGAGTCTGGGCTTCTGGGAAGCCAGTTCTGAACAACTCCTGTAACCGAAACCACCTCTGCCCCCCATCCACACACATCTCTCCTGGTTGTAGGAAACTATCAGCTTTCTTACAAGCAAAAGATTTAAGAATAATGGACATGCAGAAAAACACCATGCTGGATTCATGGGAGCAAAGACTTCAAGGTAGCCTGACCTGTCCTCTACTGCCCATTGATGTTCATCCTACGAATGCTCCAGGTCTGTAAATGGGTTTGTTGACAGCGATTGAAGAGAAGATGAAGTGTACTTTCAGGAAATTAGGAAACAATTTACTTCTTGGGGTTCTTAGATATAAGCTGTGATAAAGAATTTTACCCAACAGTCAATTACAGTACAGATAAAAATACATTCCATTGTCTATTTGAAGGTGCCATGGCAGTTAATAAAATATAATTACTGGCTGAAAATGACATTTCAAAGGCACGTTGTGGAATAATTTCAAGACAAATGATTGTGTTTAGCCAGTTGTGCTCCCAGTTTGCATCTGGCAAACGTTTGCATTACTCAGTGGCTGCAAACAATTTTTCTGCAAGAAACCATCAATGGAATATCTTTGGAATACAAACTGAAATTAAAGATACTTGTAAGGCAGTTAAAGTCTGATGTGCTAGATAATGCTCTCACAAACACCAAAAGTTTTTGCCTATTACTATTTGAGAGATCAGCAGATTCTAGTTTCCTAACAATATATAGAAAGTACCTTAGTCAGCAGGACCTGTTTTAAAATTTGGTAGATTTAGATGTTGATAGAAAACTAAAGACATAACGAACAATTGTAACTGTCTGAGGAAACAAAGGACTGAGCCGTGAAGCTGGAGATATGCCTTTTAGTCGTCCAATTAGCAGCTGCGTGCTACCTATATTTGTAGATAAAACTCCAGTTTATTATCAGTCTGTTGTACTCTAGAACTGGGTTTTTGAAAGGAAGTTAGCAGAAACAAATGTTGAATCACAGATTAATGGGACGTACTCTGATTTTGTTGAAGAGGATCCAAAAGCCAAAAAACTTGTCTTTCAGACCTTTCCAAAACATTGCAGAATATGGTTCTATAAAAAGAGGTCTTACTTGCTCACTATGCAGAACTGCAGTACACTCAGAATTGTTCTTGCTGTCATGTAAAACGTCCTTCACGTGGTATCGGAGAACAGAAAATGCTCGTAATGAGGGTAAGCCCAACAAAAATTATTTTACGTAGATGACACAATCAAGCAACTCTCAAAGACAACTTATTTCAGGATTTAACTTTCACCAAAGGACTCTGGGAAAATTGAATCAACTAAACTCATAAAAGAATTTGATTGTCTTGAAAGACATTTTCATTAGAATCCAGTTTGGTTCCAAGTGATACCTAAAATAACTCCAAAACACTTCAACAGAAGAAAGAATATGCTGCTTTTTTAGACTGCAGCTTTCCATTGCAATACAACAGGAGATAAAATTGTACTGCTCTTCTTTACGTATGTGTGTGTGTGGGGGGAACACTGATCCTCTTATTAACGGTATAAATCAGCCTATTCTCAAAGAGTATATATAAATATAAATATATTGTGTGCAATGTTTTCATTTTTATTTTTATTTTTTTAAACAATTATTTATGGTATTATTATTTATTTCGTATTTAATATGGTCAGCGTTGGATTTGTTTAGTTCACAGAGGGAAAAGGGAGGAGTGGGGTGAATATGATATGTAACCTGTTCACTGCTGAATTAAATGCTGGGTCTCAGAAATATGTCCTGTCTTTATGTCTAAACTTTCTGGCAACCTATATTTATACAGGCATTTAGTTATTAGGTTGTAAAAAGATGTAGGTTCACCAAGGTTGACCATTCAGTTTCTGCTATTTTGACTACAGTATGTTTTGCATGACTTTTCTTGCTAAGTAAAATGAGGGTAATTCCATGTCTGAGTGATGCTTTGTGTGAAAGTAATAATATGGTTTTGCTGAGGGTTTTCGTATGGGGCTTCATGAAATGATTGTTTCTTAGTGCAAACAATTCAGGATCAAGATGAAAATATGCTCTCATCGATATTCAAACCTGTACCCTACTGCAGACCTGGGGCCAGATCCACGAAGCAGTTACGCTGGCGTATCTATTGATACGCCGCGTAACTTCTAGGTTGCTCCGGCGTATCTTTGTTTTGTATCCACAAAACAAGATACGCTTGAAGCTGGGCTAGATCCGACTGGCGTATGTCTTAGTACGCAGTCGGATCTAAGGTGCATATTTACGCTGGCCGCTAGGTGGCGCTTCCGTCGATTTCCGCGTCGAGTATGCAAATTAGCTAGATACGCCAATCCACAAACGTACGTCTGCCCGGCGCTTTTTTTACGTTGTTTACGTAAGGCTTTTTTCGGCGTAACGTTACCCCTGCTCTATGAGGCGTACGCAATGTTAAGTATGGACGTCGGGCCAGCGTCTAATTTTCCGTTGTGTACGTCGTTTGCATAAAACGTTCGCGAATAGGGCTTTGCGTAGAATTAAGTTCACGTCGAAAGCATTGGCTTGTTGCGGGTTAATTTGGAGCATGCGCACTGGGATACCCCCACGGACGGCACATGCGCCGTTAAAAAAAAAACGTCACTTATGTGGGGTCAAGACGTATTAACATAAAACACGCCCACAACTTAGTGATTTGAATTGCGCGCCCTTACGCCGACACATTTACACTACGCCGCCGTAACTTACGGCGCAAATTCTTTGTGGATACGGAAAATACGCTGTAAGTTACGGCGGCGTAGTGTATCTGAGATACGCTACACCGGACGTAAAAATGCGCCGCGCTACGTGGATCTGGCCCCTAATGTCTAACTCACCTTTTATAGTGTAATGTGTTAAACCTATCCAGGACTGTTTCTACTCACTGAACCCCTAATGGCAGTAGACAGTTGCCCCAGTCTGTAATTCTGCCATTAGACATAGGCCATAAATTTTAAGTCTTGTCCGCTCAAAGTCTTGGGCTTTCCTAACAGCTAGACAGCTAGACAGCTAGACAATAATTAAAAAGTGCGTGGATACAGATTTTGCATCCCTGCATTGTTTAATCAGTGTCTCTAACAACAGGAACATATGCTGCATATTGAGATACTTGTTCACACGTGGAAGGTGCCTCCTTGCATCTGCAGCCTGATATATCTACATATATGGAAAAGGCAACACTGGTAGTGACACCATTACTAGAAACTAGAAGTGTTTGTTACAATTGTGGAGGGGACTATGCCAAGAGTTTTAAAAGTCTTATGCGGCGTACACATGGTCGTTTTTTGGCATGAAAAAAAAACGACATTTTTCAGCATGTCCAAAAAACAAAGTTTTTCCAACTTCATCATTAAAAACGATGTTGCCCACACACCATCGTTTTAAAAAAATGACGAACAAAGTGTGGTGACGTACAACACATACAACGGCACTCTGAAGGGGAAGTTCTATTCGCCTTTGGGCTGCTTTTAGCTGATTCCTTGTTAGTAAAAGACGATTCACGCTTTTTTTATCTGTTACAGCGTGATGAATGTGCTTACTCCATTATGAATGGTAGTTTTACCTGAACGAGCGCTCCCGTCTCATAACTCGCTTCTGGGCATGCGCAGGTTTAAAACGTCGTTTTAGGCCACACACGATCATTTTTTACAACCCGAAAAACAACATTTTAAAAAACGACATTAAAAAATGCAGCATGTTCGAATGCAGAAATGCAGAAGCCGAAAAACGATGTGAAGCCCACACACGATGATTTTAAATTACGTTTTGTTCATGCCGAAAAACGACCGTGTGTACGCGGCATAAGGCCTCATACTCACGACTGTTTTCCTTGACAAAATCCATCGAGAAAATTGGTGGCAGAGCTTTTTTGCAGAGGAAAACGATCGTGTGTATGTTTTTCGTCGAGAAAACTGTCGTGGATCTCGACGAGAAAAAAAGAGAACATGTTCTCTTTTTTCTCCTCGGGAGTCTCAATTTCCTCGTCGTGTTTCTCGTCGGGCTGGTTTACGACGAGAAACACGTTTGTGTGTATGCTTAGAAACCCGCGCATGTTTAGAATAAAGTATGAGACGGGAGCGCACCTTCGGTAAAAGTAGCGTTTGTAATGGAGATAGCACATTTGTCACGCTGTAACAGACTGAAAAGCACGAATCGTCTCTTAACAAACTTTTACTTAACACACAGTAACATGAGATTAGCAAAAGCAGCCCCAAGGGTTGTGCCAGTGGAATCGAACTTCCCCTTTATCGTACGTGTTGTACGTCACCGCGTTTGAGAGTGACCAGATTTTGTCTTGACAGTGTGTACGCAAAGAAAGCTTGTCAAGATTCTCGACAAGCCTGACAAGAACCTCGTCGAGGAAAACGACGTTTCATTTACGACAAGATTCTCGGTCGTGTGTACGAGGCCACAGGAATAAGGTTAAAATTAAATGGTCACTTCTGGCAACAAACCAGCTTCAGCGTTTATTTATAACTTACAATAGAAAGAAAATGATAGCTTTTGATATAATGAGTTGTTACAGGCAGCACAGACATTTTCTCTTGTGAATTTTACTTTTATAGCACATAAAAAATACAAACGATACATAGAAATATATATTGAAAATTCTCCAATATTTTACCAAATGTGATAGATTTTATGTTAAATTGACATTCCGGGGGTTGATTTGCTAAAGGCAAATAGACTGGGTATTCTTTGCAAAATGAAATTTCACCATATTTACAAAGCTCTAGGGAAAATCCCCTTGCAAGGTACAATTTCAATTGCAAATGAAACAGCCTATTTGCTATTAGTAAGTCAACCCCTCCTTGTCTAGTTGTGAGTAGACAATGTAATCTTTCAAGCTAAGAACAGATTGACATCGGTGTTTTTAATTTCATTGCGGTACCCAGATATAATAATACAATATAAGGGACATTCGATCATAAACAACACCATTGGCATCAGAAACAAAAGAAACCAAAATAGAGGTTTAACAGGTAGATGAACCTTACTAGCATAGGAGAAATCTCCCTACCTTATTGCCAACCTTGGTGTTAATTGAACATAACAGCAAGAAGAAATAAGGATGCTTATGGTAATTTTGGGGGGCTAAAAATAACCACCCCCCTCCCCCCCAGGGGGAGTCACTGTTGCAATCCCCTGCGGAACCATCACAAACTGGAAGTAACCTGCTAGAAATTCCAATAAGCAGGGCCCAATGTAAAATTATCATAGATTCGGTATCCACATATTGAGAATCTAGAAAGGAAGAGAAGAATAAGTGAGACCTAAAAGAAGCAAAAGAAAAGAGAAAAAGCGTACGGCTTAGGGAGGAATCAAGCACTAGAGTTCATTGAAGAGTATGAATCAACACTATGTGTAACACTATACAACAAATGTATAAGACCCCTTTCACACATGCAGAGCGTATGTCCGCTTTTTCATCCATCCATTTACGGATGAAAAAGGAACATACATTGATCCCTATGAGATTGCGGGTATCAGAGGATGAACATCCGCTGACACCCGATCTCATCCGGGTCCGCAATCCTCCGATTCTGCAGAGGGAAACAAACCCTATTTTTCATCCGTCTGTGGATCGGGTGAACACGGACAGACGGTCCATGTTTATCCGATCCCCCCATAGGGGAGAGCGGAGATCTGACAGGGTGGTCCCTGCACAGTGTGCGGGGACCGCCCTGTCAGCAGCCGGCTCAGCGGGGTTTCAATGGAGCGATCCCCGCTGAGCAAGCGGAGGTTCACGGGCCGGATCATCACGGATCCGTCCTGTGTGAAAGGGCCCTTAGAGGTGGCCATAAGGGTGTTGACCATCTTCTCCTGGACCATTATACAAGATATCTTTTTCGTTTTGCTGCAGCATATGACACCCTCAGTTGCTTCCATGCTCAGGCTAAGGTAATCTTAGCAGTCAGCAGGATAAATTGAATGAGTTTTCAAAGGCACTTATAGCATCTATTCAGCAAGGCGATCTCAAGAGTTTGAGGCACTGCAAGGCTGGTGACCCTGCGCAGCAAACGAAAATTCTGTTCCAGAAGCCCCTAATGCGGGGGGGGGGGAATTCCCACCAAGTGTGGAAGAATGAGCCAACATGGCTACAATCCCAAAGTCATCTGTGTTTTTTAGTGGCAAGGAATCAGCAGAGTGTAGGAACATATAATCTTTAGTTTTCATTAGCTCCTGGCCAAAAGTAAAAAAAATGAGAACTAATCTGCAACATTAAAAAATTATGTTTTTAGGTTTAGTATGGCTTTAAACCTACTACCACCCCATTCTAAGGCCCCGTACACACGACCAGTTTCCTCGGCAGAATTCAGCTTCCGACCGAGTTTCTGGCTGAATTCTGCCGAGGAAACTGGTCGTGTGTACACTTTCGGCCGAGGAAGCCGACGAGGAGCTCGGCGAGGAAATAGAGAACATGTTCTCTATTTCCTCGTTGTTCTATGGGAGCTCTCGTCCCGCCGAGCTCCTCGGTGGCTTCAGGGCTGAACTGGCCGAGGAACTCGATGTGTTTGGCACGTCGAGTTCCTCGGCCGTGTGTACGAGGCTTCAGACTTTTCTATCTACCCTGTGAAAGAAAAGATGCTTATACTTACGTATTATGAAGCTGTTCCGGTCCAGTCACATGATCTCTCCAGCGACAGCTTCAGTGAAGAGATCGCCAGCAGTGGCTGCAAATGCCTGTGCAGTCACATCACTTATAAGCTACCCTTCCTCTACACTGAAGCCGCAGTTGGGACTTGATCATGTGACCGAATGAGAGTGGCTTCAGAATAGGTAAGTATGAGCATCTTTTCTTTCAGGCCCCGTACACACGACCGAGTTTCTCAGGAGAATTCAGCCAGAAACTCGATCGGAGCTGAATTCTGCCGAGAAACCCGGCCGTGTGTACACTTTCGGCTGAGGAAGCCGACGAGTTCCTCGTCGAGCCAAATAGAGAACATGTTCTCTATTTCCTCGTTGTTCAATGAGGAAAGTTGGCTCACCGAGATCCTCGGCGGCTTCACACAGAACTCGACGAGCAAAACGATGAGTTTTGCCCGTAGAGTTCCTCGGACGTGTGTACGGGGCCTCACAGGGTAGATAGAATAGTCTTAAAATTATGGTGGGAGTAGGTTTAGCCTTAGTTAGATTTTGACTGAATTTACACTTTAAATTTTAAAGCTGTCCAGAATCATAATTTACATATAATATTATATTTAAATATAACTGGGTAGCCTTATAAATTAGGAGTATAACACTGGAAGTTTATTATGTTTATGAGAATTTAAAATGTAGCCCATAGCAAATAATCACAATTGTTTCATGTTTCTTATTTGACAATGGACAAACGAGATGTAGCTATTAAAGGGTAAGTCACCTTAAACCTGTGTGAGCATTTTGCTTCAAAGGTAGAGCTGTAGAATCTATGGGGTGGATTTACAAAGGCAAATAGACTGTGCACTCTGAAAGTGCAGTTGATCTAGAGCTTAGTAAATGAGATAAAGCTTCTCTTTGAAGAATAGTTACCGTTACATAGTATACCCAATACCCAATTAAATGCAAGGAAGATAAAAAAAAAACAGAACTTATCATCTTTTACTAAGCTCTATTTGTCTTAAGTAACCCCCCCCCCATCCCGCCCCCCATGTCTTTCTGTCTGATTGTGCACAGTCTTCTGGGTAGGGAGGAGCCTTTTCTAGCTACACTTTTCTGGTGCAACATCCACTTGACTCCCATGAGTCCCACATCTGAATGAACAAACAAATCTTGCTTTCTGGTGTATTCCACTTGCATATGAGATCAGTCTGAGACACGTCTGAGATCATTCAAAATTAATTACCGTAATAGGTGCATATAAACGGAAATTTTCAGTTGACCTCCTTCTAACATGAACAAATACCTGTTGATGCACTATAATTCAGCATCAGTGAAAAGTGAATATACCTTTCCCTGTATCAGATTTAATATCATGTCATTTCAAATTGGATCTAGGATTTTGATTCAGATCTAGAATACCTTTTATTATAATTTTAATATTAATTATTAAGATACAATCATACTCAACGAAGAACAAAACAAAAGCAGAAGAATAAACAAAACTACAAAATACAATAACAAACATCAAGTCACCATCAACATCAAATTAATATATGCAAAAACATGAATTGAAATAAAACAAATTAAATAAATTCAATGCTGTACTGTAATAAACGTACCATCCTATTAAAACACAACATTGTATAAATAACACCATTGAACAAACAGCAGAAAAATCAAACTACAAAAGTGTAAATATTGCACCACTTCCCCTATGTACAGAGCATCCGGAAAGTATTCACAGCTTTTCCCTTTTTCCACATTTTGTTATGTTACAGCCTTATTCCAAACTAGATTAAATTCATTATATTCCTCAAAATTCTACAAAAAATACCCCATAATGACAATGTGAAAGAAGTTTGCATGAAATCTTTGCATATTTATAAAAAAAAAAAAAAAATCACATGTACATAAGTATTCACAGCCTTTGCCATGACACTCAGAATTGAGCTCAGCTGCATCCTGTTTCCACTGATCATCCTTGAGGAGTTTCTACAACTTGATTGGAGTCCACCTGTGGTAAATTCAGTTGATTGGACACGATTTGAAAAGGAACACACCTGCCTATATAAACTCCCACAGTTAACAGTGCATTTAAGAGCACAAACCAAGCCATGAAGTCCAAGGAATTGTCTGTAGACCTCAGAGACAGCATTGTTTCGAGGCACAGATCTGGGGAAGGGTACAGAAACATTTCTGCAGCAATGAATATCCCAATGAGCAGAGTGGCCTCCATCATCCGTAAATGGAAGAAGTTTCGGAACAACCAGGACTCTTCCTAAAGCGGGCCAGCCAACCAAACTGAGCGATCGGGGAAGAAGGGCCTTATGTCAGAGAGGTGACCAAAAACCCGATGGTCACTCTGACAGAGCTCCAGTTTTTCTCTGTGGAGAGAGGAGAACCTTCCAGAAGATCAACCATCTCTGCAGCACTCCACCAATTAGGCCTGTATGGTAGCGTTGCCAGATGGAAGCCACTTCTCAGTAAAAGGCACATGACAGCCTGTCTGGAGTTTGCCAAAAGGCACCTGAAGGACTCTCGGACAATGGGAAACTAAATTCTCTAGTTTGATGAAACAAAGATTAAACTCTTAGGCCTGAATGGCAAGCGTCATGAGGAAACCAGGCACCACTCATCAGCTGGCCAATAGCATCCATTTTATAGCAGCAGGAACTGGGAGACTAGTCAGGATCAATGGATAGAAGAGTGCAGCAATGTACAGAGACATCCTTGATTAAAACCTGCCCCAGAGCGCTCTGGACCTCAGACTGGGGCGAAGGTTCATTTTCCAACAGGACAATAACCCTAAGCACATAGCCAAGATAACAAAGGAGTGGCTACGGGACAACTATGTGAATTTCCTTGAGTGGCCCAGCCAGAGGCAAGACTTGAACCCGATTGAACATCTCTGGAGAGATCTAAAAATGGCTGTGCACCAACGCTCCCCATCCAACCTGATGGAACTTGAGAGGTCCTGCAAAGAATAATGGGAGAAACTGCCAATAAATATGGATGCCAAGCTTGTAGCATCATACTCAAAAAGACTTAAGGCTGTCATTGGTGCCAAATGTGCTTCAACAAAGTATTAAGCAAAGGCTGTGAATACTTATGTACATATGATTTTTTTCATTTTTAATACATTTGCAAACATTTGAAAAAAATCTCTTTCACATTGTCATCATGGGGTATTGTTTGTAGAATTTTGAAGAAAATAATTAATTTTATAAATTTTGGAATAAGGCTGTAACATAGCAAAATGTGAAAAAAAGTGAAGCACTGAATACTTTCTGGGTTACACTAATTTTTTTTACTAATAAATTACTCTAGTACTAACTTAATATAAATACATAAAAGTCCTGATCATAAGCCCAGATTAAAACCCACGTCCACCACTCACAGGGAGGAATTATAAATTTGGCAAAAATGATTCCCTGTGTCGCTCTATGATACATCGTAGTTGTAACAATTTATTGCTAAAGGTACCCGTCAGACTGACCAGCATATTGGATAGTGGATGGGAGGAGTTGTCCAAGACCGAACGTATCTTAGACAGCATCCTTCTCTCTTACATTGTTGTGAATGGATCCAACTCCAATTCAATAACATCACTGATCAGCTTATTAAAGTGTTACTAAAATATGACTGTATATGCAGTAAAGCATGCTTGTTATACTCACTGTGGAACCTAAGGGGTTAATTCGCTGCATTGTGTAAAAACGCTGTTTTGATCCTGTATGCACAGACTCCTTCTTGCATTGCCCCCAAAACCCGTCTAGATAAGACAGAGTAAATGGAGTCAAGCTGCACATGCTCAGTTTGGTGTGTATTGCTAGAGAGTTTTTTTTCTTGAAAGAGTGCATGTGATCAGCACATGGCCAATAAAAACCGTCCAGACAGAGGGTCAGGGGTCCTGCATCTTGATAGGACATCCAGTGCAGTATGAAACCTCCTCCTACAAGCTTTAACCAGGCACTGACAGAAGCCACAAGGGTGCTATATACTGCTGATGAGAAAAGGTATTTAACAGTTTATAGTTGCTAAAATTATTGCATTTCCATGTTCTCTGCACTGTGATACCAGATATAGTGACAGCAGCGTCCTGGGTTTAGTAACACTTTAAGGCCTCGTACAGACGAGAGGATAACCGCTGAAAACGGTCCGCCGGACTGTTTCCAGCGGATAAATCCTCTGGCGGATTTTGATCTGATGGCTGTACACACCATCAGATCAAAATCCCCGCGGAATACATCCGCGGTGACGTGGCCGCGCCGTCGCCGCGGCGACGTGCGCGACCCTGGAAGGTAAATACTTCCACGCATGCGTCAAATCAATACGACGCATGCGAGGGATGGGATCGAACGGACTTATCTGGTGAGTCTGTACAGACGACCGGATAAGTCCGGCGGACTGGATTCCAGCGGATAGATTTCTTAGCATGCTAAGAAATTTTTATCCGCTGGGAATCCGTTGGCTGGATTTTTATCCGCTGGGAAATGTCCTCTCGGACGTACACACGACCAGATCTATCTATCTGCTGGAACTGATCCGCGGATCAATCCCAGCGGATAGATCCGGTCGTGTGTACGGGGCCTAAGTCTGTTGGTGACAGCCATCCTAAGACTGCTTACCCAGCATGTCACAGCATACAGGAGAATAAAGGCACCTCTATCAACTCCTACAAAGCACCTCAGTGTTCTTACTCCAGTCCAGTTTATTATCTATGTGTATCCGCAGACACCTACAAATATACCCACTGCACGGACGGAGACAGGGGTCACTGATGCCTTCCTCCTTCTCAAGTTCACAACCAGTTTAGTCACAATTATATACAGATGATTATCCTTACACCATATAACAAAGTTCTCCACCACAGTCCTATATTCAGTCTCTTCCCCATCCCTGATACAGTACATCCCACTTCTGCAGAGTTATCAGAAAACTTTGGAAGATGACAAGGCTCCGTCTGGTAGCTGAAGTCAGTTGTATAGACAGTGGAGAGACAGGGAGAGAGAACTGTCCCCTGTGGAACACCAAAAAATACAGGGTGGGCCAATAGTAAATATACATTTGTAGGGATCTGCTGCCCTTTAATGTCTGAGATTGTAAATCCCTGTAAACATATTAAGTACAGTATGTACTTCCTGTCCCTGGGATGCTGGCTTTGAAAACCCTAGAAGAAGGAAGTGGAGAGACAGAGAAGGTTTCAGCCACATGCCCTGTCCATGCTGGTAAACCCTAATGCCACGTACACATGACCCTTTTTAATGGTCTAGAAAAAACGATTTTTTTTAACCCGATTATTGTTAAGCCGGCCTTGCCTACACATGATCGTGAAAAAAAAAGCTCTAGCAAAGCGCGGTGACGTACAACACGTACGACGGCACTATAAAGTACCATTCGGATGGCGCCACCCTTGGGGCTGCTTTTGCGTTAGTAAAAGTTTGGTGAGAGCCAATTTGTGCTTTTCAGTCTGTTACAGCGTGATGAATGTGCTATCTCCATTACGAGTGCTAGTTTTACCTGAAAGAGCACTCCCGTCTCATAACTTGCTTCTGAGCATGCGCGTTATTTTCACGTCGTTAAAGCCCACACACGACCATTTTTTATGACGTTAAAAAACAACGTTTAAAACAACGTGAACATTTAGAGCATGTTCTAAATTTTTAATGGCCATTTTTAACGTTGCGAAAAAATGCTCTGGAGCCCACACATGATCATTTTTAATGACATAAAAAAAAAAATTCACATCACGAAAAAAGGTCATGTGTACGCGGCATTAGAGAGAAGTGGCTACTATGCAAGTATTCCAATGATCTGAGTTTCAGTGTCTTAGTTCAAGTGCCACACCACAGATCTTGCTGGTGGTAAGCTGTATTCCAGGCTGGTTGGACAACAGTTGGAGGATCTACCCATGTCTGCACATCCTATCTTCAGGACTCCAACACAAAGACACATACTGCATCATCCTCAGGAACCCCTCCGACTGGACTTTGCTGCAACATTCATCTGGAGGTATCTCTGTTATTAACCCAGGTATATGTGCACAATTCACCAGGACTTCTTTGTACTGTTATTAATCTCTTCCTACATAAAGCTTGTATTATTTCTATACCGTCATGCAGCTATATGCTTACAGTTTATGTTCTATGCTGGTTGCAGTAGTTCTTCTGTTCCCAATTACTTTGAATAGATTACTGGTTTAGCGTTACCCCCAAAGGAGCCGCTGAATAAGATTGGTCGTCTGTTTTTTGCCTTGACCTTCCTAAGGGTCTCAGCCTCTTTGACACACCAGGATGAGCGTAAAAGCAAGTAAACACAGTAAAGCACATTGCAAATTATTCCCATTACCCAATAATAGTGCTACATTAAAAGTAGGCACCAAACCAGTTATTGAAGGTAATCTTAACCACTTAGCGACCAATGTACTTCGGACGAGCGACAGCTGTATGCAGTCCCATCATTGATCGCCACTATTAGTATAAAATATATATATTCCAGTATATATACACACCATAGTTTGTACGTGCTATAACTTTTACACAAGCCAATATGGACACATTAGGATTTTTTTTTATAAAAAACATGACACAATATAAATTTTAGACAAAATTTATGAAGAATTTTTTTTATTATTATTTGATATGTTTTATAGCAGAAAGTAAAACAAATATTTTTTTCAAAATGTTCAGTCTTTTTTCCCTCTGCTGCCTGGAGGGGACAGTGCAACACAACATCCAGCATGACAGTAGAAAGTGAAAGTAAAACTGATTGTAAAGAGGACAATGTCACCTTCTGCATGTTTCTGTAGACCGGCATCTGGCTACACTGGGTCATTTTCCAGGAAGGGAATCCCTTCTGTTCACAGAGGTCCTGTCCTGGGAGGAGGCACTGCCAAACCCATTCTTCCACTCAGTGAAGGTTCTGGTTCATTTATTTACCTACAGGTAAATACAGTAAAACCTTGGTTTGCGAGCATAATTCGTTCCAAAAACATGCTTGTAATCCAAATCACTTGTATATCAAAGCATTTTTTTACAGGGTATAAAAGAGAAGAGGCATCTTTAAGTGTAGCAATAAGTTGCTAAATGTACTTTCATTAACCACTTCCATACCAGACTGACATCCCGCATCACCGATCGCCGCGCTGCGCGCCCCCGCGGCATGGAATCCTGCAGGACGTCCATAGACGTCCAGTCAGGATTGTGTAACCACTTCCCGGACGTAAATTTCCCATTGACCGGGCGGGAAGTGGTTAAATGTAACCATATTGCTACACTTGGAGGCTCCTCTCTTATTTTTCTCAGTTGTGACATGACGCTACTCTTATATCAAGACATTGCTTGTATATCAAGGCAAAATGTATTAAAACATTTTGCTTGTCTTGCAAAACGCTCTCAAACCAAGTTACTCTTAAACCAAGGTTTTACTGTATCCTGATTGGGGAGGGCCATTTCTTATAATCCCCCCAAAAGAAGGCGATACATTACTGATCATATCATGACATTCCTGGTCTGATTATGGCATTTTATTCAAATTTTACTTATCTTTCATTTTCATTTCTTTTATTATTTCTTTTACTTTACAGCTATTGAGAACATTATGGACAAAGGGTAAACAGTACTGTACAGATCAGGTCATTTTTGTCTCATAGGTATAACACCCCTAGAACCTGTCCCTGACACTGTTCAATGTCTTAGATGTATTAAATGTCCTCAATCAACATTGCATCATTCCTGGATTATGTCCCTAACACTGTGATATATGTGTATACATGGTCGAATTTTAAAAAAATTTCTTTTAAAGTCAGAAATTTCTTGCGTTTTGTGATCCAACGTGCCACTATTGAATTCGAAATTCGACCAACCAAGCCTTCAATTTTACCTCCTGTTGCTACAGAAGCTAATTTTTGTGGCTGGGAATCTGTTTTTCTTTCCAGGAATTTTCTTTTATTGCACATGCGCATTTATTTTCTGAATACATTTCTTGCACGATTCTCCCATCATTGATTAGAAAATCTTTTTTTTTTCTGAAAATTTCCAACGTGCCCGATTACTCAAATTCGATGGCCGCACGAAAATCGTCTGTTGCCGCAGCCCACTAATAGGGATGAGTGAGGGATCAGCACATGGTAATGGCGGCTATTACCATGTGCTGACAGGTCGGATAGGCCTTGGAGACAGAACAGTGGGCCGTGAGTGTATGGATGGATAAAAAACGGACAAACAGTCATAATGTGTGAAGACGCCTATCTCTGTTAGATCTCTCTCTTTTAAAGGATCATACTATCACAGCCCAGGAGTTTCAAAGGCCCAGGCTAGGGTTTTAGCCACTCGCTGTTTTATTTACATGTTCTGGTAAGCCTCCTACTTATAGGGTGCTGGTGGTGGTGGTCCCTTAAGTCACTTTATACCTCATGTGTGTGCTGGTTATGACATACTTCACCATTGAGTGTTTTTTTCTGCGACACGCTTCAAAAAATCGTGGTTTCGCTGGAGGCTTCAACAATCATCTTCCCCTTCCACCCCCCCCCTGTGAGGATCGCCTAAAGGCCCTGGCTGGGGTTTGCAGCCGCAAGCATATATTGCTTGCCATGTGGTAAGCCTCCAATTTTTTACTGGTTCGTGGTGGTGGTTTTCATATTTGCTCCTCAACATCTGTTCACCTTCATATGAACTTAACTATTGTGGACACATTGGGACTGAGTTCTTCCTTTTCTAGTCCCCCATTGATTTGGGTTTACTGGCTTCATCAATTATCACACATCAATTTTACTGTTTAGATTTATTTAAGTTATTAGCGCAACATCTCCTTCTTTTTTCTATTGTCGTAAAACGTCTTTGAGAACCCGGGTCTTGCCCCAGGGAACATGTATCAATGGAAAAAATGTTTTAAAAACTGTCGTTTTTTCTGGAGCAGTGATTTTAATGATGCTTTAAGTGAAAAAAAAAATGAAAAATTCCTTTAAATATCGTACCTGCTGGGTGTTTATAGTATGCCTGTGAAGTGGCACGTGTTTAGAACTGTCCCTGCACAAAATGAGATTACTATAAGAAAAACGTTATTTAAAACTGCTTGCGGCTTTAATGTAATGTCTGGTCCCTGCAATATAGATAAAAATCTTTGAGAAAAATAGCACAGACAGTACACACACCACGTAGCTTTAGGTGCACACTGCAGAGGACACAGGCAGTACACACCATGTAACTTTAGGTGCACACTGCAGAGGACACAGGCAGTACACACACGACGTAGCTTAAGGTGCACACTGCAGAGGACACAGGCAGTACACACCACATAGCTTTAGGTGCACACTGCAGAGGACACAGGCAGTACACACCACATAGCTTTAGGTGCACACTGCAGAGGACACAGGCAGTACACACCACGTAGCTTTAGGTGCACACTGCAGAGGACACAGGCAGTACACACCACGTAGCTTTAGGTGCACACTGCAGAGGACACCACGTGAGAATACTGCAGCTAGCACAATCACCTGCCTGCCAGTAAATTAGGAAGTGCAGATCTAGCTAAACTATACAGTGTATAAATATATATACAACACCTGGAATGCATATATATCCCCTACACACTGTAACTTTAACTGACTAGCCTGCCTGCTCTATCTACCTACTAAAAATGACACTCTCTCTCTGTCTTCTTTCTTTTAACCACCGCAACACACTACACAAGGCTGACCTGCAGGCGGCCTTTTATAGTGTGGGGCGTGCACTAAACCCCCTGAGCCATAATTGGCCAAAGCCACCCTGGCTTTGGCCAATTATGGCTCTCCGTTTTTTGCAAGCTGTGATTGGCCAAGCATGCGGGTCATAGTGCATGCTTGGCCAATCATCAGCCAGCAATGCACTGCGATGCCGCAGTGAATTATGGGCTGTGAAACGCAACTCGAATTTGGCGTAAACGGCCCAAAACGTTTGTAATTCGACGAATGATCGAACATACGATCCCTACCCACTAATGGTGCGAAGTTCGAATGAAGATTTTCAAAAGTAAATTCTTTCGACATTCGACCCATGTATGGCCTGCTTAATACATGAATTCTAGTTAACATCAACGCCCCCAAAAAAGAAGTTCATAGGACACAAGTTAGGTACATATGGAGCCTATTTTTGCTGGAGGCTTTGGCATGAACATGCAAGACCATGCCTTTGACAAAATGGTTACCCCCCACAGACATAGAGACAGTGTAGAACAAGTCATGGTAAGTTAATAGTGGGGAAACATTTCTGCAGGGGGACCACAGGCAATACTGATGTCTATACATAGCTTCCAGACTTCAGTCCCTTTTCAAAAAGTATTTAGCAGATAGTGTCACACTCAGGACATTAAAAGCAATGTTTAAAAAAGCCCAGCTCTTTGGCAGTGTCGAGGAGGGTAAAACTTCTGTCAACTTAAATTTTTTATCTGTGTCCCTATTTGGCGAATTTTCCTCACTTTCTGTTTAAAATGGGTCATACAGAATAATAAAGTGATTCTAAAGGTTGTATTCTTTTTTTTAAATAACAAACGTGTTATATGTACCTGCTTCGTGAAATGGTTTTACACAGAGCAGCCCTTATCCTCTTTTTATGGGACCCCCCACGGGCTGTCCTGCCCCCCCCTGCCGAGCACCCCCAATAGCAAGCTTATGCACTTATGCTAGATCGAGATGGGGCTCAGGTAAGTATAAGGGGAGCTGGGGGGGGGGGGGTGACTTCTGCCTTTAGAACTGCTATAATGAATGGAAAACCTCCCTACTGTGAAGGGAGATCTCTCAAAGGGGTCACATGTAGCAAGATGAATGTTTGGAGACTCGAGATTTTATTGTTTTCTGTATCTTAAAGCTGAACTTAAAGCTGAACTTAGCTAAATATACAATTTAAATTGTAGGGTGCTCTCTTACCTACAAAACGATTTGTACTCATCCACTTCTAATATTTACACAGCTCTACCACACAGCAAAGCATTTTAAGGCAGGGCAGGAGTTTTCTCTGCTTCAGTTAATAACTCCTTCAGGTCATGCCGTCCACAATTAAAGCCTGTGACTGGACAGTGAAAGGAGAAGCAGCACACTCATGAGCTCATCTTATGTTCCTTGTTAGCACAGAAGCACTGCAGCACAACTGAACCTTGTGCTGGTTCTCCCTCTTGTAGTTATTACTTCTAATGAACTATGAACTGTATGCAGATACAAAATGCTATACCCTGACCTTATAAAACCACCAAGAACTGACTGTACTCTAATGGACCGTGCCAGTGGCAGTCATGTTGTGTTCAGCCTTACAGTTACTGGGATGATGTGCTAGTATTAGAAATTAACTCCAACTAAACCAGAAGAATGGTTGATCCATGTTGTATAATCTACAGCCACCTCAGACCTGGTGGGGTACTATCCCCAAAGTTGACTGCCTAAGGGAAAGAGCAAGGAGATAGTCTGTCCCAAATCTTTACCCCAAATAATTTAAGTAAAATGAAACTGAACAGTGTAATTCGTCTGGAGCTTGTTCCAAAAATGATTACTGTCTTGCTAAATGGTGAACATCTTGTGCTGCTAAATGCACAATCCAAAGTCCAATACCATTACAAACTGGGAGTACCTAAAAATCGAATGCCAAAATCCTGTATGTAATTATTCCTTTTTTAAGCAATTGATTGTTAAACCTCACAGGAGAATAAATACTGAGAAAAGCAAATTGCTTCTAAAAGTTTCTGTGGATTCAGATGAAGAATGTAACAATGCTTTCCTTTTCAGGTGGTCGAGAACACACAATAGTATCAGGGCTCAAGTCCTGCGGGAACGCGTGGGAACGGAGTCCCTGCACTTTTTTCACAGCAGGAACGCAGTTCCCTTTGCAGGACTAGAGCAGCCGAGCCGATCCTTCACTAAGCGGCGATGCCCAGCTCGAGTCACTGTCAGGGGCAGGCGAACCTTAGTAATCCTTTATGTTACTGGCCGCTTTCTGTATATGGATTTCAACGGGTAGTGTGCGGGTATTCCGTCACTTCCTTGAGGCCGCAATGTCTCCTGGGAGCTTTTGTCACTGTTCCCAGGAGACATTGCGAAGGTCTGCCACGAGTTATCGCGGGATTTAGAAAGAAATTGCCTAAAGTTCTTTCTAAATCCCGTGATAACTCACGGCAGACCTCCGCAATGTCTCCTGGGCACAATGACAAATCTCCCAGGAGACATTGCGGCATCGAGGAAGTGACGGAATACCCGCACACTCCCCGGAGAATCCATATACAGGAAGCGGCCAGTAACATAAAGGATTCCTAAGGTACAGTGGATAGAAAAAAAAAAAACATGCGGTTTAGTAATTATGCATATGAGCGTATCATTTTTTTTTTTTGGTGGGGGAGTGGATCTTGGGTGGGAGTTTCCACACTTTTTTCCCCAGGACTTGACCCCTGAATAGTATGTATTCTAGCAAACAAACTTGTATCAATTTACACAGTACACTCACAATAAACCATATCATCCTGACCATAGATGTATCAAACATCCACGATTCACTGAAAATTAATACATTTTTGATCCATCTATGGCTGTTCCCGCTTGAGAGAAGTCAATCCAATGATTGATGTCTCCACCTGAAACTAACCTTTCTTTACTAGTTTAATCACTGCTGGCTTGCTCACAAGGATAAAGTAAGTCTCTATCCTTGTAAGCAAGCTAGCAGTGGTGGAACGTGTCAAGGAATCTTGGTTTCAGTTGGAGACATCAATGTATGCAGTCTTTTTTTGACAAATTAGGCTGGGTTCACACTGATACTACAGGACAGTCATACGACTTTCATCCTACTTTGCTCTGCGACATCAGTCCTACATTGGTCCTCCATTGGTCCTACATCCATCCTTGAATGAACAGGATACTACTTTGCTCCGACTTTGTTATAGTATGACATGTTTTTGGAAAAATCAAAACAAGCAAGAGCGCAGAAGGGCGGAAGCCGCCTGGCAAAGAAGCGCTTCTGAGGAAAACCTCATCATCTACAAGGCAATAACAAGAAAATATCATGAAGAAATCTTCAAAGCCAAGAAACAACATTTTTCTATGGCGATCAACAGTGCCCTAAACCACCCCAGTGAACTCTTCAAGATGGTCACCCAGACCATGAATCCAGGATGTCTTGAAGCCACCAATTCAGACACCCAAGAGTTTTGCAATGAATTATCGGATTTCTTCATCAACAAAATTGAGAGAATCCGGGAAAGCATTCTGCAAAACAATACCTCCCTCAGCCCACCACATAACTCCCAGAGAAACTTTCTACAGGCAACAAAGTTCACTCTGAAACCCATCTCCATCGATGCTACAAAAAATATCATCGGCACTTTGCGAAACAGCACAGCGCCTAATGATATTATCCCCACTGAACTGCTGAAGGAATGTGCCGACATCCTGGCACCACCTATCACGCAGCTTATAAACCAGTCATTTAAGGAAGGCATAGTGCGCTCCCTGCTGAAAGAGGGCACCATCCAGCCATCTTGAAAAAACGCACCCTCGACCCCAAGGACCCAACTCACCGCCGCCCCATAACAGGCCTAAATGTCCTCTCTAAGGTAATGGAGAAAGCAGTGGTACTACAGCTGCAACAGCATCTAGATACCCATAATCTACTTGATCCATTACAATCAGGCTTCCGCCCTGGATACGGGACGGAAACAGCATTACTCAAAATATGGGACGACGCCCTTGAGGCCGCAGACGAAGGAGAATCCTGTCTCCTGGTTCTGCTGGACCTAAGCGCAGCCTTTGACATGGTAGACCACAAACTGTTACTGATGCGACTGGCTGAGGTAGCAAGAGTCGCAGAAGGTGACTTACCATGGTTTTCATCCTTCCTGGGTTCTTTCACTTCCGAGAAGCGCACGGTGTCATGCGGAGTCCCCCAAGGATCCCCCCTGTCACCGGTGCTTTTCAACATCTACCTTCTCCCTCTCTTTGATATTATCAGTAGCCAAAAACTACTCTATCACTCATATGCAGACGACACGCAACTGTATTTTCGTATCTGCAACAAATAGGATCATCATCTCAGTTTAGAGAAATGTCTCTCTTTGATAGAAAACTGGATGTCTGAGGCCCCGTACACACGACCAGTTTCCTCGGCAGAATTCAGCTTCCGACCGAGTTTCTGGCTGAATTCTGCCGAGAAACCCGGCCGTGTGTACAATTTCGCCGAGGAAGCCGACGAGGACCTCGGCGAGGAAATAGAGAACATGTTCTCTATTTCCTCGTTGTTCTATGGGAGCTCTCGGCCCGCCGAGCTCCTCGGCGGCTTCAGGGCTGAACTGGCCGAGGAACTCGATGTGTTTGGCACGTCGAGTTCCTCGGCCGTGTGTACGGGGCCTAAGAGTTATCTTAAACTCAACAGCTCCAAAACAGAAATTCTCATGTTTCAGGCCAGCCGCAAGAGTCAACTGGCAACAACCTGGACACCCCCGCCCATTCTGGGCCAAATCATCACCCCTAGCTCCAAAGTCAAAAGTCTCGGGGTCATCTTCGACACCTACATGACAATGGATGCACAAATAGGGTCAGTAGTCAGCAGTTCTCACCATCTGCTGCGCCTGCTACGCAGACTTATTCCATTTATCCCCAAGGAAGACGTAGCAGTCGTGGTAGGAACAATTGTGAACTCCAGACTGGATTATGCAAATGCCCTTTACCTCTGACTGCCAAAATACCAAATCACTCGCCTGCAAGTCGTTCAGAATACGGCCGCTAGACTTGTGACTGGGAAAAAAACATGGGAATCAATCTCACCTTCGTTGAGAACCCTTCACTGGTTGCCAGTAAAGGACAGAATTGCTTTTAAAGTACTCTGTCTGACGCATAAGTGCATCCATGGGAAGGCTCCGCAATATCTTCGCGACAAGATAGAACCCCACAATTCCAATCGCCTCCTGCGATCCACTAACCAAAACTTGGTCAAAATACCCAAAGCCAGATACAAGTCCAAAGGAGAAAGAAGGTTTGCATTCCAAGGTCCAAGACTATGGAACGCTTTACCGACCTGCATTCGGTTGGAGGAAAACCACCTGGCCTTCAGAAGACAGATTAAAACTCTGCTCTTTTGATGTCAAGAGACAAGAACAACAAGCGCCCAGAAGCGATTCAGTTCGCATGTGCCGCGCTATATAAGTTTTTCATTCATTCATTCATTCAATCCCAGTGTGAGATAAATTCCCAGTGTGTCAAATGTAAGATAGTAAGGACAGGACAAGGATCCTACTTTGATTCGACTTCATTGATATTCAATGCGCTGAAGTAGCTTCAAAGTCGGACCAAAGTAGTACAGGGAGCATTTTCAAAGTCGGACCGGCTTGTGTCGGACCAGTTAAGACGGCTCTCATAGGGAAACATTGATTTTCACACGTCATGCGACATGAGCTCCCAATTTTGGAGCGTTTGTCGGACCAGTGTGAACCCAGCCTAAAACACAGAAAGAAGAGCTAAGCTTTGGAGTGTGACTTATATTTTGTATACCTTTGACTCAAAGTGGAGATGGGTTGTCCGGGTGGGATGAAAGGAGCAAGTCTGGAGTGGAGCCATGGGTTTGGGTATGTTCTTGTTGTAACCAGCATTACGCACACACACAGGAAAGGACTCACCAGATCCTAATGAGGGTTATATATAAACTTGGCACAAGTGCTGTTTGATAGTATGTACTGACAGGGAATGGAACAAATTGGGTCAATCTCAGTAAAATGGATCAATATAACCCCAAAATTTAAAAAATAAACATGATTTATTGCATTAATCACTTCTTCAGGAGTGAACAGATGATCATGGGATCCCAGTAATGTCATTGACCATACAGTGCCTTGAAAAAGTAATTATACCCCTTGAAATTTTTCACAATTTAACATGTAGTCAGAGTCTTCACCGAGGAATACGACATCCTAACTATCCCGGCCTGAGGTGTGCCATTGGCCTTGCTGGACAGTACGCCTATAAGTGGGCATACCCCGAAGTGATAGTGAAGTGAAGAAATAAATGATGAAAAAAGACAAAATTTAAAAAAGGGGGAACGGGTGGGTGGGTACCCAGAAATCCCACCGACGCCGGAGATTAGAGGGGAGGAGGGATAAATAGCCCTCTGACTCCTCCTACAAACACAGGCTAGCCTGCGGCTAGCCTTAACACTTGTAGTCAGAGTCTTCACCGAGGAATACGACATCCTAACTACCCCGGCCTGAGGTGTGCCATTGGCCTTGCTGGACAGTATGCCTATAAGTGGGCAAAAAGACCCGGAAGTAGGTGTGATGAAAAGTGGAAGGGCATGAACCATCTGTCCGGTAGGGAAGCATGCCCGGACAGTCTCAAAGAACGACTAGCATCCGTGACTACAGCAGTAACCAGCGTACTAAGAACCGATGATTAGAAGGAACCCCCCCATCCGTTGGCACTTACACAACTGCCCAGAAACCAAACGACCGTCCCATGACTGATAGACTAAGCCTCCCTCCCGAAAGCACAGACATGGGCACAAATGCTGATGGCGAGAGGATACGTGGGGGAATGGAACAAGGGCCGACCTGAGGAGCCCTGTGAAATGCAAACATCATCCAATAGGACGCAAGACCAGTAGCCCTGTCAAACACCCACAACCCCTGGCCTAACTATCTATACCTGGTAAGGGGACGTGAGAGGGAGAGATGCCAAAAAGGACAAACTGATAGGAGGGAAGGGGTATGAGAGCCGGCTACCCGAAAGAGGAGTAGCTGATGTTGACGGATGAGGCCAACACACAGTAGTGATATGCAACGATACACAGACAGAACCAGACATGGCATGACAAACTACCCAAGTGACTGTGACCCTCCACCTAGGAACAGGCTGGGAATTGGACAAGGAAGCCTGGACTGACAGACCTGCCCCGACGATCCGGCAACCTATGAACAAGAGAACAGCCCCAAAGATAACAGCCCAGACCCCTACCATGAGCAGAGAAGAAGTGACGACTTCATGAACGAGAACCCTGCTAAAATTACCTTACAGGAAAGGCCAGAAAACGCTCCATGCTGGTATGTGAAGTAACTGGGATGGAATTGGACACAAACTGAAACGTACCGCCTACCCTGCTGTGGCCGGAAAAGGAAACCCCTTGTTGACTTACCGCTCTGCTGAGTCAAATACGGACCAACTCCTGAGTGACGGAGTACTACCATGCTCTGAACCCCCACGTGGAGCAGCCAGGATGTACCAAAATGTGTCGCCCCCGAACGTGCGGCACGCCCAATCCTAGGAAAACAGGAAGAAAAGACAACAGACAACAAAACATGAGACACCCCCCCCTTCTGTACCTGCCTGGGCCAAAGACGTGAGCAGAAATGACCAGACCTCAGCGCGTGAAATTAACCTGACAACAAATCCCACCCAAGTGTATGTGATAAGTGTAAGCAGTAAATGAGCCCGAGTAACCTGCCGCGCAGAGACAGGTAATTAAAAACGAAACACTCAGGGCCGATGTACCCACAGACCGTGGTGGGTAGATGTATAGGCGTAAGCATGAACGTGCACGTATGACGTATGGTATACAGGCGAGAAGATTGTGGTCAACAATCATTAAAAAACGAAAACCTCAGCCCGTATGGATCTGTAGACGTGACAGATCCCAAGATGCGCACCCTGGCTGACTATACCCGGAATGTAAGAACCTGAAAGAAAGGTATGACGAGACATACGAACAAAAGAAGCTACAAGGCTAAACGTGCGCGTGACCGAACCACGCTGGAGTAGAACATACTATGACAGAAAACACAACCCCCTCTATGCCTACCCAAGCATGAAGACATGCAGATGCCTAGAGGGACCCCAGCATGTGCATGAACCGGACGACCCCCCGGTGAACAACTAGTGAGCGCAAGTGACCTACTGCGCAACCGAACACTGAGGACCCGTGTACCCACAGACCGTGGTGGGTAGTCCTGCAGGTGAGAAGAAATGTAACGCATGGTAAGACGTGACGTGACAGGTGAGAAGATTGAGGTCAACAATCATCTGGAAAATGATAACCTCAGCACGAAAGGATCTGTAGACGTGACAGATCCCGAGATGCGAGCCCTAGCCCACTGGGCCAGGAGCAAAACCTATGAAATATGACGGGACATGGAAATGGATGAAGAAGAACCAGCTACCAGCATGAGCTGCACCTGCGTGACACCGCTGTACTGATAGAAACGCGCCATGGCAGAAACGCGCCATGACACTGACCGAACATGACGCTGACAGAACCGCTATGACAGAAACATACTGCTGACAGAACCGCTATGACAGAAAAATGCTGCTGACCGAACCGCTATGACAGACAACATACTGCTGACAGAACCGCTATGACAGAAAACATACTGCTGACAGAACCGCTATGACAGAAAACATACTGCTGACAGAACCGCTATGACAGACAACATACTGCTGACAGAACCGCTTTGACAGAAAACATACTGCTGCCAGAACCGCTATGACCGAAAACATACTGCTGACCGAACCGCTATGACAGAAAACATACGCTGACAGAACCGCTATGACAGAAAACATACTGCTGACAGAAACGCTATGACAGAAAACATACTGCTGACAGAAAACATACTGCTAACAGAACCGCTACGACAGAAAACATACTGCTGACAGAACCGCTACGTCCGACAAAACATACTGCTGACAAAACCGCTAAGACAGAAAAACATACTGCTGACAGAACCGCTATGACAGAAAAACATACTGACGACAGAACTGTTATGACAGAACACACTGCTGAAAGAACACATACTGCTGACAGAACCGCTATGACAGAACACACTACTGACAGAACCGCTATGACAGAAAACATACTGCTGACAGAACCGCTATGACAGAAACAAGCCTGT
Organism: Rana temporaria; assembly: GCF_905171775.1. NCBI lineage: Eukaryota > Metazoa > Chordata > Amphibia > Anura > Ranidae > Rana > Rana temporaria. The sequence continues at coordinate 56,104,137 of NC_053499.1, forward strand.
GGCGGAACAGCCTGGGGCAGGAACGCTATGACCGCAAACCCTGGGGCAGAAACGGTATGACAGAAAACCCTGGGGCAGAAACGGTATGACAGAAAACCCTGGGGCAGAAACGGTATGACAGAAAACCCTGGGGCAGAAACGGTATGACAGAAAACCCTGGGGCAGAAACGGTATGACAGAAAACCCTGGGGCAGAAACGGCAGAGGCCGAACTACCGGAGTGGAAACGCTACGACAGAAAATGCAGACTGAAACGCAGAGACAGGAACTGATAAATTGCGTATTGCAAGAAAAACTGCCAGCATGACACGTGGGTGGACAGCCCCTCATGCTGCCAGCGTGACCCCTGGAGATGTGGGTGGACAGCACTCTCCCAAGCTGCCAGCGTGACCCCTGGAGATGTGGGTGGACAGAACTCTCCCAAGCTGCCAGCGTGACCCCAGGAGATGTGGGTGGACAGCACTCTCCCAAGCTGCCAGCATGACCCCTGGAGATGGTGGACTAGGGTGACCCTGGGAGGAGTGATGATGCCGCCCCCCCATACTGCCAGCATGTGCCTGGGATGAGTGAGTAGATGCCCCCCTGACGGCAGCAAGCCATGGAGGAGTGGATGGACGCCCCCCCCCATGTCTGCCAGCAACAGCCCAGGAGGAGTGGGTGGGTGACGCCTCCCCCCCTCATGATAGCAGCGTGACCCCCAAGAACCAGAGTGAGTGGATGGTCCCCCCTAGCGTGAGCCCTGGCAGAAAGGTGTATGGGATCGGATGGCCCCCCTCCTGCCCCAGCGAGAGTACCTGAAGAGGGGCCTCCTGCAGCGAAATGAACCTCAGGCATCGTGGGTGGATGGACAGACACACCCCCCTCCCCCCGGCATGAGCGCCGGGAGAAGCGGGCGGCCCCCACGATGCTGTGCACCCTGGAAATCCTTGGGAACCATCCGGTGCGCCCCCCGCAATGCCAGCCCATGGGACCAGCAAGGTTGAAAGTCCCCAGCATCAGGCTCTTGGCCGACGGTGCTGTTCTGAGCTCCGGGAGAGAGGGGCGGCGGGACTATAGCCAACGCAGGACAGAACCCTAGCAGTGGTAAACAGGATGGGTGAGTGGATTGGACAGACGTGCCCCCCCCCCGTCGCGAGCACCTGGAAAAGCGGACAGGCAGCCTCTCTAATGCAGGATAGAGACCTGGCAGCGTGGGTGGGCGGGTGGATGTGCGGCGGCCCCCCTCCCCCGGCACGAGCACAGGGAGAAGCGGGCGGACTCCTGAAATTTAGATGGAGCCCAGGTAACGTGGGTGGACAGATAGAAGGAAGGGCCCCCTCCCCCGGCATGATCCAGCGGTGGATCCCTGGTGTGAGCCCCCGTAACAGGCAGGCAGGTGGGTGACGGCACGAGCTCCGAGAATAGAGCAGCCCCCCCCCACCATGCCCAGCGTGGGGAAAGAGAAAAAGCAACCGGGCTGCCCCCCTGGATGGCGCCGGGAGAAGTAGGCAGGCGGGTGGCCCCCCTTGATGTAGCCCGGTGTTAGCACCGGGAAGGGAACCGCCACGAGACTTCAGCAGCCGACTGGCCGCTCAGCTAAAAAAACGGAAGTGACGTGCGTCAGCTGGTACCCAGAAATCCCACCGACGCCGGAGATTAGAGGGGAGGAGGGATAAATAGCCCTCTGACTCCTCCTACAAACACAGGCTAGCCTGCGGCTAGCCTTAACACATGTTACAACCAAAAACGTAACTGTATTTTATTGGGATTTTATGTGATAGACCAACACAAAGTGGCACATCCTTTGTGTCAATACTTTGTAGAACCACCTTTCACTGCAATTACAGCTGCAAGTATTTTTGGGGATGTCTCTACCAGCTTTGCACATCCAGAGAGTGACATTTTTGCCAATTCTTCTCTGTAAAATAGCTCAAGCTCTGTCAGATTGAATGGAGAGTGTAGGTAAACAACAATTTTCAAGTCTTGCCACAGATTCTCATATGAATTTAGGTCTGAACTTTGACTGGGCCATTCTAACACATGAATATGGTTTGAACTAAACCATTCCATTGTAGCTCTGGCTGTATGTTTAGGGTCGTTGTCCTGCTGCATGGTGAACCTCTCAAGTCTTTTGCAGACACTTAGGCCGCGTACACACGATCGGTCAAAACTGATGAAAAAGGACTGAAGGACCTTTTCATCAGTCCAAACCGATCGTGTGTGGGCCCCATCGTTCAGTTAACCTTCGGTCAAAAAAATGAGAACTTGCTTTAAAATTTAGCCGATGGACGCCTAACCGATAGGTCAAAACCGATCGTTAGTATGCAAAAGCATTGGTTAAAAACCCGTGCATGCTCAGAATCAAGTTGGCGCATGCTTGGAAGCATTGAACTTAGTTTTTTTCAGCACGTCGTTGTGTTTTACGTCACCGCGTTCTGACAGGTTTGGTTATTTAACCTATGGTGTGTAGGCACATTAGACCATGAGTCTGCTTCATCGGTTAACCAATGAGAACGATCCTTCGGACCGTTCTCATCGGATGGACTGATCGTGTGTATGCGGCTTAACAGGTTTTCTTCTAAGATTGTATTTGGCTCATCCATCTTCCCATAAACTCTGACCACCAGCTTTCCTTTCCCTTCTGAAGAAAAGCATCCCCACAACATGATGCTGTTTGTTCACTAAGGTTCTCTAACAAACCTCTGAGAGCTTCACAGAACAGCTGTATTTATATTGAGATAAAATTAGACACAGGTGGACCCTATTTACTAATTAGGTGACTTATGAAGGCAATTGGTTCCACTAGATTTTAGTTAGGGGCATCAGAGTAAAGGGGGCTAAATACAAAGGGTCTAGGGCAGGGGTGGGCAATCTCAGCCCTCCAGCTGTGGTGAAACTGCAAATCCCATCATGCCTCTGCCTCTAGGAGTCATGCCTGTGATTGTCAGGGTCTTGCAATGTCTCATGGGACTTGTAGTTTCAAAACAGCTGGAGGGCTGAGTTTGCCCAGGCCTGGTCTAGGGCTTAGGTGAAAAGAATCCCTGACTGTTTGTTTACAGAATGAAGCAACCGGGAGCTGTTATTTTACTGGCAATTTAAACACATCCCCCAGGGAAGTTATTAAAGTTTCACTTTAAGCATTCCAAAAATTGCTTCTTCCTGCCAAACTGAATTTTTAAATTAGATTAATAATTTTAATATTTAATACCCTTATCTTATAAAGGGCAGTGGGTCAGTGAAATACATTACTTATTTTTAGGAAGGTGCAATTTAAGGGTATTTCATGAGTGGTATTGTTCAAAAGATAATGTTATGCTGCACGATAAAATATGGTTTATTAGAGATTGTGGTATGTGGCATACTCTAAATATTAGAAAACACATCTAGAAAACTGTGACAGCTGCCCAATCAAACGTTTTTCACATCCCCTCGACCAGAGCCTGTTCTTAACTATTTTGTGCCCTAGGCAAGATTAACACTCCCCCCGCACGTTAGTCTTGCCTAGGGCCACTCAGTTGACAGGATCAAAGAGCGGACGCACTGGACTTACCTGCTGTGTTCAGAGTCCCGCCTCCCCAGCTGTGCCTGCATCGTGTTCCCCAGCCAGGCCAACAGGGAAGTCAGCGGGCCATGGCTACGCCCCCTAAGCAGCAGTGTGCCCTTACCAGCTGCCTAGTTAACCAACGGGAGTGTCGGCCCTGCCCTCACCCATTCCTCAGGCCTCGTACACACGACCGAGTTTCTCTGCAAAAACCAGCAAGAAACTTGCTGTTTTGTTTTTTTTGCCGAGGAAACCGGTCGTGTGTACATTTTTCGACGAGGAAACTGTTGAGGAACTCGTCGAGCCAAAAAGAGAGCATGTTCTCTATTTCCTTGACGGGAATGGAGAAAATTGGCTTGTCGAGTTCCTCGACAGCCTAACAAGGAACTTGACGAGCAAACCAAAGTGTTTCGCCCGTCGAGTTCCTCGGTCGTGTGTACGAGGCCTCAGACTTCTTGGTGGTCAGGTCAATTCTGTCAATACCCTCCTGGAAGTTTAAAGAGGACCTACATCCCGAGCCTGCTACTCTCCCTTTACCATCGAAACAAAGAACATCTACCAAGAGTCTTACTTTCTGAGAGCCCAAAGACTCTGAATCATGGAATCCTGCCTGAATCCAAGCTCCAGAGAATTAACATGTTTTTCTTTTTTGTTTACTTTTCTTTTTCTTTTGCTAGTTTGCTTTTGTAAAATACATTTTCTTTTTTTTTTTATCAAAAGTTTTTATTGTTTTTAAAGATAAACAAACAGGAAAAGGGATAAAACACACAGGTGACTACATGCATATTGTCAAAACATATAGTGATGCATTAGAGCAAAAATACGCACAATTGGAAATTAGTAGTATGAGTATCATTATCAATTAATTAGGATACTTAAATAATTTGTGTTCTACAGACTACTATGGATTTACTCATTTTTCTGGCCATATTTTCCAAGATTTATCAAAGGATACGCATGATAGAGAGGTAACAGCCAATATGCATTCAAAGATGTCTTTGCGTTGGTCCAATATCTTGGAGATATTAGCAGATTTATCAGGCTTCCAGTTTCAAAGGACTAAAATGCAAGCGGACAGTATTTTGTTGAACCACCTTTTGTTTTAATTATAGCCTTTAGTTTGTTGGGATATGTCTCTACTAACTTTGCACACCTAGGACTACGCAATATTTGCCCACTGTTCTTTGCAGAACTGCTCAGGTTCAGTTATATTTCATGGTGACCATTTGTGGACTGCAGGCTTCAGTCAGGCAAGTCATTCAACAAATTTTCAATGGGGTTTAGGTCTGGGCTCTGACTAGGCCATGCAAGGACATCACCTTTTTCTCTTTCAACCACTGTGTGCTTTGGGTCATTGTCATGTTGGAAGGTAAACCTTCTTCCCATTGACCACTTTCTGGCAGAGGACAGCAGAATTTCCTCAAGAATTTGACGGTATTTTGCTCCATCCATTTTTCTTCTATCCCGACAAGTGCTCCAGTCCCTACTGCAGAGAAACACCCCATAACAGGATATTACCTCCTCTATGGTTTACTGTAGAAAGAGTGGTATTTGGATGGTGAACTCTATTGGATTTACGGCAGACACATCGTTCGGTGTTGAGGCTAAATAATTACATTTTAATCCCATCTGACCATAACACCTTTTTTCATGTGGCCTCAGATTCTTCAAGGTGCATTTTGGCAAAGCTCAGTCATGACTACATGTGGCCTTGCTTGAGGAGTGGCTTTTTTCTTGCAACCCTTCCATACAAGCCACATTTGTGGAGAATTTGTGATATTGTTGTCACATGCACACAATGACCACTCTTTGTCACAAAATCCTGCAACTGCTTTAGAGTTGCTGTAGGCAATACCTTCCACTTCTTAAAGAGGAGCTCCAGGCTCCTGCAGAATTTTTTTTAAATCAGGAGCTACGAATATTAGGGCACTTGAGGCGATTAATCAATTGGCTAGCGGGTACTTCCGCCGCCATCTCTACTAAGCAAAACTAGCAGTAAAGCTGGTTCCCTATTGCTGGTTCCCTACTGCGCTCTCTCATTGGGCCAGCTTTTTACAACTCAGTGATTCTGTTTTTGAAATTTTTTTTTGTTATATCTTTCACATAGATGTTATCTGTTACATGGTCTTTTCTTGCATACCCTTGTTAAATGTACTTGTTTTATGACATTCCAACCTCCTTGAGGATCCTCTTCCATCTCTCTCCTGATCTTGTACCCAATCTGCACTCTCTTTACTACATAGTTAATCTGGTTGAAAAAAGACACAAGAACATCCAGTTCAACCAACAGAACAACAAAAAAAAACACTGAGCCGGCAGATGACAGGGCGGTCCTTGCACACTGAACAGGGACGGCCCCGGCCAGTTCTCCACTCTCCCCTATCGGGGGGGATCAGATGAACACAGACCGTCTGTCCGTGTTCAACCGATCCGCTCTGCAGAGGGATGGAAAAATAGGATTTTCCTCCGTCTGCAGAATCGGAGCATAGCGGACACTGATGAGATTGGGTGTCAGCGGATGTTCATGTCCGCTATCTTATAGAAATACATGTATGTCCCTTTTTCATCCATAAACGGATGGATGAAAAGGCGGATATAAGGTCTGCTGGTGTGAAAGGGCCCTTACAGAGTAGAGAGCAATTAGCAAAAGTGGTTACCACATTTTCAAGGTGAAGATATAGAACTAATATTGCATATGGTTCTGCAAGTGAAAAACAATGGGGAGAATTTACTAAACATAACAAGCTGTGCACTTTGCAAGTACAGTTGCACTCACTTTCCCCAGAGCTTAGTAAATGTGGTGGAGCTTCACTTTGTAAAAAAATACCCAATCAGGTGCAAGGAAAATAAAAAAAACAGCATTTTTGCTTGGAAATTAATGGAACTTTACCACATGTACAAACTTCAGGGGAAAATGAGCGCAACTGTACTTGCAAAGTGCACAGTCTACTTGCCTTTAGTAAATCCACCACATTTTGCTTGTAGCTTTCTATGAATCGCCAACAAATATTTTGTATACATTATATAGCACACCATAAAAGAGTACAACAATTTACTAACAATACCATGCAAAAAGCAATGGTACTAAAAACACACAATTTACTACAGCCCAACATACCTAAAGCTAAATATTGTATTTTCATTTTCTTTTATCCTGTTAAAAATTATAGTTAGTCAAGGCCTTGCTGCTTCACATTATGGTGCTATTTGTTGGTAAAACAACCCAATGCATAGATTGTAGTTCCTAGTGACTCACAAGTATGTTATCTAGGTTTAATTTAAGAAAATGGAAAAAACATAATATGTAAGTGGTATTTACAGTATTAAAAACAAAGCTTACACAGGTGAATCCTTTAATATTCGTTTTTTATTGCATTTTGTTTGGAACTGGGCTTTATGAGATTTTATGCCCTCTGATCAGGTGGCAGATGGGTTTCAACTTTAAATCTCATTTTAGTGTAATATGAGCAATAGTTTTCTGGGATAAACTGGATACAAAAATTAAACTGTAAAATTAAATCAGATGAAAAGAATATGGATGAACTCGAGATGTCATTCTTTGAAGATGTATTCTTTGGTGCTGACAACCTTAGAAACCATTCACAAGGACAAAATAGCTTTTGCTCACATAAAATGACTTTTGCGAAATAGGAACCTAAATGGAGTAAAACTGACATAAAAACAAAATGATTATTACACAGCACAATTTATTTTTATTTTAGGGCAATGTAAAGAATACAATCACCTTAGAACATGTTATACATCACACCCATATGTTGAGTGTAAAATGTAACATGGTCTAGCATTCCCCCTCCTCATCCCCTGAGTGGATGGGGGATCTCCCTGCACATTTAAAATCAACATGGCTGGTTAGGGCTTTATCCGCAGTCTGTGAATGAATAAAAGAAAAGTCCCATCTTCCACTGTGGCAGACAGACTTGTCAATGAAAAATACACTTCCGGCAGCTTTCTAAATGAAAGTCAGCACAAATGTACAGGCAGAAAGCTGAAGGATGAGTCTGCAGGAGCCTGGCATTGCACACGCGATTCACTGATCGTGGGGGCAATTCTTTGCAGGCTCCTCGGGGAAAAAAATAAAATAAAAAATGCACATATTTTTTCCTGCATATTTATCTTACATTTTTTTTATCTTAGGGCTTATAGTTAAGGTTCACTTTTGTGCACAAAATAACACAAAAGACGGTTAACCAAATTAATCTAATTAAAAAAAAAAAAAATTTTGAACTACGTTACGAAGGGCTAGAACTCCTTTTTAATCAACACTGAACTTGATTTACTACAGGAGTTCATTACATTATGTGATTATTTAATTTAATTATCCAATCAAGTGAACAGCAAATTCCTGTTTATTTAATCTACATATGATTGGATTTTTAAAATGAATATTTCCACAATTTATAGTGAATCAGCCTAAATGCCACAACTTTCAAATGCAGACATGGTTGTGCTTACACTTTTACTACATATAACATTGTTTGCAGCACCAGTTATGCATTATAAAAGTTATTAGTGCATGCTTTCAAACATGGCAATGGTATGTATTTAACCACCTCAACTCCGGAAGGTTTTGCCCCCTTTATGACCATGGTGTTTTGTGCTATTCACCACTGCGCTACTTTAACTGACTATTGCACGGTCATACAATACTGTAAGCTAATGGCATTTTTATCATTTGTTTTACACAAATAGAGCTTTCCTTTGGTGGAATTTGATGACCACTTGGCTTTTTTGTTTTTTTGCGATATAAACGAAAATAGACCGAAACTTTTGAAAAAACAAACACAATATTTTCAACTTTATAAAATATATCCAATACAATCAAATTTTGTCATACAGTTAGGCCAAATCCCAATAAGTGTATATTAATTGGTTTGTGTGAAAGTTATATCATTTACAAACGATGGTATATATATTTGAAAATGTATCAATTCGGATCTTCTTACAGCCCATATAATTTTTTGAGACCCAAAAAGGCCAGGACAGTAAAAATACCCCCCAAATTAGCCCTTTTGGGGAAGTAGACAGTCTGAGGCGTTTAGTAAGAGGCATGACAAGTTTTTTGAATAATTTTTTCACAATATTTTTTTAAATACTGTCACGAGTGCAGTACAGTGTCATCATATGACTGGTGTGGCGGTGATCAGGTACTCTGACTGGTGACAGCATGTTAAACATTTTTCGATTTTTCTTTATTTAACCACTTAAGCCCCGGACCAATATGCAGCCTAAAGACCCAAGGGGTTTTTACAGTTCGGGACTGCGTCGCTTTAACAGACAATTGCGCGGTCGTGCGACGTGGCTCCCAAACAAAATTGGCGTCCTTTTTTCCCCACAAATAGAGCTTTCTTTTGGTGGTATTTGATCACATCTGCGGTTTTTAGTTTTTGCGCTATAAACAAAAATAGAGCGACAATTTTGAAAAAAAAGCAATATTTTTTACTTTTTGCTGTAATAAATATCCCCCAAAAACATATATAAAAACATTTTTTTTCCTCAGTTTAGGCCGATACGTATTCTTCTACCTATTTTTAGTAAAAAAAATCGCAATAAGCGTTTATCGATTGGTTTGCGCAAAATTTATAGTGTTTACAAAATAGGGGATAGTTTTATTGCATTTTTATTTTTTTATTTTTTTTTACTACTAATGGCGGCGATCAGCAATTTTTTTCGTGACTGCGACATTATGGCGGACACTTCGGACAATTTTGACACATTTTTGGGACCATTGTCATTTTCACAGCAAAAAATGCATTTAAATTGCATTCTTTATTGTGAAAATGACAGTTGCAGTTTGGGAGTTAACCACAGGGGGCGCTGTAGGAGTTAGGGTGCACCTAGTATGTGTTTACAACTGTTTGGGGGTGTGGCTGTAGGAATGACGTCATCGATCGTGTCTTCCCTATAAAGGGAATGACGCGATCGATGCGCCGCCATAGTGAAGGACGGGGAAGCCGTGTTTACACACGGCTCTCCTCGTTCTTCAGCTCCGGGGAGCGATCGCGACGGAGCGGCTATAAACAAATAGCCGCGCCGTGGTCCCGGATCGCTCCCCGAGCGGACCCGACCTCCGCATGTAGCGGGGGGGGTCCCGATCGGACCCCCCACCCGCTAATAGGCGAGGACGTACCCATACGCCCATGTGCCTGTACGTGCCATATTGTGGACGTATATGTACATGGGCTGGTCCTTAAGTGGTTAAAGAGTTTGTTACCTAAACACTTCATATTTCTGATATGTGCCTGCTGTACCATGTACTTGTATTAACAAGTATCATATTCTCTTTGTATTACTTCCTTTGTGTGAAATCACTGGTGATCCTTCCAGTCCCTCTGCTTTCCTATTAAAAACTGACCACACTAGGTGTGGTCAGTTCTCTAGCTATGCTGGAAACCCAGTGTACTCTCCTCCAATGATCAGACTTATCCTGACATTACCTCGTTGCACAGTTATTCACGGGGAAGCTCAGTGTACTGCTGCTTCTCCTCCCCCAGCTCTTAGCGTATTTAAAAAATTGATTTATACATTTTTTCTAATCTATACAAAAATGTTTTGCCTTTCATTTCTATTTTAAAATGAATGGGTTGTTTTACAAGGTGATCGTTTACAATTTTCTCTACATACTTTTATCAAAGTAGTTCAGTGTCACTATAGTAACACTGTACTTCTCTGGGATGGGGGGGGGGGGATTGATCATGGTACAGGGTTCTGTGATTGTCCCAGGTACCATGTGATAGCTGTGTGCCAATGAATTCATTCATAATAGCGTTTTTAACATTGTGATCATGCGATCGCATAGCAATCACATGATCACCGGGCCGCAGGTACCAGGATCTGAAAGGTTGGGTAAGCGGCGCGCCCCTAAATCGGAGCAGGCTAAATGATTTACATGTGCGTGATCCAGCCTGCCTGTGCCAGTTGCCCACGGTAAAAGTATAAGTCGGCAAGTGGAGCAATCAAATCCAGTGCTTTTCTATTTAAAGCAGAACTAAATTCTCTCAATCAACATTAAATATTTGTAATCTTTATGCCACTAGCCTTATTAAATATGTAGGAAGGTATATTATATTTACTTGTTATGAACATTTTATACATGTCTTTAGTTACTTCCTGGTTTCTGACCTAGGTAAAAATTATGGCATACATCACGAGTCTTCATGGGCATTTTTTTCCTTTCATTTGGAGGAGGGGAGGAGGGACTTTCAAGCTAAGCACACCTCCTGCCTGCGTGTCTGAGCCAAGGGCAAATTGATTCCAGGAAGTAAGATGGTGACAGCTTGAATTGCTGGGAGGGTGTTTTTCAGAGTGATTTCTCAATGATTTAAAGCATAAAGACATGGATGGATGGATGAGTTTTCTTATTAAATAGTGTTTTTATATGTGCTTCTCAGATACACGTAAAGTGGTTCTAAAAACAGTTTTTTTTACCTTAATGCATTAAGGTAAAAAAACTTTGGTGTGCAGTTCCCCCCTTATACTTACCTAAGCTTGATTTTGATCCAACTTTGTGCCTGAGAGTACAGAGGGGTGGGGCCAAGCGGCGCTGCCTGTGTCTATGGATACACCAAAAAAAGGAGGGGCTAGGAGCACCGGCAGAGGACCCTAGAAAAGAAGGATCAATGCAGTTCTGTGCAAACCCATTGCACAGAGCAGGTGAGTATAACATGTTTATTAGTGAAAAAAAATACCTTTCATAATCACTTTAAGTTCCTCTTTAAAACCTTATATCAAAGTAGTACTGGACTAAATGTGACATGTTATTTTAGAAAAGGGTGATATTTTATACTTGAAATGGTGACTTTTAAATCACTGGGAGAGAATAAAATAATAAGTGTCAAAAAAACGTATGGGTGCTTTGACATTGTGCATAAATGTAGGCCAGTCTACAAATATTGCAAAGTCTAACTATATTGCAGCATTTAGAAACCCTTTCAAATCAGCAAATATTAAAACAGGTAAATATGGGAAAGACAGTTCCATTTGTGCAGTTAATCCTTTCAATACCTGATTAAATACTGCAGAAAACCACTACCAGAACCACTGTTCTCTGTATGTGAGCATGGAATCTTTGCTGGATGGTCTGAGCAGCTGGCTGTTTGGCAGGCTCTATTGTCTGTCATAAAATATTTTACAAGAAAAAAAATGTTAAAGTGAATATATATTAGATTTGCATCTTTTTTATTATTATGGTTATGACTAATCCGAGCCCTAACCTTACCTCAACCCTTAAGCCACAAGTACACTGGGCGTCTAGCCCCTGGGGGTCCAATGCCTGCAACCCAGGAGGTACAGGTGCCACTTCCAGCCCTGCTGCCTGCAGCCCCTCAAAGTCTATGACAGGCTGAATTATGCAGCAAATTTAACCTGCTATGAGTGGTACACATGTTTAGGGACAAATGCCAAGATTGCAGGTTATTACTCCCACCAACATCATTGATTTGGTGTTACTGTGATCCAACTGACACCAATGACTTGGGGCATATTTTGTTGCCTCTTACATTAACAATATTGGCTTTACTTTGCTCTCAATAAACACTGCTTGGGGACTTTTTTCCTTCCACTCACGCCAACTATTTGGAGTTTGTTTTGCACACAATGTCACCATGATGGGCATATTTTATTCCACTGACTTCAACATCATGGTGTTTATTATATCCCACTGAAGGGTCCAATTTTACTCCCACAGACAATATGGAGTTTAATTTATGCCTCTTACATCAATGATGGGGCTTATATTAGTCTCACTGACACCAGGGATTGGGTTTATTCTGCTCCCATTGACACTGACTGTGTTACAATGATATGGCTTATTTTATTTCCAGGCATAGCCAAAAAATAACTAACTGTCATTGAATTTCAGACCAGATCTACCCTTCAACACAAAATAGACATGTACAATTTGTTTCGGTCCAAATACAAATTCGGACAAATTTTTGGTTATAAAATAGTAACGAATTTCATTGAAATCTGTAAAAATTAATTTAATCGTTTTCTATCGAATTCCAGCTTTTCAGAACAATTAGAATTCGGATCGGTCAAAAAACGATCGACCAATTTGAATTCTGTGTTAAGAAATAGCTGGTTGTTAAGCAGCGGGCCGCAAAGCATCCTTAGCAACCCATAGGTCATCATCGGTCAGTGGGCTTCCCCACTAAAAGATGAATGTAAAGATAAAGTATGCCGGCAATTGGCCAGCAATAGAAAAATGTTAAAAAAAAATCATAACCCCCCCCCAGTCCATACTAGGCCCTTCAGGTCTGAAATGGATTTTAAAGGGAGCCCCACGCCGAAGTGAAAAAAAAAAGTTGTGGGGCCTAATGCCCTCAACATGGGGACAAGGGCATCTTTCCGACAACCCTGGCCTGTGGTTGTCAAGGTCTGCGGGCAAGGGGCTTATCAAAATCTGGAAGCCCCCCTTTAACAAGGGGGAACCCAGATTCCAGCCCCCCATGTGAATGGGTATCGAGCACATGATGTCACGTGAAGGGGCGGTGCCACCGTGTGACATAAACGGATGACCCCACCCTTTGCCTATATAAGAACTGTCAAACCTGAAGAGAGAGCATATGGTGGGTAGCCTCTTAGGAGGTGAAGCGTTTGCACTTTTTCGGGTCGGAGGGAATCGTGATGGACATCGAGGTACACAATTAAAATTTTTAATAAAGGATTTTTCAAAAACTGTTTCCTACTTTTTGACACTTTTTTGGTGAATGGGTATGGGTACAATGACCATGCATTGGGGGGGCTGGATCTGGGGGGCTCCTTTTTAATCCCCATCAACATAGGTACAAGGTGTTTTAGGGTGGGGCGCAAAGCCCCTCTGCCTCAAAGCACCCACCCCCCCATGTTGAGGGCATGTGGCCTGGTGTGGTTATGGGGGGGGTGCTCCATTGTCTCCCCCCCTTTCCTGACCTGCCAGGCTGCATGCTCGGATAAGGGTCTGATATTGATTTTGGGAGGGACACCACGTAGTTTTTTTTATTTATTTTGGCGTGAGGTTCCCCTTGCCAGCATTCTTTATCTTTACATTCATCTCTGAGTGGGGAAACCTGCTGACAAATGATGACTTGTTAAGGATGCAGGTGGCTGTCTTCCTGGCCCGCTGCGTAACAACCAGCTATTTCTTCACACAGAATTTGAATTGGTCGATCATTTTTCGAGCTATCCGAATTCTGAAAAGTTGGAATTTGTTAGAAAATCAAACTCAACGAATTACGAAACTAAACTAAACGAATTCCATAACAGAATAAAATTAGTAACATAACGAATCTACCCGAAACAAAACAAAACAAATGTTTCCGTTCTGCACATGTCTAAGGCCTCAGACACACGACCGAACATGTCTGCTGAAACTGGTCCGCAGACCAGTTTCCGCAGACATGTTTGGTCGTGTGTACGGCCGACCGGACAATTGTCCGGCGGATCGGACAGGTTTCCAGCGGACAAATGTTTCTTAGCATGCTAAGAAACATGTCCGCTGGAAGCCTGTCCGTCGGACATGTTCGGTCGTCTGTACGACTTACCGGACATGTCCGCTCGGCCGAAAGCCCTCGCATGCGTCAAAGTGATTCGACGCATGCGCGGAAGCATTGACCTTCCAGGGTCGCGCACGTCGCCGTGTCATCGTCGCGGCCACATCGCGACCACGTCACCGCGTTCTCTGTCCGCGCGGATTTCGGTTTGATGGTGTGTACAGCCATCAGACCGAAATCTACGAGCGGACATGTCCGATGAAAACGGTCCGCGGACCGTTTTCATCGGACAAGTCCGATGGTGTGTACGAGGCCTAACACAAAACGTTATGAATATATATATGTACATCCTATATTCTCTTTTTTGATTAAATAATTATAAAAAATATCTCACCTGCATTATCACAAGTTTCATGACCTACTACATCTTCATCTGCTTGCTTTAAGTGGTGAAAAAAGCACAACATTTATTGGGAATAATAAACTAATGATTAAATCAATTATATAGCAGATCTACTCATTATGATAATGAAGAACAGATGTTGTTTTATATCAACAAGAAATATTTTTCACTGCTTACAAGCAGCTATTTTAGTAAAATAGTGTACATTGAATCTGCACAAAGTATACTTTTCATACATTTAAATCATGGTCTTTCTAAAACAAACAACAAATGGATACTGGTGTTCTCAATGCCATTGCTTGTGTACATGCTCCATTTAATATTTTTGATTTTATGCAGTGTTAGGTTCCTTTAACATGTGGATAAATAAACAGAAGACCATTTACATCCACTTCCCCAAAGACCGGCATGGAGCTTTTGATCAGGTCCCCTAAAAAACTGACAGGTGGACCTGATCAGAAATCCCATGTAAAAAGGGGCCTTAAAATTCTGTGGCAGATATGTATGTTTAATAATCTGGCTGTTAATGTCTTCATATCATCTTCAGTACTATTTAGCATTAGAAAATGTAAAAGGTATCTTTCTCCTTTATCCTCCCTGGCGGTATGATTATTTCAGATTTTAGGTGCTGAAAGCGGTACAATTGTTTTGCATGGAAATTTGGCGTTTTAAATTGTAGGCCTGTAATTCTTAGGAATAACTCACTTAAATCTGTCCAAACAAGAGTCTAGTAGACATCCCGGGTTTGATAAAGTTTGAAAAAAAAATCATAAATTATAATATAATAAATAACTATAAATAATTATAACAAATAATAATGTAATTATAATAAAAATTATTCAATAATGTAATCAAATCAAAAACACTGAAATTTGCTCAGTTTTCTTTTTTTATGACGAATTTCCCCACAAATCGCTATCACTAAATTCTGCATTTACACCTGGGCGTTTTAAATCGCAGGCAGAATCGCTGCTATTCTGCCTGCAATTTAAAACGCCCAGGTGTAAATGCAGCCTTAGGAGGCTGTTTACAGGGGTGTGTAAAATTGAAACTATGCAATAACGCATGATTGGCCTACCATTGTCCCGGGGGCCACATGTGGCCCTCGGAGCCCTCTGATGTGGCCCGCGACCTCCTGCTCTGGGATGGAATAGAATAGAATACTGTTATTAAAGGTCAGTTTATTACTAAAATCACAGTGTATATATGGGCATATCTGTTCTGCAGTGGTTACTGGGCTGCTTTCAAACTAATCCGCAGATGCAGAGCAGCGCGTTACCTGCACTGAGCCATAGAATGCTGTTATTACCTGCGAGTTTGAGCTTTCTGAAAGTGCACAAACCTGCAGAATATAATAGAAGTCTATTGCAAAGTGCAGAAAAGTTACACTGCTTTGCACCCGCAGTGCATCAGTGTGAAAGCAGCCATGGGCCCCTTTCACACGGTCGGTCCGACCCAATTGGACCCTCCATTCACCTCTAAAGAGTGGCAGATGTAAACCGCATGTGTCCTACCTCCAATCTGATCCGGCTGTGTCCATGTCCGCTCTGCATATGCAGAGCAGACATGGACCTGCCATGCGCCCCCTCCGCTGATTGTGGCCCGCGACCAGGGCACCCCTGCACCAAAGGGTTAGTTCACCATTACCGAAAAAAATGACCTATGCAGGAAGCAGTGTATATAACCACTTAAGGACCCTCCACTGTATATATACGTCCTCTTTTTAAACATGGATATCTCAGTAACGGCAGCAACTGCTGCCACAACTGAGATATCCATGTTTTCAGCGGGCGGCCGTGTAAACGATAACGGCGGTCTCCGCGGCGGATTCACCGCGAGATCGCCGTTATCGGAGGCGGGAGAGGGCACCCCCCCTCCCGCCGCTTTTCCGCGCCCTCCGCCGCTTACCGGAGCCGTCGGTAGCGGCGGAGGAGATCCGATGCTGCCGCCTGGAGAGTGAGGACTTCAGTGAGGGCAAGATGGCCCCCACCCGTCCTCATAGCTCTGCTGGGCGGAAGTGACGTCAAAACGTCAGTCCCGCCCAGCCTCTTAAAGAGACAATTTTTTTTCTGTCATTTTTTTAAATGACAAATTTTCCTTTTTTTTTTTTTTTTTTGCATTTAAGCCTAAATATGAGATCTGAGGTCTTTTTGACCCCAGATCTCATATTTAAGAGGACCTGTCATGCTTTTTTCTATTACAAGGGATGTTTACATTCCTTGTAATAGGAATAAAAGTGATCATTTTTTTTTATATTTTAGTGTAAAAAATTATAAAATCAATAAAATTAAATAAGAAAACAAAAAAAAAAATTTTTTAAAGCGCCCCGTCCTGACGAGCTCGCGCGCAGAAGCGAACGCATACGCGAGTAGCGCCCGCATATGAAAACGGTGTTCAAATCACACAAGTGAGGTATCGCCGCGATCGTTAGAGCGAGAGCAATAATTATAGCCCTAGAGCTACTCTGTAGCTCAAAAAATGCAACTTATAGAATTTTTTAAACGTCGCCTATCTAGATTTTTAAGGGTAAAAGTTTGACGCCATGCCACGAGCGGGCGCAATTTTAAAGCGTGACATGTTGGGTATCATTTTACTTGGCGTAACATTATCTTTCACAATATATAAAAAAATTGGGCCAAATTTATTGTTGTCTTATTTTTTAATTCAAAAAAGTGAATTTTTTCCAAAAAAAGTGCGCTTGTAAGACTGCTGCGCAAATACGGTGTGACAAAAAGTATTGCGATGACCGCCATTTTATTCTCTAGGGTGTTAGAAAAAAAATATATATAATGTTTGGGGGTTTTAAGTAATTTTCTAGCAGAAAAAACTGTTTTAGTCTTGCAAACACCAAATCTGAAAAACACTTGAGGTCTTTAAGTGGTTAAATAAATCCAAACAGCTAAATGAAAATGACAATTGGTGCAATCAATTTATAACAAGTAAGGCACACATTGAAGGGCTCTGCAACAAACATTGTGTATTGTGTTTAATTATTTAATAAATATTTTACATGTGAACTTACTTCACATTTTTGTTCTTTAATCTGTCCAGGACAATGTTCTACAAAACAAGTAAAATGTGTAAACATATTTTGCAAGTTACTATAAGATAATTAATTGCATTAATGTGGCAATGTATGTTTTTCTGATCAAATCTGCCTTTAGGCTAGGTTCCCTCCTATGCGTGTTGCGATTGATGAGTTTTTGAACACGCATTTTTGATGTGTTTTGTGGGGGGGGGGGGGGGGTTGTCTAGTAGGAAAGTATGACAGTTTTATTCATGGAGTGTGACCTTCATGCGACTTCTCTGGCTCTCAAGTCGCATCAAAAGGTTACAATTGCAGTTGTGATTGTTAGGATTAGTGTTCAATTACCTCTAACCCTAACTCTAGCCCTTAAATCTAACATGAGACTTTGGACACATAAAGGTTCCTGCACTACTTTAACATGACTTGAGTGCCAGAGAGTGTAAAGTCACATCAAAATTGTATTAAAGTCACACTCCATGAATGGATTACATTCTGTCCCCTCCCGCCACTAACTTCCACTTATAACTACTCCCTCCACTCTCCTCTTTCATCCCCTTCACCTTCTTCTTATCCCCCTACACTAATTACCCCCCTCAGCCACCATCATTAGCCGGCATCCCTCCTCTGCCGCTCCCACCGGCTTCAGGTTCTGCATGGGGCTTGGGGGGTCCAGATGTGTCCCCCATTACCTCTGATCACTCCCCCAAATGCCCTCGCACCCCGATCCATGGCTGCTCTGAGCGGCATCGCTTCTTCCCTCCCATCACCTGCAGCTTCTCCTTGCACAGATCTCCTAACCTGATCTGTCAGGCTGGGGATCGTGGCGGGGGGAGCGGTGTGGGTGGGGGTAAAGTTGTGGCTTGGGAGGGCTTGGTATACATGTGTATACCAAGCCCTCCCCGTACAATAGGCATTGATCGCTGCTATATCCACTGACAGCTAAGCATTGTAACCGCAAGTGTTATAATGTATCAGACTGTCATTTCATGAATGAATGGAATCTCTATTCCATTTATTCATGTAAAGTGCTACAGAGAAAGGGACTATCTTCAGCCCCTTTCTCTGTCTCAAAAAAAAGAGATATAGGGGTCTGTTTAGATCTCTGACATTTCACCAAAGAACCCCAACCCCCCCCCCCTAGAAAAGAAAACCGTAAGGCGTAAAATAAAAGCAAACAAAACAAACACATAGTATAAGACCCCCCAGGTCCACCGGCACTCACCCCTCCACGGTGACAGTCCCCCCCCCCACGGTGACCATCCCCCCACAGCACTTACCCCTTCACGGTGACACCCCCATACTCAATCCACCACGGTGACAATTCCCCTGCCCGCACTCACCACTCCACGGTGATGCCCCCCGCACTCACCCCTTCACGGTCACCATCCCCCCACTGCACTTACCCCTTCACGGTGACGCCCCCGCACTCAATCCACCACTGTGACAGTTCCCCTGCCCGCAGTCATCCCTCCACAGTGATGGTCCCCCACGCACTCACCCCTTCACGGTGACAGTCCCCCCCGCACTCACCCCTCCACGGTGATGGTCCCCCTACCCCACACCGCTCCACAGCTTCTCCTCCCGGCCAACCCAATCCGTACTGATTGGCCAGGAGGAGAAGCCGGAAGACAATAGCTAATATTGCTATTGTCGGGTGGGTTCGGGGTGCAATGCTCTGCCCCCAGTGTCCAACCTTTTTTTAAACAATTAGAGCTTTAGGCTCTAATCACACAGCTTGAACAAAAAATCATACAAAATCCCCTGCGCCCCTAATGCACCAAGCATATGGGACAGATCCCCTGCTGAGCAGGCGGATATGCTTGGTGCATTAGGGGCACAGGGGCGTCTGTATGATTTTTTTTCTTTCAAGCCGCATGATTAGAGCCTGAGGCTCTAATTGGCTTGAAAAAGGTTGGGCTCGGGGGGCAGAGCATTGCTCCCCGAACCCTCCCACTTGTGACAATAGCGACGTAATATTAACTATTGTCTATGCTGATGCAGAGAGGACAGGGACACAGCCCGCTATTCTCTATGGTGTGGTCGGATGGAAATGAACCACCTGTCCATTTTCATCCGATCTGCTAGATGAATAGGGAATAGAATCCCCATCCATCTGTTTTTAGCAGACTGGACTGGATCGGATGCAAGCGGATGTAAACGGACATATGTCCATTTACATTAGCCTCTCCATTGAGAACAATGGGTGGTCCGATTGGGCCGTCTGAAAAACGGACAGGCAGACCCAATCGGTGTGCTTGTGTGAAAGGGGCCTAAGGCCTTGTTCACACATGGCATACACAGGGACGCACATGTGTTCCGTGCATCTCTGTGCAGGCAATTCCATTGATGTCATTTGGGATGTAGCACCTGCACGAACAGAGCCGTTGCTTACAATTTGCTTACAATATACAACCATGTAGGTCCGCATGCATGTCCCTGAGCTCACACTGTCTGCGTTCGGGTCGTGTACACACACCCACACGGATGTCTGATTGGGAACAGTAGTTATGCCTGTGCAGCCATTGCATCCCAGTTGAGATAAATGGTACTGCCTGTATGGGGATGCAGGGAACACCTGTGCATCTCTGTGCAGGTAAACATGATTTGATAAACATTTGCGCAAATATCATGCTACCTTAAAAATCAGTAGCACCTTCTTTTAATTCTACTGGCCCTGTGCATTCAGAAAATGAATTGTTTAGGGGGTCTTTAACAAATCCTGAAAGCTGTAAGTGAAAAAAATGAAAACCTCCAGATTGTTACAGAAATTTTTGGGCACGTTTCATGTTCACCATTTTGCAAAAAGGGGCAATTTAAAATGTATAAATATTTGTTATTTATTAACTCCATACAGGTATATGTTTGTAAGGAATTTAGCAGGAATTTTGTAAAATTAGTTGTGTTTTTATCTGCCAATAATGGTTTTAGTGAATTTCTTGCAAATATATTCGTTTGATAAACCTTTGTGCAAATACCGCGGGGTCTAAAAAATCAGTAGCACCTGATCGGTGGTTAGCAGTGGTTAGCAGTGTTTAGGAGCTT
This sequence comes from Rana temporaria, assembly GCF_905171775.1. Lineage (NCBI taxonomy): Eukaryota > Metazoa > Chordata > Amphibia > Anura > Ranidae > Rana > Rana temporaria. Next base: position 56,124,619 of record NC_053499.1, read on the forward strand.
CTAGGAGCTATTAGCTTTTTTCCTGCTGGCATATCGCTCCCAAAAATTGAAAAGAAAGCTTTTTTCTCCGCTCCTAGAAGCTGTAGCTTCAAAAATGCTTCAAGCTTACAATAGTGTGCATGGACAAATAGAATAACACTATTTGCTTCTAGGGGCAGAAAAAAAAAGCACTCAAAGTAGCTGCTAGGAGCTTCAGAGCCAGTTCACACAGGGGCAGCACGACTTTGGGGGCGACTCGGCAAGGCGATCTCAAGACAAATTGAGAGGCGACTTGCAAAATAACTTCTGTATTGAAATCAATGCAAGTCGCCCCGCGTCGCCCCCAAAGTCGTACGAGAACCTTTTTCTAAGTCGGACCGACTTGCGCCGCTCCTATTAGAACGGTTCTTTTGAATAGAGCGGAGCGCTACTTGTCAGGCAGCTGAGTCGCTTGACGAGTCGTGCCTGTGTGACCGGCTCTAAAAATAAGCTAGTGTGCATGGAGCCTGAATGTTTTGTAAATGTTTGCTGAATCTAATGTTTTTTCAAACTAATATTTACCAGTGAAGCTAAAACAATGACAGTGTGTATTGTGCCTAACTGCTTAGAATTAGTAAAACACTCAGAGCCGGTTCACACTGGGGTGACTCAGCCGCCTGACAAGTCGCGTCCCATTCTATTCAATAGAACCGTTCTATCAGGAGTGACGCAAGTCGCTCTGACTTAGAAAAAGGTTCTTGTATGACTTTGGGGGCGACTCGGGGTGACTTGCATTGACTTCTATACAGAAGTCATTTTGCAAGTCGCCTCTGAAAATCGTCAGGACGCCTTGCCGAGTCGCCCCCAAAGTCGTGCCGCCCCAGTGTGAACCAGCTCTTAGGGGTTGATTTACTAAAGGCAAATCCACTCTGCACTACAAGTGCACTGGAAGTGCACTTGGAGGTGCAGTCGCTGTAGATCTGAGGCGAAGCTCTGAAATGAGGGGAAGCTAAGCTGATTTTATCATCCAATCATGTACAAGCAAAAATACTGTTTTTTTTTCCTTGCATGTCCCCTCAGATCTACAGCGACTGAACTTCCAAGTGCACTTGTAGTGCAAAGTGGATTTGCCTTTAGTAAATAACCCCCAATGTGAAGAAAGTACATTATTCCAGTGATATTTAAGCGCACTTACCATGGAGTATAGAATAAGGCTCTATATACACGGTGAAGACATATGGAAATGGACAAAGGGACTTATGCTTAAATTTAAACCTCAGACAACGGGCACTTTCCCATTTGCTCTTATCTAGGAGACATTCAGTTAAGATTAAACAAGACTTACATGTTTACAGAAGGCTATGCTCTAATATGTAAGTAGTCAGTAAATTAAGTGGCAGAGACCATGTCTCTATGGTGTTTTCTTGTACTGTCCTAAGCTCCACAATCCAAACACATACCATTATGTTATGTAGCTTCTATCCAAATAGACCCCAATTTTTTTATTAGTGTGTGTGAAACATGGAAGGCAAGTTAAGCTTTGTACACACAATCAGATTGTTGGCAGGGGATTGTGTAATGAAAGGCTGTTGGCCTAAAATCCAACCATTAACACACTCCTTCAGAAAATTGTTGTCCAACTTTCGGCCAACAAATGTTGGATGGTAGGCTAGTAAATTTTCGGCGGACAACGGTCTATTGTCAGATTTTCGGATCGTCTGTACACAAGTCCGTCACACAAAAGTCCAAAGTACAAACACGCATGCTCGGAATCAATGCTCACCAAACATGACATTAGCAAAAGGTGCCCAAAGGGTGGTGCTCAAGAGCTGAAATTCCACATAGTCACTATAAATTACATCACTACGTTCACGTTTGTTGGCAGACAATTGTGTGCCGTTGGTATGCAAGACAAAATCCAGGCACACGCCGTTTTGACAAAAGTCTGACGCTCGTTTGCCCAACAATCGGATCAGATCGTGTGTACCAGGCTTAAGACTGTATGCCAAAATCCAAATTAACCCTGAATATTATTAGTATGTGAATTGTGGAAGGCAAATTAGACTGTATGCCAAAATTGTCAGGAACTAATCCTAAAAGCCTTATGGATTCAGAATAGCTTGGTATAGCATGTATCCATTACATAAATGTAGAAATAACACAGATGCATTAAAAGGATACAAGGAAAAATCAGGAAATGCCTTGTTGAAAATGGATATAAGTTATCATGGTTGGCAATAATGGCTTTAATGGACTCCTGTGGAATAAGATTTTATTCAGATGGTGTTTAATGACATCAGCATAGAGTAAAGCCGGCCCATAGAAGAGTCAGAAAGCCGAACGTTCTGTCGATTGAAAAACAAAAGTAGCTCATACAAAATGCCATCATTTGTATTATTTTTCTGGAAAAAAATCCAGCATGTTGGATCAGGCAAGTTTGATTGCGGCACAAAAATCGTGTATTGCAGCTGGCACACTAATGACGCAAAAAGTGAACAATTCAACAATCGCCAAGAATTTGTGTTTGGTTTTCGACTCATCTGTAGCTGGCTTAACACTGCAAGCAAGCAAAAACAAACAAAAACAGATAAGATAAATACACTTGATTGGAATAATGCAATACATTACATTTTGATTACTAAAATACTCACCACTAATTCTTGTAGAGCCTGCCTTTTGTTCTCTATATGTTGCAAACTAAAAATAAAAAAATAAATATTTTTTTTTAGAAAGAAAGTATCTAAACACAGAGAAATAGAGGAATTTAACCCTACCAAACCCTAAAACAAAAACACTTGTCCCAGTCGCAAAAAAAATAAAATAAAAATCATACTACACCATGGAGGAGTCTAGCATTGTCTTGCTTGAAGCAAAAGTTCTTTCTTAGCCACTCTTCTCTAGCTCCATCTTCTTTAATAGAGGTCCAGTGCATGCGCAAATGTGCAGGGAGTCTCTTTCAGACGATAATCCGTTATGTCTGCCCATGCATGAGATCTTGCAAACTGCGTTCTGGGATGTCTATGTCACACATCTGAGGAGGCAGTTTGTGAGATCTCAAACCTGCATAGAGACACTGATGTAGTCTTTGTCAGAGCAATGGCAGAGCCAGTGACATGTGTGCATGTGTAGAGGCCCGCGACATCATCCTTGACCAAGCGAGAATTTAGCAAGTAAAAATAAATAAGTAAATAAATAAGGCCTCGTTCAGATAAGTGCTAGCACTTGTACTGCATGCAGGAGGGCTTTACACGGTGCTTGTATCTGCCCCCAGTTGCGTGGAGATAGCCTGTGGAGGTGGATTTAGATACGGCGGCTGCATGGACACAACTGCATGTGAAACTTTGACAGCTGTGGGCTGCAGGTCTGTGTTCAGGGCCATGCCCCTGCACAGCTGTCAAATTTTGACATGCAACTGTGTCTGCATCCACATCCACCTCCATAGTCTGTATACACACAGTCGGGGGCAGATTCAAACACCATACAAAGGCCTCCTGTATGCAGTACAGATGCCAGAGAAGATCTCATTACAATGGGTAAAGTTCCATAGAAGGAGCTCTAGAAAGATTCTGTATGTCATATGAATTCCTATGCCTATATCTACATATATACTATACTGTGTATATACAGAACTGCTGATGAGGCAGTACAGCCAGCCCTCCTATACCGGCCCTGGCCCCATCAGTTCAAAAAGGGGGCCCGGGCACCTGTTGAGCAGGAGGTATTGCTGTACTGTCTTATTTCAGACACCGATCCTTTTCTGACTCCCCTGCTGCGCTGCCAGCTTGTCCTCTTCTTTTCTCCTCTGCCTGCACTGCAAGTGGATTGGTTCTAGCACATGCTCCCCTTCCATCTGCTGCCCGGGTCCCCATGTGCTCCCCTTTCCCCTGTAGCACTGCCAGCTGCCCTTCCCTCCTGCTGGCAGCTGCTGCGGGCACACAGGGGGATGTTTCAAATTTCAATCCACACAAGCCTCTCTCACACATGTATTTCTGTTCTTCTAAAAACCAATCAAGTCTGAGGACCTGGTCTGGAATCAAAATCTCAAGTTTCTTCATCACTCATCTTTGAGTGATCCCTAACTTAGGAAATCTCGAATGAGTATTTTTGGATCTTCTCATATACAGTCAGGTCCATAAATATTGGGACATCGACACAATTCTAATCTTTTTGGCTCTATACACCACCACAATGGATTTGAAATGAAAGGAACAAGATTTGCGTTAACTTCAGACTTTCCGCTTTAATTTGAGGGTATGGTGAATCAGGTGAACGTTGTAGGAACTACAACAGTTTGTATATGTGCCTCCCACTTTTTAAGGGACCAAAAGTAATGGGACAGATTAACAATCCTAAATCAAACTTTCACTTTTTAATACTTGGTTGCAAATCCTTTGCAGTCAATTACAGCCTGAATAGTGGACCGCGATGACATCACCAGACGCTGGGTTTCATCCCTGGTGATGCTCTGCCAGGCCTCTACTGCAACTGTCTTCAGTTCCTGCTTGTTCTTGGGGCATTTTCCCTTCAGTTTTGTCTTTAGCAAGTGAAATGCATGCTCAATCGGATTCCGGTCAGGTGATTGACTTGGCCATTGCATAACATTCCACTTCTTTCCCTTAAAAAACTCTTTGGTTGCTTTCGCAGTATGCTTCAGGTCATTGTCCATCTGCACTGTGAAGCGCCGTCCAATGAGTTCTGAAGCATTTGGCTGAATATTAGCAGATAATAATATTGCCCAAAACACTTCAGAATTCATCCGGCTGCTTTTGTCAGCAGTCACATCATCAATAAATACAAGAGAACCAGTTCCATTGGCAGCCATACATGCCCACGCCATGACACTACCAACACCATACTTCACTGATGAGGTGGTATGCTTTGGATCATGAGCAGTTCCTTTCCTTCTCCATACTCTTCTCTTCCCATCGCTCTGGTACAAGTTGATCTTGGACTCATCTGTACATAGGATGTTGTTCCAGAACTGTGAAGGCTTTTTTAGATGTTGTTTGGCAAACTCTAATCTGGCCTTCCTGTTTTTGAGGCTCACCAATGGTTTAATCTTGTGGTGAACCCTCTGTATTCACTCTGGTGAAGTCTTCTCTTGATTGTTGACTTTGACACACATACCCCTACCTCCTGGAGAGTGTTCTTGATCTGGCCAACTGTTGTGAAGGGTGTTTTCTTCACCAGGGAAAGAATTATTCGGTCATCCACCCCAGTTGTTTTCCCTGGTCTTCCCGGGTCTTTTGGTGTTGCTGAGCTCACCGATGCGTTCTTTCTTTTTAAGGATGTTCCAAACAGTTGATTTGGCAACACCTAATGTTTTTGCTATCTCTCTGATGGGTTTGTTTTTCCAGCCTAATGATGGCTTTCTTCACTGATAGTGACAGCTCTTTGGATCTCATATTGAGAGTTGACAGCAACAGATTCCAAATGCAAATAGCACACTTGAAATTAACTTTGGACCTTTTATCTGCTTCTTGTAAATGGGTTAATGAGGGAATAACGCACACCTGGCCATGGAACAGCTGAGCAGCCAATTGTCCCATTACTTTTGGTCCCTTAAAAAGTGGGAGGCACATATACAAACTGTTGTAATTCCTACACTGTTCACCTGATTTGGATGTAAACACCCTCAAATTAAAGCTGAAAGTCTGCAGGTAAAGCACATCTTGTTTGTTTCATTTCAAATCCATTGTGGTGGTGTATAGAGCCAAAAAGATTAGAATTGTGTTGATGTCCCAATATTTAGGACATGCTGATTCATAGATGTCCGTTTTCTATATATTTTAGGGCCAGTTTCAGATTTTTCAGGGAGTGTGAGCTTTGCTGATTGCCTAGTTTAGCTGTGAGTAAAGGTCCATACACACAATCAAAAATGTGTACGAAAAGTACTGCTTTCTAAGTGATTGTATGATAATCTGATCGTTTGTACACAGCTTTTGAGAGCCGATCATGACATGTCGAGCAAAAATATACGATGAGACCAGCAGGAAATTTTTTCTCGTACAATACCAGATCGTGCAATTTTTGTTTAATCAATACAAATTACAATACAATACATCACTTCTGGATTTTTATGTGAATTTTCATAACTTTAGTAACCTCATTTCCAATATGGAGACTGTGACGAGACCCCTTCCCGCCCAGGTCCTGCTCTCCCGACACTCCTCTGCTTCTATTGGATCAGCTTGCAGATTGCAACGTCTGATGGTCCAGTCATCCAAGGTTCTGGGATCCGAATTACAGCTCCTCCTTGACCATGCAAATGAGGACTTGAAATAGTCAACAGGGATTGGTCCAATAGCTTGGATAGAAAGACTTGTGTATTGAGACAGAAGCCCCAGGAGGTAATCAATGTACACAATAACCCGGTCTACTTAATTACTACCTCTGAGAGGTTACATTCCTTTTAGACAATAGAATGCTAATTCAATACAGCTGACAGGCTTCTGACCTTTAGAACAATACAAAGTCCCTTAGCGTAAACACATACATCTTCAAACATACATAATAGATTCAATTAACCTTCAATCCCCAATTCTAGCCAGACGGACTGTCTCCGACACCCGCTCTTAACCTGCAGAACACAATAAAAGGTATTTCACAAGCTGGTTCCACTTAGCATTTCAAAAGCCGGTGTCCTTGCATTGAATGTCCCTCTCCTGTGTAACAGATGTCAAGTAGAAACACTTTAATATCTCAAGATCCATGACATTACTTCCCCTGGGAAACAGTCCAACAGCCGCAGTGGGACCCAAACGGGTTGTGACAAGATCCTTTCTCGCCCGGTTCTGCTCTCCCGACACTCCTCTGCTACCAGTGAGTCAGCTTGCAGATTGCAACGTCTGATGGTTCAGTCATCCAAGGTTCCGGGATCCGAATTACAGCTATGTGCCATTCGGACCCATTAAGAACAAACACCAGGCAGGCTGTATGTAAGTTCAAACAGGACTCTTTATTTTCAAGTACACAGCACACTTTTATACAGAATTTTGGAACATCCCACTCCCAACAACCGCTTTCCTATTGGTCAATTGTAAAGTATATGCAGTCTTCACTCAAGTCCTCCTTGACCATGCAAATGAGGACTTGAAATTGTCAACAGGGATTGGTCCAATAGCTTGGATAGAAAGACTTGTGTATTGAGACAGAAGCCCCAGGGGGTAATCAATGTACACAATAACCCGGTCTACTTAATTACTACCTCTGAGAGGTTACATTGCTTTAGACAATAAAATGCTAATTCAATACAGCTGACAGGCTTCTGACCTTTAGAACAATACAAAGTCCCTTAGCATAAACACATACATCTTCAGACGGGCTGTCTCCGACAGAAGACACCCACACCTGATAATCACAAAGGCTTTAAACAGGCTTATCACATAATGGAAATGTCTCAATATAGCTCAGTAACCACTCCATTACTCCAAGGTCCAGGACACGGGTCAACTCGAGGATGTTGGAAAAGTAGTCTTAAAGTTCCAGGACTGTCTGCTGGGATGACCCATCTGCCTTCCTGTTTTGAGGTCCTGGCCCATAATCGGACGGCAAGAGGCTCGCATTCAGTCCTCTCCAAAAGCCCCTGTCCCGGCTAGGTCTGTCACACATCTCCCCCTTTGGCAGGAGACTAACACTGGGAGAGACCCCAATTCCAGGACCCACCCAGTACCTCAGATAACTTGTCCCAAACAGAGCATTACTCACCCAGCCAATCTCTGCCTCTCTCAGAGAACACGCCTGCCGCTGGGGAGAGGCCTGGACTGGCCCTTCTCCCAGGAGTCCTTTCAGCCGCTGGAGAGAAGACAGGGTGCCTGGGCTCAGTTCATCATGCTGTTGGGGATCTGGGCCAACTGGCCACCATTCCTGGGGTATACCAGTGGAGACTGAAGTCCCATCCACTGATGCTAGGTGAAAATCCCCCGGTGCTTGCAAAGCAAAGCCGACATCCTCCTGTCTCAGTGCCGCACCATTTTCTGGGGTTGTGTCAGTGGAGATCAGAGTCCCATCCACTACCACAGGAACCCCCTCTTCTGTTAGTTGAGAGCAGAGGCCCGGGGGACTCTGCTCTGTTGCCAGCTCTTCCGCTGGGCTGCTGTGAGTGGAGACCACAGTCCCATCCACCGATATCCGCTCAAGCTGTAGTGGTGTGCAGCAGCCAGTAGCATCCTGCCCTGCTGCCAGTGATTCAGCTGGGAGTAACAGCTTTACTACCTCAGCTTGTTGCTGGGGAGGGGGGCCAACCGCCCCGGCTCCCTGGAACTCCACAGTTGGTCCCAGTGCTGGGCAGAGATGGCTAGCATTCTGCCCTGTTGCCAGCACTTCTGCTGGGGGTGCATAATCCATAACATCCTCTGAACAGTCCATACATTCTGTAATCTGTGGCTGGGGAGTGATCACCATCTTCTCACCCTGAGCCTCCGGAACTGCCACGGGGGTGGGGCAGAGGTCTTGATCCCTCTGTCCGGTGACCAGCGCTTCAGCTGAGGAAGTTCCTTGTAACTCCACAAATACTGCCCTTGGTGCTGGGCAGAGCACAGTGAAGTTTGGCCCTGATACCAGTTCTTCTGCTGGAGGCTCCCCAGGTTGTTCTTCCTCAGCAGAAAAGTCTATCAAATCCCCTGTCTCTACAACTGGTGTCTGGGGATAGAGGTTCATCATCTCCTATCCATGGAACCCAGAAGATGCTATGGGTACTGAGCAGAGGTTAGCAGAGCTCGGCCCTGCGGTCAGTACTTCAGCTTTGGGAATGGCAAGCTCCCGATTTTCCACTGCTGATTCATCAGCCAGGATTTCAGCGTTGTCAGCTGATATTTCCTCATAGTCCCAGGTAAAGGGAACCTCACCCTGCTGCTGAGCGGAGTCTAGCAGCTGTTTGTAGGCGATTTCTAGTTCCCATTCCTGAGCGGCCAGGAATTCCAAATCTTCCTGTAACCAGTGCACTTCCGGGACATTCAGTCTTCGCTCTCTGTGCTCCATTATGTCCTCCAGACGCCACTCCCGATTGCTCCCAAAGTCGGGATCACTGGACATCCTCCAATACAATAATCCCAGGCCATCATAGCCAAAGCCTTCCGTGGGGCTGTCATCCGTTGACCATGGGCACTCTTGGACTACATACCACCGGAGGGCTCTGTAGCTCTCGTCCAACCGCATCTCTTCCTGGATCAGTATTGGAAAAATGGATATTACCGCGCTTATCAAAGGAGGGGAAAAAAAGAAAGAAAAAAGGGGGGGGGGAATGAAAGTGAGGAGAAGTGGAGGTACAGCTGCGGCACTGAAAGGTGTATCAAACCATAAGCAATTGATAATGGGGAGGGTAGTGCTGCGCTAATCAGTGGTGAATGGATAAGTGAATAAGCAGGTGGGGGAAGGGAATGAAAATTTGTATAAATGAAATGAGGAGCGGTATAGCCCAAATGGCATCAGCATAAAAATAAATATAAAATGATCAGTGAACAATAACAGTACTGGTGCAAATCATATGACTCCACAGGTTCCTCTTAGTGTGATGAAATACACTATAAATAATGGTGCAAAAAATTCCCAAGTAACTGTGCTAAGTGACACTCCTCTTCCTGGATCAGCCTGCTTAACTCTGCTGTCCACTCCTGCTTTGGTTGTTCCCCCAATAACAGCATCCGTACTTCATACTGTGACCAATACCTTACATGGATGGAGGGGAGAGCTTTTCCCTGGTGTCGCTGCTCACGGGCTAGCGCTTCTTTCCAGAGTTCGCAGCGGATCGAATCAGACCATCCAAGCAGGACCTCTTCTGATACTGGTCCTCTGCGCTGTATCTGCTTCTCTCGCAACCTCCTTCTGAATTCCTCTTCCATGGTTACTGGTATCTGTACCTCTCCTTTTTTTCCCTTTGGTGCTGCTTCTTTAGGCATTGTCACCGATTGCCGTATTTCTGCAATTCTCAGCTCATGTTGGCGCTCTCGTTCTCTCTGTTGCCGCTCTCGTTCTCTCTGTTCCTGCAGCCGGACGTCTCTAATGGTATTCTGTATGACGGTCTGTGATGGGTTAGCACCATATAATGCCAACCGCTGTTGAACTCGCTGCTGGAACAAGTCTTCAACTGACCGGGGTCCTGCATCACCATCCCTCTGATCCATCTCGGCTAGCGTAATGATCAGGGTGGCCTTGTTCTTCCCACCGTTCCTTCCACGGCTCTCAAGCAAGTCTTTTAGCATGGTTCTCCTCCTGGCCGCATAGCTGGTAATTCATGGTGGTGGTTTGGAGTTGTCCCAGTAACTGGAGAGCAAATCCCACCGCTGCCAACCAATGTGACGAGACCCCTTCCCGCCCAGGTCCTGCTCTCCCGACACTCCTCTGCTTCTATTGGATCAGCTTGCAGATTGCAACGTCTGATGGTCCAGTCATCCAAGGTTCCGGGATCCGAATTACAGCTATGTCAACAGGGATTGGTCCAATAGCTTGGATAGAAAGACTTGTGTATTGAGACAGAAGCCCCAGGGGGTAATCAATGTACACAATAACCCGGTCTACTTAATTACTACCTCTGAGAGGTTACATTGCTTTAGACAATAAAATGCTAATTCAATACAGCTGACAGGCTTCTGACCTTTAGAACAATACAAAGTCCCTTAGCGTAAACACATACATCTTCAAACATACATAATAGATTCAATTAACCTTCAATCCCCAATTCTAGCCAGACGGACTGTCTCCGACACCCGCTCTTAACCTGCAGAACACAATAAAAGGTATTTCACAAGCTGGTTCCACTTAGCATTTCAAAAGCCGGTGTCCTTGCATTGAATGTCCCTCTCCTGTGTAACAGATGTCAAGTAGAAACACTTTAATATCTCAAGATCCATGACAGAGACTATGAGAGAGGACACCCAAACCAGTTATCGCAACTATTTCATCGGTACTGATTGCTGCAGTTTTCTTGCTTATGCAATGTACTTTTTGGCACCTTTAGGCGCATTTGGCATCTAATAAACATCTTTGAGAAGGTATTTTACGCCCCTTATTTATTTTTGGGTATCGCTGGGTGTCCTGAAGTTTATACTCGGTGCTGGAGGAACGGCTTAAGAGATATGCATCATCCGCACTACATCTCCTATGGATACAACCGGGATATCCAAAATGTCTATTTGACCTGCCATAATAGAGGGTCCATTACTTGGGGTTAGAGCACATCTTGACCTTAATATTGGTGTTGTCACATGGTGGAGGATTTTCATTGATTTGGTTCAGCACAAGCACTTCAGTTCATGTCTCTTTTATTTTCATTTATATTTTTTGCTACCCAGCCTGCTGTTTCAGACTTTATGAACACGTTTGGACTTTAATGGTCCACTTCCATTGAGCACAACTTTATTTATTTATTTTTTATCAATATGGAGACTAGCATGCAAAAAAAAAACTGACGATCATTCTTCAGATAATCTCATCGTGTGTATCTGGCATTAGAGGTATGCATGTCAGACCACATCTGAGAGATTGCTGCTCTCACATACAGAGCTATGCTTCCATCTGCAGCTTCCTGACCAACTGTGGTATTTACAACAGCGGCTGGAAATTGTTAAGCAAGAAATACTTGTCCCCCCCTGATTGAACTATTGAATTTCTGAGGAACATTCGGATGGGCTTTAAAATTACTAATTTACTATAACAGTACAAGACATTTTTTTGTTTAAAAAAATATGTAAAAAAAATGTCTGAACAGATTGAATGTTTAATATGTTGCGTTTCTTGGATCTATAAAATAGATCATCTTTGTGTGCAGATCTTGTTAGACACCACAACACAAACATATTTATTTTCCACATTTTAGTATCCTGCCATGCATGTCAAACATTTTAAAACTACAGTGAAGGGCTGCAGGGTGTATGAGACCTAATACCAGTATCTTACAGAAAAGTAGAATATAGTAGAAGAACAAGAGTGCACAGGATCCCCTTCAATAAAATTGTTAAGTTTTTTTGCTTTAAATTTTTATTTTGATAAAAAACATAAATAAAGGAAAACTCACACTCTTCTCAATGGTCTAGCAGGCATGCCTGGAAGTTGCACCATCACTGCTTTAGAAGGAAGATTCTAGGATATAGGTGTTACGCAGGTGGAATGCACTCCGGCTCATAGATACGAGAGGCAAGGATTTTAAACAAACCAGGCGATATACAGTGGGTACCACTACATGACACAAGGAAATGTGAGCTTACTGGCATATGTTTTTATGGGAAAAGTTTTTAATAAACGTGCTACACAATCATTTGGTATTGTTTTTTTTTCTTCATTTTTGGGTTATCCCTGCTGGTGACATTGGATGTCTGCTGAGCCCATATCAACAGAAAGGAATTTCTTAAAAACTGTGAGGGTCCTGCCCTGGTAGCCCAAAGTTATCTGCCTATCCTTGCTGGTGAAACAGGATGTATGCTGAGTCCATACAAATATAAAGGAATTCCATATAATCTGTGAGGGTCCTGGTGGCCCAAAGAATCTGGTGAGTGGACCCCTTGCCATAGGTGGTGGTGCACATTTGTAAAAAGGAGCACTTTTAAGTAAGAAAATAGGATTTTTGACTTACCGTAAAATCAGTTTCTCGGAGTTCATTGACAGACACAGCGCTTCCTTATTCAGAACCACAGGGTTATAGCATCCCCTACAGGAGTAGGACACTAGGCAGAAAAAAAGGCCTGGCTACGCCCATGGGCAGTCCTAGGTGATATACATCCCCTCTCTGCTATAGGCCTTTAGTTATGTAACAAGCAGTATCAGAAGTATTTAAAATTCCATAGAGGGGCGCATGCTGTGACTTTCAATGAACTTAGAGAAATGGATTTTACAGTAAGTTAGAAATCCTATTTTCTCATTCGTTCATCGACAGACAGAGCTCTTCCTTATTCAGAACCATAGGGATGTTCCAAAGCAGTGCCAAACATGAGGGGTGGGGCAGCCCCCCAAAAAAAACAGGCCAACCGGACAACCTGGAGCTCAACGAGAACAACTGGAGTCCAACCTGAACAGCAAGAAAAAAAAACCTTCATGAGCGAAAATCTCTCTAGACCGCAGCTTGCAGAACCTTGCGGCCAAAAGAGGCATCCGCAGATGCCAGCATAGCCACTTTGTACAATTTTGTGAAAGTGTGCACCGACGACCAAATGGATGCCTTGCACACTTGCGTCACTGACGCCTGATGATGGAAGGCCCAGGAGGCACTCAGTAGAGTAGAATATGCCTTCACCAGAAAAGGAGGAACCCGACCCCGACAGAATATGCCCAAGTCACCGTCTGTCTGATCCATCCAGAAATGGTCGCCGAGGAAGCAGACAGACCCTTCTTTGGTCCATCCATGATCACGAACAGGAAGTCTGACCTCTGAAAGGCCTCAGTGGCCACCAAATACACCCTGATAGCCCGAACCACATCCAAGGTGTGAAGAGCAAATTCCCTGTGTTGCGGCCTGGCAACACAATATCTTCATTTAAATGTGATAAGAGGGGGAACCAATGCGCAAATCCACCTAATCAAGGATAATTCTAAGCTAAAAACTAAACTAAAATTAATAAATAGCAGCCACGACGAAAAGTGTTCACACACTCAAGACAGATATGAATAATGTTTGGTGTAATGGCGCTAAAAACACTAAAAAACTTAAAAAGACTTTAAAATAATAATCTCATCACTAGGCCCATAAGTAAATAAGGAAATGTGTACGTGGTGAATCCTCCAAAGGATGTGAGTAAAATGTGTTCCACTCTGGGTTAATCCTGGAATACCATCCGACATCCACAAAAAATGTGGAGGGTATTTGTAGTGGTAAATAATAATACGTAACCAATAATGCGTGAACAGCTGTGCCAAATCACTGCACAATGTTGCAACAATATAATCAAAAGTGAATAATGAAAACAAATCCAGTATAATTAAAACACCAAAAACACTGGTCTATTAAAGTGCAGCGTGCAATAATTAAAGTGCAAAAAATATTAATTCAAGTGATCCACAATAAAAATAAATGACATGCAAAAATCAGCATGAAAATGAATAAAAAATGTCCAGTGAGATAATAAAATATTAACGATGTCTCTAATAGTCCACCAATTAAAGTTAGAATAGAAGTAAAGTGATAATGATAAAGTGTTCCAGTGCATATGATGATAAAGAATATAAATTCATGAATGAATGTTCAGTGAAAAAAGTTGTGCTCCAAATCACAGATCCTTATATCCACAGCGTTCAGTGATCAAATGCTGGATGTGCATGCATGCTTAAACTTCCACCATCAGGCTTCCCAGAAGTGTCGGACAGACTAGGTGTTCCAGCCCCTTACCTCAGAGCAGCTTGTAATCAAGCCTCAATGGATATCTCCCAGGCAGTCTGCTGTTAATCCTGCACCTCAGTCTCACGATTCAATCACAAATGCTTGCAGTCTCTCAGAGAAAATACAAAGCAAGGGGAGCCTCCATAGTGTAGCAATATTAAAACATTTATTAAAGAAACAAGTAAACACTCACAGTATAAGTGATGAAAAGTCGGCGTGTACGATCTATGTGTCCACCCGCTCTGCGGCCGCGAGCGGGTGACGTCACCAGCAGCTCCTCCACGTCCTCACGCGTATCGCAACTGTTGCACGTTGCTTACTCATAGGATGGAGAGCGGCTGGCAAGGAGGTGACTTATATAGCGCCAGACGGCATCCTAATAACTACAAGCTTGAAAAGTTTAATACTTAAATTCTGGTGTGCAGTACAAAGACTTCTGAAATGTTTATACAGCTAAACAGGATTAAAAATGAATAAAATGCATACTAATAAAAACGCGCTCAGAGTGCTCCCTCTGGTGGTCAATATAAGGTAATGCGACATAAAATCAGCAAAGACAGAAGGTGCACACACCTCCTGATTGAGCCGGATATTAACAATTCACATATGTAGCATCTACTAAAAACAAAACAGGACAGGAGAGGGATAATGAGTTTAACCAATCTGTCCAAATAACTCAAAGGGCATTCTATCTAATCAAATCCAGGTCAGTCAGAGCAATAACCACATATCCTAGTCACTGAAACTAATGCTTGTGGACCAACAAACCAGCACAGTAAAAGGATAAATATACTGATATAAACATATTCAAATAGAACCAGATATTACCAACATGAAGAATGGGGGTCAGAGTCTGTAATGCTAAAATGTATAACAACTACTTCATTAAAATCATTAAAATGATAAAAAGGTCTATAAAAGAAGGAGATAAAATTCTAATAATTGGATATAAAGCAATTCAAGTCGAATTCCACATTGTGTCCATGAGGGGTTAAAGTGCATAGTTCGTGTATCCAGCGCGATTCTGCCTGGCTGATTTTCTGCACTTTATTGTCCCCTCTCCAATGTGGTTTATATTTCTCAATGCCCCATACCATTAATGTGGAGGGGTCTTTATTATGGTAACGTTCATAATGGCGGGACAAACTATGTTTGGGGTACCCATTTTTTATATTTTGAGTATGTTCACGTAATCTTTTCCATAGATTTCTTTTTGTTCTGCCAACATACTGTATTTTACATGGACATTCAAGGAGGTACACTACCCCTTCCGTATCACAGGAAATAAAATCTTTAATTTTATATTCTTTGCCTGTGACACTGGATTTGAAGCCTTCCTTTTTCTTTTTACTCTCTTTCGTGTGTTTGCATGTAAAACATCTCTTACAAGGGTAATATCCTTTTTCATTAAAAAATGAGAAGCTCTTTTTTTCCGGAGGATCCAATACATTCTTGGCTATCATGTCTCTTAGAGTGGGGGCCCTTCTGTATGTAAATATTGTTTTTTCTGGTAAAATTGATGATAAATGACGATCCGCTTTCACAATATGCCAATATTTTTTACAAATTGCTTCCAGCTGTTTGTGCTGGACACTATAGTCCATTATCAGTGGTACTTTTCCAGCAAAGGCATTGTTCTTTACAGAGTCCTGGATAAGTGTAACTCTGTCTAGGGCGGCGACATCTTTAATTTTTTTCTCAATATAGTCCTCTTTATAGCCTTTTTCAATAAATCTTTTGCCAATAAAGTCAGCTTGTTCCAAAAATACCTCAGTCTTTGTGCAGTTTCTCCTTAGTCTTAAAAACTGCCCCTTGGGAATGTTCTCCAACCAGGGAGTGTGGTGACAGCTATCCAAGGGTAAGTAGCTATTTCCCCTTGGATAGCTGTCACCACACTCCCTGGTTGGAGAACATTCCCAAGGGGCAGTTTTTAAGACTAAGGAGAAACTGCACAAAGACTGAGGTATTTTTGGAACAAGCTGACTTTATTGGCAAAAGATTTATTGAAAAAGGCTATAAAGAGGACTATATTGAGAAAAAAATTAAAGATGTCGCCGCCCTAGACAGAGTTACACTTATCCAGGACTCTGTAAAGAACAATGCCTTTGCTGGAAAAGTACCACTGATAATGGACTATAGTGTCCAGCACAAACAGCTGGAAGCAATTTGTAAAAAATATTGGCATATTGTGAAAGCGGATCGTCATTTATCATCAATTTTACCAGAAAAAACAATATTTACATACAGAAGGGCCCCCACTCTAAGAGACATGATAGCCAAGAATGTATTGGATCCTCCGGAAAAAAAGAGCTTCTCATTTTTTAATGAAAAAGGATATTACCCTTGTAAGAGATGTTTTACATGCAAACACACGAAAGAGAGTAAAAAGAAAAAGGAAGGCTTCAAATCCAGTGTCACAGGCAAAGAATATAAAATTAAAGATTTTATTTCCTGTGATACGGAAGGGGTAGTGTACCTCCTTGAATGTCCATGTAAAATACAGTATGTTGGCAGAACAAAAAGAAATCTATGGAAAAGATTACGTGAACATACTCAAAATATAAAAAATGGGTACCCCAAACATAGTTTGTCCCGCCATTATGAACGTTACCATAATAAAGACCCCTCCACATTAATGGTATGGGGCATTGAGAAATATAAACCACATTGGAGAGGGGACAATAAAGTGCAGAAAATCAGCCAGGCAGAATCGCGCTGGATACACGAACTATGCACTTTAACCCCTCATGGACACAATGTGGAATTCGACTTGAATTGCTTTATATCTAATTATTAGAATTTTATCTCCTTCTTTTATAGACCTTTTTATCATTTTAATGATTTTAATGAAGTAGTTGTTATACATTTTAGCATTACAGACTCTGACCCCCATTCTTCATGTTGGTAATATCTGGTTCTATTTGAATATGTTTATATCAGTATATTTATCCTTTTACTGTGCTGGTTTGTTGGTCCACAAGCATTAGTTTCAGTGACTAGGATATGTGGTTATTGCTCTGACTGACCTGGATTTGATTAGATAGAATGCCCTTTGAGTTATTTGGACAGATTGGTTAAACTCATTATCCCTCTCCTGTCCTGTTTTGTTTTTAGTAGATGCTACATATGTGAATTGTTAATATCCGGCTCAATCAGGAGGTGTGTGCACCTTCTGTCTTTGCTGATTTTATGTCGCATTACCTTATATTGACCACCAGAGGGAGCACTCTGAGCGCGTTTTTATTAGTATGCATTTTATTCATTTTTAATCCTGTTTAGCTGTATAAACATTTCAGAAGTCTTTGTACTGCACACCAGAATTTAAGTATTAAACTTTTCAAGCTTGTAGTTATTAGGATGCCGTCTGGCGCTATATAAGTCACCTCCTTGCCAGCCGCTCTCCATCCTATGAGTAAGCAACGTGCAACAGTTGCGATACGCGTGAGGACGTGGAGGAGCTGCTGGTGACGTCACCCGCTCGCGGCCGCAGAGCGGGTGGACACATAGATCGTACACGCCGACTTTTCATCACTTATACTGTGAGTGTTTACTTGTTTCTTTAATAAATGTTTTAATATTGCTACACTATGGAGGCTCCCCTTGCTTTGTATTTTCTCTGAGAGACTGCAAGCATTTGTGATTGAATCGTGAGACTGAGGTGCAGGATTAACAGCAGACTGCCTGGGAGATATCCATTGAGGCTTGATTACAAGCTGCTCTGAGGTAAGGGGCTGGAACACCTAGTCTGTCCGACACTTCTGGGAAGCCTGATGGTGGAAGTTTAAGCATGCATGCACATCCAGCATTTGATCACTGAACGCTGTGGATATAAGGATCTGTGATTTGGAGCACAACTTTTTTCACTGAACATTCATTCATGAATTTATATTCTTTATCATCATATGCACTGGAACACTTTATCATTATCACTTTACTTCTATTCTAACTTTAATTGGTGGACTATTAGAGACATCGTTAATATTTTATTATCTCACTGGACATTTTTTATTCATTTTCATGCTGATTTTTGCATGTCATTTATTTTTATTGTGGATCACTTGAATTAATATTTTTTGCACTTTAATTATTGCACGCTGCACTTTAATAGACCAGTGTTTTTGGTGTTTTAATTATACTGGATTTGTTTTCATTATTCACTTTTGATTATATTGTTGCAACATTGTGCAGTGATTTGGCACAGCTGTTCACGCATTATTGGTTACGTATTATTATTTACCACTACAAATACCCTCCACATTTTTTGTGGATGTCGGATGGTATTCCAGGATTAACCCAGAGTGGAACACATTTTACTCACATCCTTTGGAGGATTCACCACGTACACATTTCCTTCATTTAAATGGAAATCAGAAACAACTTTTAGAAGGAACGAAGGACAAGGGCAAAAAAACACCTTGTCCTTATGAATCACCAGATAGGGCGTGCGACAGGATAGCACCGCCAATTCCGACACCCTGCGAGCAGAGGTGATACCCACCAAGAAGGCCACCTTCTGTGACAGAGCGAGTAGGGGAATTTCTCGAATATTTTCAAATGGAGGTTTCTGTAGAACCGAAAGCACCGGATTCATGTCCCACGGTGGCAAGGGAGATCGCACCAGTGGAACCACATGTCGCACACCAATGAATGCAAAGCCAGGGGGCGTTGAAAGAAAACAACCACCTGGCCCTTGATGGTACTCAAGGCCAAATTCTTTTCAATGCCCTTCTGTAGAAAGGTCAAAATCCGAGCTACCGAAAGGGAACATGGGTAAAACCCCACTGACTCACACCATGAAATATACACTTTCCATGTCCAATGAA
Organism: Rana temporaria; assembly: GCF_905171775.1. NCBI lineage: Eukaryota > Metazoa > Chordata > Amphibia > Anura > Ranidae > Rana > Rana temporaria. Next base: position 56,143,702 of record NC_053499.1, read on the forward strand.
ATACCTTCCGGGAAGTAGACTTCCTAGCCTTGCGTATGGAAGCAAACGACAGTAAAGCAGGGTGGAATACGGTATCACGCTATGTGAGTTGCTTTTATTATTTTCGTATGGCATGTGGATACTGAGCCTCTAAGAACGTATGATTTATATCGTGATTTGGGATCATCATCGTCGATTAGCCGATTGGATCCAGGACCAGCTGTATAGATCAAGTTGATCGAATTTAAGCTTCTGGTGACTTGGGTGGTGTATACCTACCCCAGTCATTGCATTTGGTAAGCCCCTTTTTCTACTATTGGTTGTGGTACTTCTGTCAAGCTGTTGTTCCATCTTCAAGATTTTACCGTGGGGAAGTCATCTTTATCTCCATGTGTTTGGACTTTAGTCACTTCATGCACTTTTTTATCTTCATTCACTAGTATTGTGACATTTTTTGTGTTTTTTTTTACATTATGTTGGTTTATCAATTTGTATAGCACGGCCACGTGGTGACACTTTTAACTATTTAGGCATATATTTATAGACAAACTTGTTAAAAAAGGAGGAGTAAGGGAACAAGAGACGGCTTGTGAGTACCAAAAGGGACCGGCACCTCCACCACAGCCACATCCTCAATTTTTAAAGTTTCCCGCACAGATGTAATTAGTGCGTCCACTAGTGCTTTCTCGTGCGCAGCCACCGGGGCAGAGGAATCATCCTCACTGTCCAAAAAATCTAGGAGCGTGGCCGCAGACCCAGCAGGGTGGGCCACGCCCATAGCAGCCGAGACAGATTAAGCAGATGAAGGCGGGGGATGCTAGTCCGTCGCCCAAGAGTCATCTCCACCAGGGACACAAATGACTCCAGGGCCACCGTCAGTGCATCAACGGATGGCTGGGACCCAGAGGGACCTGCAGCCTCTAATAGGGGTCATGTGGGGAAACATGCTCCCAAGACTCCATTGGGGGAATAAAAAAGACCCCCACACCAAGAGAGACTACTGCAATGGAACACCCCCCATGCCGGTAGTGGTACTGGATCACCAGGACACCCTACAGCCTGCAGCAGAGAGAGGAGGGACCTCCCCAGACTCACCACCCCAGGTTTAACTCGCAGGGCCAGCCCCCATACAGTGGGGCTATGTCGCGGCCGACCTAGCACGTAGCTGTGGTCTGCACGTGCTCGCTGGCCAGACTGGGGAGACCATTGGATCAAGTGTCCAGCCCGTCGCCCAGCCCTGCAGTTTATTGTAGATTTCCCCAGGAAAATCTAGGAAAACAACAAACAAAAATAAAAAATGTCAGGACTAAAGATCCCAGCAGGGAACTAGATCCTTACTCCTGACTAGGTAGAAAAAAAACTGAAGGACTATAGCACAGGGGGGGGGGGGGTGTTGATGTTGATCACCTAGGACTGCCCATGGGCATAGCCAAACCGTTTTTTCTGCCTAGTGTCCTACTCCTGTAGGGAGCGATATAACCCTATGGTTCTGAATAAGGAAGCGCTGTGTCTGTCAATGAACGAATGAGAAAAGTATGGATCACATAAGAACATGTGGTGATATAAAGAAATAGCATAAAGGACTGGCATTGCTGTAATTCATTACAGGACATTCATTATTTTCACTGCTATCAATGTTTTAAAAAAAATATTGCATTTTCATTCACATTTGTTTTTTTTATTGTTGTTGAATTTTTTTTTATGTGGATTCAAGTATCAGACATACACTTTAATAGCTATCTCCTCAACATGAAAAATCATAGAGATAACCCTGAATGATGGCCCTAGGATTATGGATTATTTTTCACACTCCAGCATGCATGTTTATGCTAAAATATGTTGTACAACTGTCATTTTTGTAGGCAAGAGCACACAATGAGTGCATTTATGTATGTATGTGTTAGCAAACTTGTGCATGTTAGCATATTTCTAGTGACAGGCCCTCTTAAAAAGAGACCTCAGGAGTCGATAATACCTCAATGAAGCTGATCAAGCTTGATCAGCTTCATTCCCAGTCAGAGCAGCCAGGGATTGGCAGCGTTAAACCCTGAAGTGACATAATACATGTTGCCTCCAGGTTCAGTCACCAGATTATGATGCGTGGCCCCCGCAACTCACAAATGAGCACCCCTTCCTTTGTTCCCTACTCACACATACACAGTCCACTCTTTTTCACCCTTTCAGAAAGCTAAGCATGCGAGAGTCTTTTTCACCCTTTCAGGTTTTTAGGAAAAATAAGTAAGGTAAACTAATGCCACGTACACACGATCGAAAATTCCAACAAGAAAACCGTAGATTTTTTCCGACTGAATTTTGGCTCAAACTTGTGTTGCATACACACGGTCACATAAAATTCCAACCGTCAAGAACGCGGTGACGTACAATACTACTACTGAGAAAAATGAAGTTCAATGCTTCCGAGCATGCATCGACTTGATTCCGAGCATGCGTTTTTTTTTGTGCGTCGGACTTGCATACAGACTTTTCCAGTCAGAAAAATTGAGAACCAGCTCTCAAATTTTTGTTTTTCTGAAATTCCGATAGAAAAAGTCAGATGCAGCCTACACAAGGTCGGAATTTCTGACCAAAAGCTCACATCAAACTTTTCTTGACGGAAATTCCGACCGTGTGTACGCGGCATAACACTTTAAATATAAAAAGCCTTGGAAATATTCATGTGACACTTACCTAAAGCAGACCCCATATCGGATTTTGAACTTGTAAACATATTTTGCAGAGTGAAGAAACCGTGTTTCGGGCACAGCAAATGAGAAAGGTTTTATTGGCATATTACTGCTGATATAGACGACAAAATGAATGTAATTTTAATAAAAGTACAAATATTAGATCACAAAAAAGTATAAAGCTTCAAACTACTAAGAAACACATAAATTAAGATTTTCTCAACTACATGACTATGCACAAAGCCTATGGGATAGTGGCTCGATCTCTGGACTATTGACACCTTATGAAAGTAATTGTGATCAGGGTTTGATCAGGAAGGGGAATATTTCAATCATATATCAATCGCTTGCTAATAACTGCACCAAATTACCTCATATGCTGGCCTGGGAAAGGGAACTTAATAACAACTGGGATTTATCTGACTGGTGTAGTAATTATACTAGATCCATTAAAGGATATGAGAATATATCCCTTGTAGAGGCTAATGTAAAAATTTATACTAGGTGGTATTTAGTTCCCGTTAAACTGGCTTCCATGTATCCGTCAACTTCGCCCCTTTGCTTCAGAGGTTGTCAGGGATTGGGGTCTATGGTACATATATGGTGGGAATGTCCCAAAATACGTGGATACTGGAATAAGGTGTTCAACATAATAAGACGTGTCACAGGCTGTAATTTGCATCAATCCCCCACTATCGCTTTACTTCACGGGATGTTACCCCAAACCTCCAAGGTTACTAGAAAACTCATCCTATACATTCTGACAGGTGCCAGGATCACAATTGCAGCTGCGTGGAAAAAATCTACTGTCTCCATCCGGTATATGAAACAAAAGGTTACATGGATTATGGAACAAGAAAAGAGGGTCTGTTCCATGTTGGATATGTCTACTCTTTTCCATGAAATATGGGAACCATGGATGAAATTTATGGGAATATCTTTTATCCCATAAAGGCTGTGGTGATATTTATATCCTTAGAACGATGTTGTTCGTTGGCAGGCAGGCTGCCATTTCTTTTTCTTTTTACTTTCCCCTGATCTTCTTTTTTTTTATTTTTTTTCTTCTCTTTTTCTCTTCTTTTCATTGATTGTTCTTTGATTTGATAATTTTGTTTTTTACACGAGGATAACATCCTTGTTATTTCTCATTCTCAGAGTGTTATGTTTAGAAAAAAAAAAAAAAAAAAAGATATATATAAACATTTGTATTAGCCTATGTTTAGGTTATCAAAAGATTCCACCAAATTTTTGGGGATGTTAGGTATGTTAAGGGTTTTGAAAATATATATTTACAGATACTGGTGGGTATTGGTGATAATTATTGGAGGGAGGGAAGGGGGATTGAAAGGTTTGCTTAACCTCTTGGACACAGACAGTTCCCAGTGGGGGTGTCAGAGAGGTCATTGTTATCCAGAAATCCTGTCCTTTATTCGTTCCATGAAATTAGACCCAATACACACATGGGGTTTTTTATTGTGTGACAACAATAAGTTTAAGGAATTATATAGTATATGGAAATATCCTTTTATTTATTTAATTATAAATTATTGGTTATACCTAGCTTTTCTTTTTAGCTATTACAATCTGTTATACTCTCACTGTATGGTGATAGCATATGATATGGCTGTATATGATAGTCAGTTTCTATGACAAGACCATCTTCTATGTAAAGCAATGCATTGGATTTATTATTTTCTGTGTATTACTGAATTGTATACTGCTGTTATAGTACAAATGTATGTACTTTTATTGAAAATAAACTTAAAATTGAATGAAAAAAAAAAAAAAAAAAAAAAAAAAGAAACACATAAATGTGGAATAGAAACATGCCAAATTACATTAGTTTAAATACCCACTCTACAGGGAAAAAAATGCTTCCTGATCAAGTAAAGTTTGGATTGAATTGGATATTCACTGAAACAAAAATCTACAGTGTTATTTCTTATTCACAATCCAGTTATACTTGTGAATAAGAAATACTATGTGAAATTACAAAAACACATTCAGCCTTTTTTAAACATTCTATAGAATTGGATCATGCTCTGCTGGGGGTTTTCGCCTTCCTCTGGATCAACTGTGGGTAAAGAATTTGGGTATATGGGATTGTTAGATATTTTTTATTTTATTTATTTTTATGGATGAACTAAATGGACTTGTGTCTTTTTTCATCCTAACTATGTAAAGGCAACCATTTTATAAAAAAAAAAAAAATTAATAACAAACATGTTGGGCCGGATTCAGGTAGGGGCGCGCATTGTTACGGCGGTGCAGCGTATCGTATTTATGCTACGCCGCCGTAAGTCAGAGAGGCAAGTGCTGTATTCACAAAGCACTTGCCTCCTAAGTTACGGCGGCGTAGCGTAAATGGGGCCGGCGTAAGCGCGCGTAATTCAAATGAGGATGAGGGGGCGTGTTTTATGTACATTTTTGGTGACCCGACGTGATTGACGTTTTTTCCCGAACGGCGCATGTGCCGTCCGTGGAATTTCCCAGTGTGCATTGCTCCAAAGTACGCTGCAAGGACGTCATTGGTTTCGACGTGAACGTAAATTACGTCCAGCCCCATTCACGGACGAGTTACGCAAACGACGTAAAATTTTCAAATTTCGACGCGGGAACGACGGCCATACTTAACATTGGCTACGCCACCTATTGGGCATGTTTATCTTTACGCGGCATATCTCTTACGGAAACGGCGTATCTTTACTGTGACGGGCAAGCGTACGTTCGTGAATCAGCGTATCTAGTAATTTACATATTCTACACCAAAATCAACGGAAGCGCCACCTAGCGGCCAGCGGAAAAATTGCACCCTAAGATACGACGGCGCAGGCCGTCGTATCTTAGCTAGGTTTAAGTGTATCTCAGTTTGAGCCTACACTTAGGCCTTGTACTCACGGCAGGACATGTCCGATGAAAACGGTCTATACACACCATCGAACAGAAGTCCGCGCGTAAACAATAGGCGGGGCGTGTCCGCGGTGTCGCCGCGTCGATGACGCGGCGACGTGGGCGGCCCGCCTTTAAAATGCTTCCACGCATGCGTCGAAGTCATTCGACGCATGCGAGGGATGGCGGGCGGCAGGACATGTACGGTAGGTCTGTACAGACGACCGTACATGTCCGGGCGGACAGGTTTCCAGCGGACTGTTTTAAAGCAATGCCAGGAAACAGTTGTCCGCTGGAAACCTGTCCGATCCGCCCGAAAATGGTCCGCTCGGGCCAACACACGGCCAAACATGTCTGCTGAAACTGGTCTGCGGACCAGTTTCAGCAGACATGTTTGGTCGTGAGTACGGGGCCTTAAACTTACGACGGGCTTAGATTCCGAGTTACGTTGGCGTATCTACTGATTCTATACGGATTCTTTGTGAATCCGGCCCGTTATACTTACCTGCTCTATGCAATGGTTTTGCACAGAGTGACCGAGCAGCCCCAATCCTCCTCTTCTCTGGTTCCCCTCCAACACTCCTGACCCCTCCCCCCCGAAATCATGTGTGTTCACCCATGAATCGGCTCTGTGTCACACAAAGCGTGGCTTAGCCCATCCCACACTCCCTCCTCTCTGTGATTAACAGGAGCAGGAGCTAAAGGCTCCCTCTGCTACCTCTCTGTCCAGTGAGGAGAGAGAGAGAGAGGAGAGAGAGTTGCTGCTCTTGCGTATGGAGCTGGAACTGCATGGAATGGGGATGGAAAGTGATGACACCTTGTGATTTTCTGTAGCCGCACTGATTGTGCTGGGGGGGGGTCATGTTGTGAAGACCCTCCTTGGGCACTTAGAGGTAAGGCGACAGGTTGGGCCAGTCATAGCAGAGAAGTTCAAGGCAGCATAATTTCTGCAGCAAAGAGCTGGTGCCCAAGTCTACCCTCCGTCCATCCCGGGCCATAGCAAGCCAGCACATTGGTTGCCAACATTTGGGGGGGGGGGGGGAATATTTTTGCTGTGTATCTACAAAGCTACAGTAGGCAGAGAGATTAATTGGAGTGGGACATTAGCATGTTGTAAACTTGGTGTACATTTGTATACTATATATATATAGGAAAATGTATCATGAGGACCGAAACACAGCCAAAAGGGAGTGTTCAGTATTAAAATTATTTATGTTTTTATTTATTTATTTATACCAGGCTAAATGGCGGAAAACGCAGTCTGGATATGAATCGACCTACTGTCCTATCTGGACCTGCGTTCACGTCATTTAGGAGCCGCTTCTTTCCCCCTGGCCTCCTCCGCTGTCATTCTCAAGGTAGTGGGGAGAGTGGGAGGCAGGACAACAATAAACGGAGAGTGGGGGGGCACAGCCACACTGGATGGAGGGAGGGAGCAGGAGCTGCAGGAGTTAACTTTCCAGATTAACTAGCAGGTGATTGGCTGCTAGGATGTCGGGCGGTCCTAGCAACCAATCACCAGCTTGTTAATATGAAAGGTTAACCCTGGCAGCTCCCACCCTCCATTTGGTCCTTTTACTGATCAGAACTCCATGACTTGTAACTGATTACCCCTGCTGTAGACTGCCTTTATAAAGTACACAGGACATCTTACAGAGGTTACATGGTAAACACATTTGGCATAAACTATTTAGAAACATCATTTGACATCGACTGTTCTGCTTGAACTTGCAGGGGTACTAAATAGAAAGAAGGGGCACTGGTGCTAAGGGGGTGATAAGGGGGCACTGTGCTTAGTGGGGGGACAAATAGAGCACTGGTGCTCAGTGGGGGACAAGGCAGGCACTGGTGTTAAGCAAAAGGAGAATGGGTCACTGGTGCTCAGAGGGGAGACAAGAGGGGACTGGTGCTCAGTGGAGAGACAAGGGGGGCAATGGTGCTTATTGGGGAGACAAGCGGGGAACTGGTGCTCAGTGGGGTGACAAGGGGGGCACTGGTGCTCAGTGGGGTGACAAGGGGGTACTGGTGCTCAGTAGGGTGACAAGGGGGCACCAGTGCTCAGTTGGGTGACAAGGGGGGCACTGATGCTCAGTGGGGTGACAAAGGGGGCACTGGTGTTCAGTAGGGAGACAAGGGCTCTGGTGCTCAGTGGGGTGAAAAGGGGGGCACTGGTGCTCAGTGGGGTGACAAGGGGTCACCGGTGCTCAGTGGGGTGACAAGGGGGGCACTGATGCTCAGTGGGGTGACAAAGGGGGCACTGGTGTTCAGTAGGGAGACAAGGGCTCTGGTGCTCAGTGGGGTGACAAGGGGGGCACTGGTGCTCAGTGTGGAGACAAGGGGGGCACCAGTGCTCAGTGGGGAGACAAGGGGGGCACCGGTGCTCAGTGGGGAGACAAGGGGGGCACCGGTGCTCAGTGGGGAGACAAGGGGGGTACCGGTGCTCAGTGTGGAGACAAGAGGAGCGCCGGTGCTCGTGGGGAGACAAGGGAGGCACTGATGCTAAGTGGGGTGACAAGGGGGGCACCAGGTCTCAGTGGGGTGACAAGTGTGGCACTGGTGCCCAGTAGGGAGACAGGGGGGAAAAGGTGGAGTTTGTGTTCCTTCAAAACAGGGAATAAAATCCATCTCTCCCCCTAGTAAAGCACCTTACACAGTACACATAAACACTGGTTAGGCACACAGTTAACCCTTTGACTGCTCCCACACATGTTAACCCCTTCCCGGCCAGTGTCATTAGTACAGTGACAGTGCATATTTTTAGCAGCAATCGCTACATTAGTGTCACTGGTCCCCAAAAAGTGTCAGAACGGCCGCCACAATATTGCAGTCATGATATAAATTGCTGATCGCCGCAATTACTAGTAAAAAAATAATAAATAAAAAAATCCCATAGTTTGTAGACGCTATAACTTTTGCGCAAACCGATCAATATATGATTATTGGGATTTTTGTTACCAAAAATATTTAGCAGAATACATACTGACCTAAATTTATGTAGAAATTCGATTCTCAATTTTTTTTTATTGGATATGTTTTATAGTGCAAAGTAAAAAAAAATTAAATTTCAAAATTGTCAGCCTTTTTTGTCTACAGCACAAAAAATAAAAACCGCATAAAATACCACCAAACAAAAGCTCTATTTCTGGGGAAAAGATCATATCAATTTTATTTGCGTACAGCGTCGCATGACCGCGCAATTATCAGTTAAAGTAATATAGTGCAGAATCGCAAAAAATGGCCTGGTCATGAAGAGGGGTAAATCTTCCAGAGGTCAAGTGTTTAAACTGCATTGGCCTACACAGATCAACAGTATTCATCAGAGGGACTGAGCTCTATAGAATGACATACCGACACCCTGAAGAGACTACCTCTGCCAATTGATCATTTATAATGATCTGTAATCAATATCCTCTGCAGATCTCTCTCATTATTCCCTCCCTCACACATTCTTCCCGCCCAGCTGATCTCCACCAATCGCATCCCGAGGCAGGTATAGCGCGGACACACGCCTCTCCTCTCCTCTCCTCACCTAGGTGACAGAGCTCTGCGTCTGCTCCCGCGCTTCCCACAGTCTACTATGTACAGTACCCAGAATACATCCCCCGCCAATCAGAGTGCTGACACTGGGAAACACACATGACAGTGCTGAGACACCCTGATTGGCTGTTATGATAACACCTCAGAGTGAGGGGAGGAACACGGGGGATATACCTGTGATTGAGCTTTCATGAGGAGAGGAAGGTGGGCACACATAGGGCACACATAGGGCTCATAGTAAGCAGGTCTGTTCTTATTGTTTTTATCTTAAAGTGATTGTCAAACTTCCATTTTTTTAACCACTTGACCCCCAGGTCTTTTTTGTTTAACCACCTCAATACAGGGCACTTTCACCCCCTTCCTGGCCAGGCCATTTTTCAGCTTTCAGCGCTGTGACATCTTGAGGCTCGGTCCACACAGGATGGCGATGCGGCTCCCAGCTCCGGTGCGTCCTGGTTCACCCTTTCAGGTCAAATTTCAGCAGAATTTTGGGCTGAATTCAGACCTGAAACGGACCAAAAGACGCACAGGACTTCTGTGCAAATTCACACCGGAGCCGAATCGGAGATATGTGAACCGACTCCATAGAGAGCCATTCACGTGCTCTTGCGAATTGGATGCGACGATGCCGCATAGAATTCTCAATAGTGTGAACCAGGCCTAAATGATAATTGCACAGTCATGCAGCACTGTACCCAAATGAGTTTTTAATCATTTTCTTCACACAAATAGAGTTTTCTTTTGGTGGTATTTAACCACTTCCCGCCCAAGGACGTCACATGACGTCCTGGACTTTCAGTGGGGATATCTGAATGATGCCTGCAGCTACATATGATAAAAAAGAAACAGACTGCTCATTCAGATATCACTTTTTTCTGCCGGTGATTGTGTGCAATATAAGAATGATCATAGAGGCAGTGCCGCCGCTTGATCATTCTTATAGGTGACCACCATCCGGTGCTTTAACTGACAATTGCCTGGTCGTGCGACGCTGTACCCAAACAAAATTGATGACTTTTTTTTTAAAGAGCTTTCTTTTGGTGATATTTGATCACCTCTGCGGTTTTTATTTTTTGTGCTATAAACAAAAAAAGAGCAACAATTAAAAAAAAAAGCATTATTTTTAACTTTTTGCTATAATAAATATCCTTTTTTTTTTTTTTTTTCGCAATAAGCGTATATTCATTGGTTTGTGCAAAAGTTATAGTGTCTACACAATAGGGGATAGATTTATGGCATTTTTATTATTATTTATTTTTTTACTAGTAATGGCGGCGATCTGTAATTTTTATCGGGACTGCGTCATTATGGTGGACACATCGGACATTTTTGGGACCATTGACAATTTTACAGCGATCAGTGCTATAAAAATGCACTAATCACTGTAAAAATTTCACTGGCAGGGAAGGGGTTAACAATAGGGGGCGATCAAGGGGTTAACTGTGTTCCCTCACTGTGTTCTAACTGAAGAGGGATGGGACTTACTAGGGGAGATGACAGATCACTGTTCATACTTTGTATAAACACACGATCAGTCATTTCTCCCCTGAAAGAATCGGAATCTGTGGCCCAGGTTCACAAAGGACTTACGACGACGTATATCCACGTACGCCGTCGTAAGTCCGAATGTGCGGCGTCGTATCTTTGCGACTGATTCATAGAATCAGTTACGCCTCACTGTTGCCAAGATACGAGCGGCGTAAGTCTCTTACGCCATCGTAACTCTGGGTGCATATTTACGCTGGCCGCTAGGGGCGCTTCCGTATATTTCCGCGGCGAATATGCAAATGAGCTAGATACGCCGATTCACAAACGTACTTGTGCCCGGCGTAATAAAATACACTGTTTACGTAAGGCGTACGACCGGCGTAACTTTACCCCTCATAAAGCAGGGGTAAGTCATGTTAAGGTATGGACATCTGAACAGCGGCGTATTTTACGTCGTTTGCGTAAGTCGTACGTGAATGGGGATGGGCGTAGGTTACGTTCACGTCGACTTAGCATTCAGCCGCCGTAATTTAGGGAGAAAATTTGACGTGATACTGAGCATGCGCGCGCATGCGTCGTTCGTTAGGCGCGTCATTTACGTGGGGTCACGATTCATTTCCATACAACACGCCCCCTACCAGCCTACTTTGAATTACGCGGGCTTACGCCGGCCCATTTCCACTACGCCGCCGCAACTTACGGAGTAAGTGCTTTGTGAATACTGCACTTGCCTGTCTAAGTTGCAGCGGCGTAGCGTAAATAGGATACGCTACGCCCGCACAAAGATGCGCCCAGGTACGTGCATCTGGGCCTGTGTGTTTACACACACAGATCCCAATTCTCGCTCTGTCACTTGCATTGGCTCCGGCGGCGAGCAGCAGGCACGCGATCGTGCCTCCGGCGGTGCTTGCCCCTAGTGGCCACAATGGGAAGTGACATAAGGTAACGTCGATTTGCCCATCCGAGGCAACCTGCCGCAGTAAAAATGCGGCGGCTGGTTGACAAGTAGTTAAATATGACAAACAAGTATATAACCAAAAAATGTAGTTTTAAGGTGCAAGAAAATCAATCAAAATCAAATTTACTGAGGTGCACTGGTGCTCAGTGGGGAGACAAATGACACTGGTTTGTGTTTTTTATATACTTTGGGGGGGACTAGAAGGGCACTGGTGCTCAGTGGGGAGACAAGGGTTTATGTTTTTTATATACTTTAATGGGTAGACAAGGGGATGCACTGGTGCTCAGTGGGGAAACATGGGGTGCACTGGTGCTCAGTGGGGAAACATGGGGTGCACTGGTGCTCAGTGGGGAAACATGGGGTGCACTGGTGCTCAGTGGGGAAACATGGGGTGCACTGGTGCTCAGTGGGGACACAAGGAGGGAGCAGTGCTTAGTGGGGTGGGCACTGGTGCTGCTCAGTGAAAGAACAAGAGGAAAAGTGATGATCATTGGTGGAACTAGAGGGGACACTGGTGCTCAGTGGGGAGACAAAGATAGGGCTGGTGCTCAGTGGGGGCGGGGGGGGGGGTCAGGGGGGACAATGGTGTTTAGTGGGCAGACAAGGACACTGGGGGAGAGGGGGGGGCACTGCTGGTGCTCAGAAGGGGAATGGGGGGGGGGGGGGGGGGGCTGGTGCTCAGCAGGGGGACAAGAGGGTACCAGTGCTCAGTGGTGAGACAAGGGGGTATTGGTGCTCAATGGACATGCACCTTAACCACTTAAGGACCACCCCATGTACATATACGTCCACAATATGGCACGTACAGGCACATGGGCGTATAGGTACGTCCTCGCCTATTAGCGGGTGGGGGGTCCGATCGGGGCCCCCCCCCTAAACATGCGGAGGTCGGGTCCGCTCGGGGAGCGATCCGGGACCACGGCGCGGCTATTTGTTTATAGCCGCTCCGTCGCGATCGCTCCCCGGAGCTGAAGAACGAGGAGAGCCGTGTGTAAACACGGCTTCCCCGTCCTTCACTATGGCGGCGCATCGATCGCGTCATTCCCTTTATAGGGAAGACACGATCGATGACGTCATTCCTACAGCCACACCCCCAAACAGTTGTAAACACATACTAGGTGCACCCTAACTCCTACAGCGCCACCTGTGGTTAACTCCCAAACTGCAACTGTCATTTTCACAATAAAGAATGCAATTTAAATGCATTTTTTGCTGTGAAAATGACAATGGTCCCAAAAATGTGTCAAAATTGTCCGAAGTGTCCGCCATAATGTCGCAGTCACGAAAAAAATTGCTGATCGCCGCCATTAGTAGTAAAAAAAAAATAAAAAATAAAAATGCAATAAAACTATCCCCTATTTTGTAAACACTATAAATTTTGCGCAAACCAATCGATAAACGCTTATTGCGATTTTTTTTACTAAAAATAGGTAGAAGAATACGTATTGGCCTAAACTGAGGAAAAAAAATGTTTTTATATATGTTTTTGGGGGATATTTATTACAGCAAAAAGTAAAAAATATTGCTTTTTTTTCAAAATTGTCGCTCTATTTTTGTTTATAGCGCAAAAACTAAAAACCGCAGATGTGATCAAATACCACCAAAAGAAAGCTCTATTTGTGGGGAAAAAAGGACGCCAATTTTGTTTGGGAGCCACGTCGCACGACCGCGCAATTGTCTGTTAAAGCGACGCAGTCCCGAACTGTAAAAACACCTTGGGTCTTTAGGCTGCATATTGGTCCGGGGCTTAAGTGGTTAAAGCAATGTGCACTGTGCAGTAATGAACGTCACTTGCGTTGATGTCTTGCCATTCACTCAGAAGGGCACACAATGCACCCCACAGACGAATGTTTGTTGCAGCGCAGCACATGGTAATACCTCAATGTGGGTTGTGGTGTGCTGCCAGAAAAGATGCATGTTCATTATCTTGGATATTGAGGTGCATTCATTTTAAATGGGCAGCCTGACACAGCCCATTCACAGCGCAATATTGTTTTTAATTAACACTGAGGTTTAACTGATTGCCGTCTGCCCTAAAGCAGTTTCACTGCTACAGACTGTGATTACACACAGTCTAAGCCAATCGCCGGGTACCAGGTACTCCATGTCCGGGAATACAAATCCACCTCTTCCCCTAGTAAAAGCACCTTACACAGTACACATAAACACTGGTTAGGCACAAAGTTAACCCTTTGATCGCCCCTGATGTTAACCTCTTCCCAGCCAGTGTCGTTAGTACAGTGACAGTGCATATTTTTAGAACCGATAACTGTATTAGTGTCACTGGTCCCCAAAAAGTGCCAGAATGTCCGCCGAAATATCGCCCGCAATCGCTCATGACAGAGCGCTCCTGACTCTTTCAGGGTAGAAATGACTGATCGTATGTTCATACAAAGTATTGACAGCGATCTGTCGTTTCCCCTAGTAAGTCCCATCCCCCTTCAGTTAGAACACAAATTAGGGAACACATTTAACCCCTCGATCGCACCCTAGTGTTAACCCCTTTACTGCCAGTGAAATTTTGACATTAATCGGTGCATTTTTATAGCACTGATCGTATCAAATTGTCAATGATCCCAAAAATGTGTCAAAAGTGTCGGATGTGTCCGCCATAATATCGCAGTCCCGAAAAAATTGCAGATCGCCGCCATTACTAATAATAAATATTAATAATGCCATAAATCTATCCCCTATTTTGTAGACGCTATAACTTTTGTGCAAACCAATCGATATACTTATTACGATTTTTTTTTTTACCAAAAATATGTAGAAGAATACATATCGGCCTAAACTGAGGAAAAATTTATTTTTATTTTTTTAAATTGGATATTTATTATAGCAAATTGTAAAAGATATTGGTTTTTTTTTTACGAAAGGCAAAGTATGTTTACTGATAAGATAAAATCATTTAAAGTTGAGCAACACAAACTCTAAGGCCTTGTACACACGGTCGGACAAAACCGATGAGAATGGTCCGACGGTTCACCGCTGAAGTAGCCTGATGGTCTGATATGCGTACACACCATCGTTCCAAAAACCGATCGGGTCAGAACGTGGTGACGTCAAACACACGACGTGCTGAATAAAACTAAGATCAATGCTTCCAAGCATGCGTCGACTTGATTCTGAGCATGCGCGGGTTTTGAACCGATGCTTTCTGTACTAACCATTGGTTTGGACCGATTGGGCAGCGGGCCATCGGTTTGATTTTAAAGCATGTTTTAAAATTTTGGACCGAAGGAAAACAGACCGATGGGCTATTCACAAGGTCGGTTTGGACCGATGAAACTGAACCTCGGTCCATTCTCATCGGTTTTGTCTGACCGTGTGTACGCGGCCTTACAGTTTAGAATGGTATTTCTTATAGGAACGTAATCAATAATCAAATGGTCATTGCCGTATTTGCCGGTGTATAAGGCGACCGGGCGTATAAGACGACCCCCTAATTTTACATTTTTTTACGATTTTTTGCCTGTACTCACTGTATAAGACGACCCCCCTTCCGAGTTTTCTGACGCTTCATATTTCTTCCTTCTGGAGCCATATTCTTCTTCATTCTTGCTGGAGCTCGGATTGGCAGAGGTTGTTATTCCAATCCGAGCAGGCTCTGTATTCATTTGAATACATCGCTCACCGGGATTGGCCAAGCGGTATATACTGTAGGTAGCCGAAGCTGCATACAGTATTACCACACATCCAGCAGGCATCCGAGCGGCTGACCCGGCGTATAAGACGACCCCTGTGGTCACTATATAAACACAGGAACTATAAACAAATAAATATTAATTTCAAATAACTTGTGCGTGACTGAATATCACACATGAATATAGTGCAATAATCATATAAGAATCATGGCCAAACTTAATGGCGGTTATTTACGAAAGGCAAATCCACTTTGCACTACAAGTGCAAACTACAAGTGCAAAGTGCACTTGAAATTGCACTGACAGTGCACTTGGAAGTGTAGTCGCTGTAGATCCGAGGGGGACATGCAAGAAAAGTTAAAAAATAGCATTTTAGCTTCCACATGATTGGATGATAAAATCAGCAGAGCTTCCCATCATTTCAGATCTTCCTCTCAGATTTACAGCGACTGCACTTCCAAGTGTACTTTCAGTGCAATTTCAAGTGCACTTTGGACTTGCAGTTTGCACTTATAGTGCAAAGTGGTCTTTACTTTTGTAAATAACCCCCAATGTGTCCATAATTCTGAATAACAAGTACATATTCCACAAGGTGAAAAATAAGTGTTGTGGTAGATCCAAATGGGAAGATGAAATCCTTATGGCATCAATACAAATGGAAAAATTGTTGAGTATAGAAGGTAACCGCTACCAAATTTGAAAAGGCTTACTGAAACTATCAGACTCAAAAGAACATAGGCCCCATGAGTCTTCAAGGCTTGGAATTGGAATTGGAATGTCCACGTCTCCAACTTCTGGTCAAAATGGGAGATGATCCCTCCGTCCCTCAGATGGCTTGGAGTGACAATGCTTACATACGGGAGATATTCTCAAACTGATGTGACTCAAATTTTCCCCATACACTCACACGATACAACCAGAAAGGAAACAAATACTGTTCTGTCCACACGCCACTGACACTGGAGTGTCCTGTATAGATGTGCCAGGGGGTGAATTGGGGTTGTCCTCCACCCAATTATTGGTGGAAGAACCAGGCGCTTCAAGAATCCCCTTGGAAGTGAGAATGACCTCCTCAGAGCTTTCACCCAGAGCATCATAGGTTAGTCATTGGGTGGTTGAATAACCCTCCGCTCTCTCTGTTCTTTAGACTCTGGTGTTACAGGCACACTGGTTTTGTCTTCATCCATGGCCACTTCTTCCTCCTGCACATTCGCTTCAGCTTCCTGAATTTCATCTCCAATGAAGGGAGAACAGTTCTCGGAATCTGCTGCTAGCCAGGAAGATTGGGGGTCTTCCAAATCTTCCAGAGATGTATGGTGAGGCACAAATTCAGGAGCCTCTGGTCTGAGAATCCCAATGTCTGTCACCTTGGAAGGAGAAGAAGGGGGGTATCAGACTCTGGCATTTGAGATGGCCACAACCAGTCTATTCCTATCTCTTCATCTTCGCTGTCCTCATCCTCTACAGCAAGGGGTACAGACTGAGATATGGTAACTGGTTGGAATCTCTGAGAGGCTATGGGTGTGGGCTGTGAATCAGGCCGTGGTGCCACACGAACTGCCTCCGACAGAGGCAGCAGTTTTCAATGCCAAGTCTTCAGCAGGCCTGTGCTTCCCTCTGTCCAGGTTTTGTACACTGGGAGTCTTGGGAGCTGCTTGCAGATGACATAGGGCTGTGACTTCCAGCGATCAGCCAATTTGTGCTTCCCATGGACACCCAGATTCATCAGCAGCACTCTGTCGCCTGGTTGCAAGTCCTGCACTCGTACCCTGAGGTCAAAGTTTCTCTTGTTCCTCTGTCCTTGGGCATCGGAGGCAGCTTGAACCCTATCATAGGCAGTCTTCAGGCTTCTCTGCAGGCGGTCTACATACCTTCTGTGGGACGTTGCTGGGGTATGGTCCAGGGATTTCCCGAAAAGCCAAGTCTACTGGCAGCCGGGCCTCCCGCCCAAACATCAAATGATAGGGAGAGTATCCTCTTTTAGTTGCTCCCCCTCTCCACGGCGCACCATATTTGTCTATAGCTATGAACACAATTCCTTTCGGGTCCCTATTGTGGCAACATGCGTAGTGTTTGGGAACACTATGCTATCGCATTCCTTTTTGGATGTTTATATTATGTTCATTCACACGTACTGAGAACGTGCAAATGGTTCTCCCAACATACTGATGGCCACAAGGACAACAGATAAGATACACAATATTTTCAGTGACACACATGATAAATGACTTAATGGTGTATGGTTTGGAGGTGGTCGTAGAAGTAAATGTATTTATCTTTCTACCTTGAATTGGTTAACTTGACATACTTGGTACTTCCTGCACGGGAAGTAACCTGAAAGTCCTGAAAACATTTTTTTTCTTAGGTCATACATTTGAAATCAATTTTAGTTTTGGTTTATCGGGCAGGAGGGAGCCCAAAATACAATCATTTTTAAATACTGACCAATGTTTATTCATAATGTTTTTAATTTGTTTGTGTTGCACCAAATAAGATGTAACAAAAGACCACTTAAATTGATCAGAATTGGTAGTGTTCTTAATTTTATATCTAAGAAACTTGTCCCTGCTTCAATTTTGGACTTGCTTGAAACGATCCTTGAGTAGTAGAGCTTTTCTTTCATAGTCCCTGATCTCTGTAACACTTGTAATGGAGTCTAAGGAATTGACTGCAAGGTGCTGAACATAGCCAGGCCCTATGATGGCAAGCAGGTACCCAAATCCCCCCCCCCCATAAAATAAGGTACCAAAACATAAAAAAGTGGGGGGGGGGGGGCAAACAAGCAGAACTTCACCTTTTGAGTGAAGTTCGGTTTTAAGCGCTGTGTAAAAATAGTAAATTATTGACAACAGCACCTTCTACAGCTTTTTTAATTACACAGCAACTCCTGCTATCATATGACAGTGGGGAATTGACAGCAAGTGCGGGGGAGGCGTGACAGTGGGGCAGAAGGACATGGCATACTTCAAACACCTTTGTATTTTGTATTTCAATTACTTTTTTTTTTGCCATGTGTACTACGTCCATAGCTGGTGAAAAGTTGTTTCATGCCATGATATTTTAGCTTGTTTCCTTTATTATCTTTTCCTATACCAGCCCCAGCACAGAATTTCTACCTTGATACCATATAATCATTAACATATAATATATTCAGCTCCTGCTTAGTCCACCGTCCCTTTCTTGCTCGTATATTTATTTAATTATGAAGCTACAGTCTAGACCTGGGAATCGGACATTCCCTGTGTTAGCACAGATAGGTTTCAACTTAATCCTTAGTGAGCATTTTCCCAGAATTCAGACAGAAATAACAGGATAAAAATATGTAATAAAAATGCCCCAATAAAAGGCAAAATTACAAAACCATATTTTGCTGCAGCATTCTGTTTTAATCCAAAGATTTCCCTCACGGTACTTATTTTCTGCTGCTGAATGACCCCAGTCTTTTTCCCAGGATCATTCAACTCATCTTAGCCCAGGTCAGTGAATGGATAGTGAAAAAAGAAGCACAGTGTTGAGCTCATTTCTCTGTCGCTTTGCTTTCTCTTCCTATCAGCATGCTTTGTGTCAGCATATTAACTAGTTGGCTCCTTGTGCTGCTTTTTCCTCTCATACTCCAGCCCTGCTGTACAGAAACTATGAGATGCTAATACCAGGTCATTTGCAGGTACTTACACTGCTTACATCTAAAAAATAAATATAATGAAGTATTAATGATTACTGAGCTGGATTAAAGTGGTAGTAAACTCTGTACTACCACTTTTACCAACAGGTAAGCCTATAATAAGGCTTACCTGTAGGTATAAAGAATAACTCCTAAACCTGAACGGTTTAGGAGATATTCCCCTCGCAATGCGCCGCTGACTGCAGCGGCACATGTGCAGCGGGGATCCTCGGCTAAAGGCCCGGCAGCTGCCGGACCTTGCCGGAAAGAAGTCTGCTGACATCGCCGCTCCAGCCACTCAAAGCGCTGGAGCGGCAATACCCGGAAGACACGCCGAGGCAAGATGACATCTCCCTCGGCGTGGACCAGGTAAGTTCCCCACACCTCGTTCCAAGGTAAGTATTTCATAATGAGCTAGTATGCGGTGCATACTAGCTCATTATGGCTTTTGCTTTTCAGGTATGAAAAAAAAAATTTGTGTCTTTTGTATCTGTCTAGAACTCAACTTTAACCGGTTCCCAACTGGCTCACGCAGATATACTGTGGCACAATGTCTCTACTGGGAGAAACCCTGTATGGCTACGTCCTTCCTTTTTAGAGCCACCAGAGGGCACGCGTGCGCCAGCACGGGGATTTGTGTGTAGGAACAACAATATGTCTCCTCCCCCAGTCAGTCCTATCCCCATACAGTTAGAACACACTGAGGGAACACACATTTAACCCCTTGATCGCCCCCTAGTGTTATATGCACTGATAACACAGTAATCCGTGCATATTTATAGCACTGATCACTGTATAAATGTCACTGGTCAAGTGTCCGATCTGTCCGTCGCAATGTCGCAGTACCACTAAAAATCGCAGATCACCGCCATTACTAGATAAAAAATAAAAATGCCATAAATCTTTCTGCGCAAACCAATCAATATCCACTTATTGCGATTTATTTTTTATTTATTTATTAGCAAAAATATGTAGAAGAATATATATTGGCCTAAACTGATGAAGATTTTTTTTTTTTTTAATTGGGGGATATTTATTATAGCAAAAAGTAAAAGATATCGTTTTTTTTTTTTTTTTTAATTTTCATTCTTTTTTTGTTTATAGTGCAAAAAATCAAAACCGCAGAGGTGATCAAAAACCACCAAAAGAAAGCTCTATTTGTTGAAAAAAAAGATGCAAATTTTGTTTGGGTACAACATTGCATGACCGCGCAATTGTCAGTTAAAGCGACTCAGGGCCAAATTGTAAAAAGTGCTCTGGTCTGGAAGGGGGTAAAATCTTCCGGGGGTGAAGTGGTTAATATTTATATAGATTTAGCTTTTTGTTCTTTGCTATTGATCTTAATTTTATTTTACCTTCACCTGTTTACCTCTGATTACATGAGATTATGGAGCAAGGTTTCCAAAAACATCATGCTGGGAGACAGGGGTGTATAAATCACAAAAGAGACTAAAGAGGTTTACAAATACTTTGCAGACAAAATCGTTCACATAAATGTTTTTAAACAGTGAACTTCTTTCTCTAAAATCCTTTTTTAATCTGTCGTAGTATAGACAACTTTCAGGCTTGTTCCAGTACTATACAGTGAATCTCAGTTAACGTCAAGAGTTGGACAACTGACCCTCCTCTGGTAATCTGTACACAAAGAGGCTATTGACTTCCCGATGATGGGTAATCCCTGCTTTCTTCTAAATCTGTACAGAATTTGGACAGTTTTTGGTTTTTGCAAGCTCATCCTTGGTTTATTGTTATACATTCCACTTTTCTTTCTGTGTTTTTTCCACTCTTCTTTTTGCTTTGTATATTTTTTATTTTGCAGCACAATGATAATGAAACTATATCTAAAAGTCAAAAGACATTTGGTTTATTTCTTTGGGAGAAACCAGAGGCGCTGGCTTTTGGAGTTCCAAAATGATATCAGGAGAAAGAAGTAAGCAGGTATCCTCATGTTGCTTTAAGATTTTAGCCCAGTATCCTTGTTCTTGTTGTAGTTTCTGAATCTCCTTACGCAGTGCAGTGTTGCTTTTCTCTAGATTCTCATACTCCTGCAGGGACATAATAGTAAAACCTTTAAGATATAAAATGTAAAATAGTCTTTAAGCCAACACATGCTCTCTTTGTTTAATCATACATATGCACTCTTGTGATTAAATTACTTAGACAAACAACTTGTATGTGTAAATATAAGAATAAATAAAAGATCACTCCCCATATTTGCACTTCACGAAATTGTGAAATTTAAAGTTATATTAAAGTGGTGTTCCACCCTAAAAAAAAAAAATGCACGAAAATACTTTAAATAAAAAAAAAATAGAGAAGAAAAATAGAAAAAAAAAATGTTTACTCACCAGAAAGGGGGGTTGCTATGCAGAACTAGCTAATCTGCCTCTTCATCCACCGAGGCAGGTCTTCTTCTTCGTCCTCCGTCGCGGTGTCTTCTGGGGAATGTGGCGCGCTGCCTTCTGGGAACTGTGTGTATCCCAGAAAGCAGCCGCCCATTCACAAATCAGCGCAAGACTCGCACATGCGCAATAGGAAACAGGTAGTGAAGCCGAAAGGCTTCACTGCCTGTTTCCCTTACTGAGGATGGTGGCGCCGAGACCCTCCACGATCGAGGGGTCGGCATCGGGGGGGGGGGGGGCTGACATCGCAGGCGCCTAGGACAAGTAAGTGTCCTATTAAAAGTCAGCAGCTACAGTGTTAGTAGCTGTCAACTTAAAAAAAAAAAAGAATTTGTGGGTGGAATCCCGCTTTAAAGGCTTGTTTATTCTTGTTTAAAAATAACAAACATATTATGCTTACCTGCTCTCTGCAGTGGTTTTGCACAGGGCAGCCCGGATCCTCCTCTTCTCGGGTGTCCCACCGGCGCACCTGGCCCCTCCATCATGCCGAGTGCCCCCACAGCAAGCAACTTGCTGTGGGGGCACCTGAGCCAAGCCGCTGCTCTGTGTCCATTCAGACACAGAGCGGTGGCTCCGCTCCGCCCCCTCTCTCTCCTCATTGGCTCAATGACTTTAATTGACAGCCAATTAGGAGGGAGAGTCTCGGACAGCCGAGGCACTGGTGCAACATCGCTAGATCGAGATGGGGCTCAGGAGAATGCATTATGATAAAAAAAACATTCTGCCTTTAGAACAACTTTATACAACAAGTTTCAGGCTCCTGGCCCTTCTCTATTGAAACAAGAGCAACTTAGGATGGTGCATGTGCTTTCACAATATAGTATAAAGTGAATCCAAGAATGAATCCCTTAGGCCTCTTTCACACAAGGTGGACTCCGTTGCTGAACGCTCCGACCGTGTGAAAGGGGCCTTAGGTTCAGTTCACAGAGGCAACACACTAGAATACAGAATTGTATCTGGAAAAAAGTTATTTTCAGTCCAGTGAACTTTGACATTACAGTTACATGATGAAAGATACTTATCAAGCACATAAAATTTCTAAGCACTATGATTGCTCACGAAATGCATATACAATTTAAAGTAACAGTTCCTAAAAGCTGTATGCCATATACTGTGTAAACAATTAAGGTAGTATAAGTAGGTGTTTATCACAACACATATTCGCAAGTTGTACATAAAATTATGTATATGCACTTGCCATGGCAAAAGTCTTCACTTAGGTACAGTGGTGTATTTAAATTTTTTTGCTGCCCTAGGCCTGACTAAACCCACCCCTTCCTGTCAAGGCCACACCCCTTTCTGGTTAAGACCCGCCCTAAAATTTTCATGTGGGTTCTGAGGGCCTGGAGGGCAATGGATTCCATTAATTTGCATTGATTTCCTCTCACTTCCTGTTTGGCTATGGGGCAGGAAGTCAAGGGAAATCTCTGCAATGTGACAGTAAAAAATAAACTCTATCCAAAATAAAATAAAAATAAAAAAAGTGTTGCCTATAGCTCTACTTTAAGCACAAATTTCTGATAATTTGATGTAGAGGACTAAGAAGATATAACCATGCCAATGGTGCAGCAGAAAACATAAAGCACAGTGAGGAAAGTTTGTGATCCAGGATGGTAGGACAGTCAAAATTAGAAGCAGCGCCCCCCCCCCCCCCACAATTACCAATAAACTTTTATTGCGATTTTTTTTACCAAAAATATGTAGAAGAATACATATCGGCCTAAACTGAGGAAAAAAATATATTTTTTTAGATATTTTTTGTGGATATTTATAATAGCAAAATGTAAAAAATATTGCTTTTTTTTCCAATATTGTCGCTCTATTTTTGTTTATAGCGCAAAAAATAAAAACCACAGAGGTGATCAAATACCACCAAAAGAAAGCTCTGTTTGTGGGGAAAAAAGGACGTCAACTTTGTTTGGGCGCCATGTTGCGCAATTGTCAGTTAAAGCGACGCAGTGCCGATTCGCAAAAAGTGGCCCAGTCACTTGGCAGCCAAATGGTCCGGGGCTGAAGTGGGTAACAATGTTTTGCCACAAAATAGGAGGCTATGCACTGAAGACTATTTTGTTGGTGGTGGGGCTGTTTTTATAGTGTTACGAGGGCCTCTAGTGGCTGCTCCTGAATTGTACAAAGCTTTATTTCCGTTAGGAAAATGTTTTGTTGAAACCTTGCATTCAGTGCTCTCTATAGTACATTTTATGTAAGAATAGAATTGCTAAAACAATTCCAGTGTATATAAAGTTATTGTCATTTTGACTTGACAGGTTTTTAA
The DNA here is from genome assembly GCF_905171775.1 of Rana temporaria. Classification (NCBI taxonomy): domain Eukaryota; kingdom Metazoa; phylum Chordata; class Amphibia; order Anura; family Ranidae; genus Rana; species Rana temporaria. The sequence continues at coordinate 56,167,219 of NC_053499.1, forward strand.
AATTGGATGTAAAGGGAAAAGTTGAACTGTTGGCGCTATATAAATCCTGTATAATAATAATAATAATACCGTGCGAGTCTCTAAATATATATATAAAAGCAGCCAGCACAGCAAGAGACAAAATTGTGTAAGAATGAAGAATGTGCAGCGCTGAATAAGGCGAAAATAACTTGTATAGCTACAATGCAATCTGGTAAATGTACCAAACACTAAAAAGTGTCTTAAATAAATACTGTATTCATATAAAAACAGTGTAAAACATATTAAATCAGATAAACATACACATGATCTGAAAACAGATAACTAAGTGCGAAAAAATGTCCAATAAATCCATACAGTGAAATGATCTAGAGTGATCCAGAGAAAAAGAGGGGGATATGAGTCCCAAGTGGCAGCAGCAAAAATCACATAAGTGAAAGAATCCACCACTAATTTTGAAGAGGCTTACCGGAACCTGTGGACTTAATAAGGCATACGCCGATAAGTCAACTGAGCAGAGGGGGTGTAAACACACCAATATGAGAGGCTTCCACACTGCTTTTCCCGGCCACAGTAGGAGATGATCCCTGGGTCCTTAATGAGACTCGATCGTATGATAACTGAACAGTGTCACCAAATGACACTCAAACGATATATCTAAAAAAGACAGAGAAACTCCACATAGTGTAAATCCGTAGAATATAATATTTATTTGTAAAGGGTCAAGACTATTCCACATAAAAAAGCGCTTGCATTCAAATGGCAATCAGCACAATGCAAATGGAACCAACAGAGCTCGATCCGATGCGTTTCATCTGACACCCCAGATGATGTCTATTCAGATGAAACGCGTCTGATTGAACTCTGTTGGTGCCGTTGCGTTGTGCTGATTGTCATTTGAATTTGAGTGCTTTTTTTATCTTTGGACATGTGGAGTGTTCTTGACCCTTTACAATAAATGTTATATTCTACGGATTTACACTATGTGGAGTTTCTCTGTCTTTTTTTTTTTTTATAAATATTCTTGATTAGCTAGGTTTAAAACACTAGAATTTACTTGCATTATTTTTACATGCTTGCTACTGATGGCACAGTAGCGGCAAATGATGGGCACAGTGGCTGCAATTGATGGGGTTTTTTTTTCAGTTTGTTTGCGCCCCCCCAAAAAATTTTGAGCACCAGCCGCCACTGTGCGCATCTGATATTTGTGAAGAACTTGACAGAGATATAATTCTGAAGGACTTTTTAAATCAGTGATGCATTTGTATTTTGTGTTATGATTTATATTTTGTGGCACTGCGTTTTATTGCTTATAAGTTTCAAGGTTCATGTTTATCAGCCTTGATGATAGCTGCCCATACATAGTATTCTTCTAGTGTTGACTATTTTGTTATTTTATACTCAGCTTTAGCCTACTATGTTTCCCACCCATCAGTTTGACTCCTTATGGAAGTCCAGACAGTGTAGGACTTCTTTTGTCCCACAAAAGAGAAGAAAGAAAACCGATTATACTTAAAGCGGTGGTTCACCCTGCTGAACAACATTTCAGCATAACATTCGGCATCGTAGCGCGAGCTACAGTATGCCGGTCTTACATTTTTTAACCCCGTACTCACTGTTTAATCGTACATAGACGATTCCGTCTGCCGCGGGGAATGGGCGTTCCTAGCAAGAGGGAGGGTGATTGACGGCCGACTCTGGCACGTCACGCTCCCCGAAGACAGCCGGAGTAGGTCTTGGCTCTTCACGGCGCCTGCGCACAGGCAATGCTCAGGCGCCGTGAAGAGCCAAGCCTATTTCGGCTATTTCCGGAGAAGCGTGACGCGCCAGAGCCGGCCGTCAATCACTTTCCGTCTGGATTGGAACGCCCATTCCCCGTGGGCAGACGGAATCGTCTAGGTCGGATTAAACAGTGAGTACGGGGATAAAAAATGTAAGACCGGCATACTGTAGCTCGCGCTACGATGCCGAATGTTATGATAGAATAAAAAAAAAAAAAAAATTTTTTTATTCTAGGGTGAACCCCCGCTTTAACTTCAACACATTTCTTAAAGTGGAACTTTAGTCCGAAAAAAGGTCCTGCTAGATCACTTCAGGCTGGCCCCATTTGCAGTTATGGCTATGTAAAACATTAAAAAATATGTGCCTGTACTGTTTAAAATGCAGTAATTCACCGTGTCACCCTGCTGTGCACATGCTCAGTTGCTCTCCATTTTTAGGCACTGCCAATTTTGTAGAGGCCGATCTGCTGACAGCCTTGAGATAAGTGACAATGTAATTTGAAAAGTGAAAATGTACCTTGCACAATACTCTGCTGGTAAATCAACCCCATAGTGCAGAGTATATAATGTCATTGGCATCAACTTTCAGAAAAGTGTGCCTTTCTTTTTCATTGTTTCTAAGCCATGGACATCAGTAGCAAGCATGTAAAAATAATGCAAGTCAATTCTAGTGTTTTAAACCTAGCTAATCAAGAATTTGCAATGTTGTTTATTGCCTACAGAGCCCAAGTGTTGTCACAAACTGTTAGCACTGCAGGTACAGGACAATTGTTATTTCAGTTTGGTGGGTGCTTTTCTCTTGAAATATTCTATGATTTCTTATCTCTCCCTGGAAATATGATTGCAGTTCTGCATAACAATAACAAATGTGGGCATCTTTTAATGTTATACTGCACTGATGCAGAAAGCATTATTGAATGCCCACACTTTTTATTAGTGTAGACTGACTGCATCCCAGTAAAAAACAAAACTCAACTTTGGCTTCATTTCCACTGGCGTTTTTACAGCCACTGTTGTTAGCCTTTTTTACAGCTTAAAAACGCCTGTCCGTGTTTATTTTGTAAAAAAAAAGGAGCTCAAAAACGCTGCGGTAGCGTTTTCAGTGTTTTTGAGCGTTTTCGCGCGTTTTTTAATGCCTGGCGTTTTTACAGCTGGAACCACAGAACGCCCTGGTCCCGCGTTTTTTTACAGCTCAAAAACGCTTATGCCATTTGCAGCTCAAAAACGCCTATGTGGGCATGATGCCATAGAATAACATGGACAGGCGTTTTTAAGCTGTAAAAAACGCTCAGAAAAGTGGCTGTAAAAACGTCAGTGGAAATGAAGCCTTAATATTCATAAGAGACGGACATGGTAATGATAGCCTCATTTGTATTACACGTTCCAGCATTAGCATGTTAGAAATGACTTGGTTGTGAAGATATCCTTGTTAACCAGAGCAGATTTGATTACTAGCTAATTACTGTAGCTGTCTTGTACCTGGTGAAGACTGTCAGCATGCTGTGTGTGCTTTTGTCGACTCTTGTAGGCTGCGGCTCGATTTCGCTCTTTCTTTTTTAATTTGCCAATTTCTGCTGTCAAGTCCTGATGAAATAATACACGTTAACAAAAATTTGCTGTTGTATGTAACATTTATTTTTCACAGGTATTCTTAGAATGGTTTTCTCTATAAATGGTTTCATACAGGTAAAACATTGTAGTCAACTATCTCTGACACAGAAGTTTGTCTATAGTCACATAAAAAAAAAATAAGAGAAGAAATTGCAGCAAGAACCTGGGGTGGGTTACAGCAGTGTTTCTCGACCAGGGTGCCGCAGCAAAAGGACAAAAATCTGGCATGTGTTAACTCCAGTATACAGAGAGAGAGAGAGAGAGCACAGCCCGCAACTCCTCCTCCCAGCTCTCTCCTCATCTCTGCTGGTATCTATACTTCTGTCAGCAATACAGCCTGTAGTCTGGACCACCCGGCCTCCTCCTGCCAACTGATGAGCTCATCAGTTGCTAAGGACTAGTTGAGTGGCCCGCACAGCTTTCTGTTTTGCCAACAGGATATAGATACCAGCAGAGAGGAAAAGAGAGCCAGGAGGAGGAGTTGCAATCTCTGTATACAGTACTGGAGTTAGAAACACTACCTTAGACTTCTGGGGCCATCTAATATGCTGTCTGACTCTGACCAGGAAAAAGATAAGGCCAAATGAATCACTGGAGGCATCAAAGAGACTCACCCACTTCAGAACAGGTTTGCAAAGCAGCAAAATAAATCAGCTGGTAAATATGCAGAGCCCGCAAAGATCAGACAGTATAGGTTGTGATTACAGCCTCCTCAAATTGTTGGGTGGGGGGGGGGGACACAGCTTACAACTTCTCACTTCTCTTTCCCACTCCTCCTGTAGTGATAAGAGGGATGGAAGCTTTTATGTTTGCTAGGGGAGGGGGTTTGGGGGGGATTTCTGCTAGGAGAGGGGATTTGGAGGGTGGTATACAAGAACAAATTTGTGATAGGAGGGGGGAATTGTGCTGGAAGAATTGGATTTGGGGGAGGGGATTTGTGCTAGGAGAGGCTATTGGGCTGGGGGAGGGGGTTGTTCTAGAAGAGGTGGTTTGGGGGGATTTGTCCTAGGAGTGGAGAATGGGGGGTATGTGTGCTAGGAGAGGGGATTTGTGCTAGGAGAGGGGATTTGGGTGGGATTTCTGCTAGGGGAAGAGATTGGGGGGGGGGGGGATTTGTGCTAGTAGGGTGGTTAAGGGGAGAGAGGATTTACAAACTGCATCAGGCCATTAGGGCTTGTTCACACCAGGTGTGGTAACACGTGCAAAATTACACAAACATTTTCGGGCGCCGGACGCCTGAATTACAGCAGCGAGGGGTGTTTTTGAAGCACCTGATTAGAGCGATAGGCTTCAAAATAGGTGAACTGCGAGCACCATGCTTGGCGCTCGCAGTCCAACCAGGTGTGTTAGAAAAGCAAATGAATATTCGCTTTCCTAACATTGAACCGGTCTGTTACCTATCACCTGATAGGCGTCCAATCACAGCACCTGTCATTTCAGCCAATCAGGAGGAGAGGATGGGGGGAGGCGCGTGGACGACACTGCTCGCTGCCGTCACCTGCTGCCCCACCGAGACAGGGTAAGTGCCGGGCAGACAGCGAGCGGGCCGGGGGGGGGGGGCACAATGGCGGCATTTGATGGGCACAGTGGCTGCGTTTGGGCACAGTGGCTGCGTTTGATGGGCACAGTGGCTGCGTTTGATGGGCACAGTGACTGCGTTTGATGGGCACAGTGACTGCGTTTGATGGGCACAGTGGCAGCATTTGATGGGCACATTGGCTGCGTTTGGGCACAGTGGCTGCAATTGATGGGTACAATGGTGGCATTTGGGCACAGTGGCTGCAATATATGGGCACTGTGGCTGTGTTTGATGGGCACAGTGAGGCTGCAATTGATGGGGTTTATTTAAAAAATGTTCAGTTTGTTTGCACCCCCAAAAATTTTGAGCACCAGCCGCCACTGATGTGATCAGCTATGATTGGCTCTTTAGAGGGATCTATGATGTGCTGTGTCCCACAAACAGAGCACACCACTGATCGCCACTCAAGCGCGTCAAGAATAGGAAGACCCAGTTCCCAATCGCCCGTCACTTGAAAATACGGCTGGCGGGAAGCATTTAAGAATACTGGACATTTGTTCATTAAGCATCATGGCCGTCAAGCGGTCTCTCGCTCTCTGTAGGTTCCTTCCAGGCCTGGGTAATCGTCTTTTTGGCTACTATAAACAAGCAGGATACCAATTTTTGTTGACAAGCAAATAAGTCAGGAAGGGGCAATGCAGTGACAATCTTTCAGGCTGCATTCACACCTGAGCGTTCCAAAGCTGCGTGTTTTTACTGCAAATTTTGCAGTGTTTATTTACAGCGATTTTGCCGAGATTTTGTTCAGGTCACCAATGTAAAAGGCAGAAAAACGCCTGTAATCTGCCCCAAAGAATCTAAAGTTCTTTTTTGAGCTTAGGGCGTTTTTTGTAGGCGTTTTGCTTCAGGTGACAAATCGCTCAGATGTGAACAGGTGCCATTGAAATTAATGGGATTTTGCTTGTTCGGTTGTATTTTAGGCGTTTTTATGAATGCAGCCTTAAGGAAAAAAAATTATTAACCCCCCTGGCGGTATTCCCGAGTCTGGCTCGGGGTAAGATTTCAATACCAAAAGCGGTATCCCCGAGCCAGACTCGGGGCCGTCTCGCAGCATCCACAGGCACAAGTTACTTACCTTGTCCCTGGATCCTGCGATGCATCCCCACTGTGTGAGCGAGCGGGTCCTCGCTCGATTCACACAGTGTCCCCTTGTTCCGCCGATCTCCGTTCCCTGCGACGTTACGACGCACGGGGCGGAGAACGGCACCAAATTCAAAAAAGTAAATAAACACTGTAATTACAGTACTGTATGTAAAAAATACACACCCCCTTTGTCCCTAGTGGTCTGCCCAGTGTTCTACATGTACTTTTGTATAATAAAAACTGTTCTTTCTGCCTGCAAACTGTAGATTGTCCATAGCAACCAAAAGTGTCCCTTTATGCCAAAAGTGATTTTAGAGCAGCTAGATAACAGCTATAATAAATTATATGAAAAATATAAACATATGCGCTAAAAACAACTAATTTATGTGATACCTTACTAAGATCAATCCAATTGTGATAATAATTCAAAACCCTGAATAGGGGATTAGTCGTGTTGCCACAGTGGGGTGAAGCACACAAAATATATATAGATGAGGAAAAAAATTAGTGTATAAAAATTTATAAATTAATACAAAGCTAATTAATTCAGAGCATCAATTAGTACTCAATCTCAGAATACCGTCCCTATAGAGTAGATGGTAAAATATAGGGTTAAACAATGTTGATTAGCAGCAGCGTGAGAGTGTCACTGGATACAACAGCTCTGTGAAACAGGTGCCTTATACTCAGCTTCAAATCACTTCAGTAGCTCCAACGACACAGCCTTGGTCATTAGTGATGGTGCAAAAAACAGGCTTCAGCCCCCCTCCTCAATACACCACAGCAGGTGTGGGACATGTAAGAAAAGGGGAAACACAATAGTGTAATACAGCCAGACACGACAATACCGCTGCTAATGCTATGCGCCGATCCACTCACGCTCTCTCAGTCTTTGAAACAAGCCACCGTAGACGGACATTACCCATGAGTAAGTCACGTGGCAAGTGACGCAATGCGTGGGGGAGGAGTCTGCTGTACGAGATCTGTCGGAAGTTCCCGAGTGAGGACCTCTACACTTTTCGTTACTGAGTGGCTTGTTTCAAAGACGGGGAGAGCGTGAGAAGATCTGCCGCATCCATCGCGTCACTCGTAGCCGAAAGAAGCCGAACGTCGGTGCGGCTCTATACTGTGCCTGCGCACCGACGTTCGGCTTCTTTCGGAAAATCGTGACGCGATGGATGCGACCGTCGGAAGCCTCTCGGAAACCTGTCAATCAAGAAGGAACGCCCATTCCCGAAGCCCATACCCGGAAGCGACGGAGAGGATGCGTCTCGTAAACGGGTAAGTACTGCACATATTTTTAAATAAATAGCCGATTCCCCTAGTAATAACGAGCAGGAATCTAAGGGGGAAAAGTGCCCTCTAAGGGTGAACCCCCGCTTTAAGTGAGTTATTCCTAAGAATTACAGGTACAATGTAAAACGCCAAATTTTCATGCAAAATAATTGTACCGCTTTCAGCACCTAAAATCAGAAAGAATCATACCGCCAGGGAGGTTAAACAACGTGAAAAAAAAAAAATTTAACAGTATTTTAAATGTAAATAATAAAATGTACATCCCGAGGAAGGGAATCATTGTGTCTTAAAACCAGTTGATAAAAGAGAACCCACAGATGCTGACAGACAATATCACACATGCACTGGATCTCTGACAGACACCTGTGTTGACCCGCCACAGGCAAGCCAGCTTCCTCCAAATAGTTTAAAACACTAAGCTGTGGAAACACCCCCCCCCCCCCCCTTAAGTATTGGACTTTTACCCAACCACAGGGAGCGTTATTTAGAATAGTAAGACTGGATACTGTATTTTGCCTGTCTCCAGCCACTACATACAGTTACTACATCTATACTACACTATCACACCTTAGGCTGTCACAGTCTCTATTTGTATCTGCTGACAGTCAGATTACTTGTACAAATCATTTCATAGCTTATTGGCCTTTCAGATATGTATTGGTATTCTTTCAATTGTTGACTATATTCCACCCACCATCTCATTCCCTCTCCTTATAGCCAGTTGGCTCAGCCATGGAATGATTAGCTAAAGGGGAGGAGGTGGAAAAGGGAAAATGAGCAGCACAGAAAGAACAGTGGCTGCTCTGCACCCTTCAAGAAAGAAAGTGAAAGATCATGTTAGCAGTAAAAAAAAAAAAAAAAAAAAGGCTGCTATGTGCCCATGAGGAAAAGGAGGAAAGATGTGCATTAGCAGTCCTGAAACAAAATCAGCAGCTAAGCGCCCTTGACGAAAAGGAAGAAAATAACACATTAGCAGTCCCCCCAAAGAATGGTTACTGTGTGACCTTGAAGAGAAGGAAAATGGTGCATTAGTAGCACCTGCAGGCAAGTGGCAGCTTGGGAGAAGTAAGAAAAAGGCTTTATCCCTTCAGTATCCCCTTCACAATTCACCACTAGCAGGGTAAAAAAAAAAGGTCTCCCCAAAGCCTCACCCGGTAGCTTTTCTGATATATTTGTAGACCTTGAAAGAAGATTTTAGGGCGGGCAGCCTATGAGTAGGATTCAGCGAAGTCACTAGTACTCACTACTGCTTCCATTCTCCCAGTTGTAGAATTTATACTCTGCATTTGCTGCTGCATGTGCTCCCCTTGCATTGTGTAAGGATGGGCAGCCTAAAAATATTGTGGGTACCTTTTAAAATGCCAGAGCACCAGAATAGGCCTGGAAATACTGGTAATGATTGCAGCATTTAGCCTAGGACTTTGCATATGTTCTGGGGTGCTTGGGGGGACTGCTGGTTTTGCTGAGTCAGAAGATGAGGCCTGTGAGGAACAGGGTTTAGGTGACTGCATTGTTACCTTCCAAGAACTTTGCAGAGGTTCAAGTCTTCACTTGTCTGTCCTCAGCGTGGCCAATGACCCTCTTCCCTGCCTAATGTAATATATCCAAGTCTCTGAAACCACTTTTCAGATTTGCCCCCCTCTTTTCAGATTTGCCTCCCTATCACTAGAGGCTGCAGATGTTGCAGTGAATGCAGTAAGGGGAATGTTATAGGGGGACAATGAGTGGAGATGCAGAAAATGAGGAATGAGAAAGATTGTAGGCATTCTGCTGCCTGTGTTTCCTGATGAATGTGGTACCTGAATAGTAAGTAGTTGCTACTTTCATCATAGTTTATAATCTGCAGGCAAATGCTGCAGACTACGATGATGATGTTGGCAGCAGGTGCATTAAAGAAGAGCTATTACTATTTGCTGTCCATTCAAGTGCTCGAGTACTGTGCTGATGCTAGCCAATTTGCACCAAACACCTACTGTACTTCCAGAGTACCCTCTGTTCTGACAGTTTATTTAAGACATATTTACTATTACGACAATGTAGTGTGGTATTTCAAGAAATGATGCTCATGAACTATACTATTAATCTGTTTTGCCACTGGCCAATTTATATGAACTTTTTAAAAGTGATTGTAAACCTTCCTTTTTTTAAATAACAAACATACCTACCTGCTCTGTGCAATAATATTGCACAGAGCAGCCCCAATCCTCCTCTTCTCATGTCCCGTCAGCGCTTTTGGCAACTTCCCCCGCCAAGTGCCCCCATAGCTCACCCTCACCCCCACACTCTCCTCTGGCTGTGATTGACAGCAGCAGGAGCCAATGGCCTTGTTCCTCTGTTATCTACATGAGTCACTTTTGACAAGTTTTCCTGACACCAAGAGAAAAAAGGTGATGGGGAGGGATCTCCAGCACACAGCCTGTGATTGACAGCATTAGCTCTGTACCTGTGTGCTGTGTAAACAGGGGGGGGGGGTGCCCCTTCCCTCCAATCAGCATTTAGAGCTCTTCTCACTGAGCTCTGCAGAGTGTAACTTCAACTCTCCACCACCGGTTTCTGACAAGTGTTATTAAACGGATGTTGAGGAAAAAATACTGCAGATTAACAGATACAAGGTATGTAGGAGGGTTTGTTTTGTCTCTGGGTATCATCTGAGGCCAATAACTTCACTGGGTATAAGTATGGGATTACAACTACTTTAAAGTCCCCCACTGCCTATGTATAAAGCTAGAGTTGGCCTTTAAGAATGTGCTGATGTCAATCAGTGCCCATCAGTGATGCCAATCAGTGCCCATCAGTGATGCTTGCCAGTAATTATATAGTGTCAACAATATGCACCGTATGTTACAATATAAACAGAGACATCACAGTTACAATACAATACAGTACAAGAGGGTTAGGAGGGCACCGGTCATAAGTGCTTACCATCTAATAGGGTGGGGCAAGTGGTACATAAAATAATAATTGTGAGGGATGAGCTGATGGAAGAATTAAAAGTTTAATTGTTAGAGGTTAGAGATTGTTGAGTCGAGGTAGGCTTTCAAAGTTCGCCTTAAAGTGGACAGAGTAGGACAAAGTCAGGCAGATTAAGGTAGAAAGTTCCAGAGGATAGGAGAGGCTCTGGTGAAGTCATGGAGGTGAGCATGGGAGGATGAGAATAGGGAGCTAGAGAGAAGGAGGTCTTGAAGAAGCAGAGGACAGTTTTGGTGATATTTTGAGGCAAGATTGGTGATGTAGCTTGGGGCAGAGTTGTAAATGGTTTAATATGTTATTAATAGTTTAAATTTAATTAGTTGGGCAGTTGGAATCCAGTGGAGGGATTGGCATAGAGGGATGGTGAAAAACGACCAATTGGTAAGGTAGATGAGTCTGACAGCAGCATTCGTGATAGACTGAAGTGGGGATAGCCTTTGGAGAGGTAGACCAGTGAAAAGGGAGTTGCAATAGTAAAGGTGAGAGATAACAAAGAACAATAAATGAGTAGCTTGGTGGTTTCATTGGTTAAAAAGGGGAATATTTTAGAGATGTTATTGGGGTTACATGCTTTTGAGAATGATTTTATTTGGGGCCGAAAGGACAGGTCAGAGTCTAGAACAGTAATGGCGAACCTTGGCACCCCAGAGGTTTTGGAACTACATTTCCCTTGATGCTCATGCACTCTGCAGTATAGTTGAACATTGTGGAAAATGTAGCTCCAAAAATTCTGGGTTGCCAAGGTTCGCCATCGCTGGTCTAGAATTACACATAGTATCTTGGCGGGAGGGGAGGGACTGATGGTTGTAGTATTGATTTTGATGGAAAAGTTGGGGAGAAGGGCATGAGCAATGGGGAAAATTATGAGGTAGTTTTTAGAAAGATTTAGTTTGAGGAAGTGGTGTGACATCCATGCTGATATGTCAGTTGGTAAGTTAGTAATGCAAGAGGAGATTGAAGGAGTGAGTTGAGGGGTACAGAGATAGATTTGGGTTTTAATAGCATAGAGATGGTATTGGGAGCCATGGGGGTTATTTAGTGACCCAGAGAGAAGGAGAAGAGAAGGAGTCCAAGGACAGAGCCTTGGGGACCCCTACAGAAAGAGGAGACAGAGTTGCCGTCTGTGTGTGAACCGGCTCTTAAGGAACACTGCGATTGCTAGGAGAACCAGGAAAGAACAGAGTCTTGGATGCCAAGCGAGTGGAGATTATTGATGAAAAGCTGGTGGTTAGCAGTATCAAAGGCCACATAAGGGTCTAGTAGTAAGAATATGGAGTACGGGCCATTGGCTTTAGCAGTTAGTAAGTCATTAGTAAGTTTTAGTAGGGCAGTTTGCTGTGAGGGAAAACCAGACTGTAGGGGGTCAGGAAGTTTGTTTTCGGAGAAGTAGGCATTCAGATGGTTTTATACTAAAAGTCTAGAAGTAAATGGGAGCGAGGGGTTGGGTCTTAAGCTGTTCAGGCTGGTGGAGTTTAGTGAGGGCTTTTTGAGTGTAGAGGTGATCTGCCAGTAGAGAGGAGGAGATTTAAATGTGAGTGAGAGAGCATAGCATAGAGAAAGAGGGTGACCATGATAGTTGTGAAGGAACAGGGTCCAAGAGATAGGTGGTTAGGTGAGTGTCTGAGAGAAGTTTGGTGACCTCTTCTGTAGTAGCCAGGTCAAAAGAGAAAGGTATTGAATGTGCTTTTAGACAGGATGTGTTAATTGGGGAAGATATACAGTGGATATACAGAACAATCTCTACCTAAAGGAGCCAAAGTTTAACTTACCTTATTTTGCATCTTGCATGTTGTCATCGTCGCTTCACAGAAATCTGTTTCTTCTATTTTCATATTTCGAGATGTTTGTTTAAGCTTGTGTATGCAGAATGTAAAAAAAATTCCCTGGAGATAGTTTGTGCTATATTGAAGGGAAAAAAAAGCAAGCACACCTAAACAGCTATAAAGCAGTCACATTGCTTTAAGAATAACATAACTGCTTATTTTCCTGCCACTTGCAGCTTTGCATAATTTTTAAATATTCAGATGTTTCCTACATGTTTTATAAATCTAACAAATTTGTGTTTTGTTCATGTAAAAAGTAACTATTTTACATATCTTCTATTAAAACAGCAGCATTGAGTGAGAAATTAGCTACTGTTTTTGCCTTCCACTAAGAAAAAGTATGTTGCACAGATCCTAGCTGCTGCTTCTTTCCCTGGTTTCGCTTTACTCTAACTGCAATTCTTCTGTCAGAAGTCACATGGAGTTAGTTTTCCTCATTCGTTCACACCTTCTTGCTACTGATTCGTTGACTAGAAATGTGGAATGCAAAGGGAAGGACGGATACACTACTACTATACTGATACTATCATGCAAGAGCTGTATAGTTATTATTTAAAGGCAAATCATGTAAAATGGTTTAGAACAAAGAGCCATTGTCATATTTGAGCAGTTCCATTTACAATCAAATTAGCTTCTCACCATACTAAGGTTAGCACATTTAGGCCCCTTTCAGACTGGGGCGGGAGCTGCGGTGGCGGTATAACGCCGCTAAAAATAGCGGCGCTATACCGCCGGAATTGCCGCGGGTATCAGCCGCTAGCGGTGCGGTATTAACCCCCGCTAGCGGCCGATAAAGAGTTAATACCGCCCGCAATGCGCCTCTATAGAGGCGCATTGCGGGCGGTATAGCCGCGGTTTCCCATTGTTTTCAATGGGAAGGAGCGGTGAAGGAGCGGTATACATGCCGCTCCTCTCACCGCTCCAAAGATGCTGCTGACAGGAGATTTTTTTGTCTCCCGCCAGCGCATCGCCTCAGTGTGAAAGCCCTCGGGCTTTCACATTGAGTCTGCAGTGAAGGAGTTTTTCAGGCGCGATAGCAGCGCTATTTTTAGCGCTGTACCGCCTGAAAAACTCCTCAATGTGAAAGGGGCCTTATACTCAAGTTAGCTAATGCCCACACAATTTCCTAATGTTATGCTTCAGTAATATTTGCTATAATATTTATACATTTATTATACACAGGTTCCTCAAAAATGTCTTTTTTTATTTTTTATTTTTGTTTGCACTTTTTAACTCTTTTTTAAATATATAAAAAAGTGCAGAAACATTTTGAAGACCCCCTCATACATTATATTCTTTATTAATATTGTGTTTTATATTAAATCCCAATTGAAGTCCCACTTTTTTTTTTGTTTTTATGCAGTCAGGCTGTATAATATGTAAAGTATGGCATTTTTTTTCTATATAATCTGTTAGATTGTTTTTTTTATCAGAGAGTACAGAGGTTAACATTAACATGGGGCCATCAATGTTTCTTTATGCCCTGTACACACGATCGGTTCATCCGATGAAAACGGTCTGATCGTTTTTTTCATCAGATATCCGATGAAGCTGACTTTCATCACTCGTGCCTACACACCATCGGTTAAAAAAAATGATTGTTTCAGAACGAGGTCACGTAAAACACATCGACGTGCTGAGAAAAATGAAGTTCAGTGCTTCCGAGCATGCGTCGACTTGATTCTGAGCATGTGTGGATTTTTAACTGATGGACGTGCCTACAAATGATCGTTTTTTTCTATCGGTTAGTTAACCATCAGATAATTTTAAAACAAGTTCCTAGTTTTTTAACTGATGGATAAATAACCCATGGGGCCCAAACACGATCGGTTAGTCTGATGAAAACGGTCCATCAGACCGTTTTCATCAGACAAACCGATCGTGTGTACGCGGCATTACACATGCAGCTTGTTTACATATGCATCTACTTTATAAAAGCATTGAAGCGTTGCTAGATTCAAATACACAGTCACTAAAGGCAAAACTTTTTTTTAGTTTTGAATAGAGTGGAAAGGGATTAAAGCCCCTGTCATATTTTATTGTTTTCTGTGCCTTCATTAGGGAGATTTATCCTCTCTATTTGTCCTATTTACTGCTACCACTGACAGTGAAAGCAAAATCAAATCCCACATTTTGGGTTGACATCAGAACAGTAATAGAGCAGAAATCTTCCAATGAGGACACTAGTTCTGGTGACACCACAGGACTCCCTCACTTTGGAGGGATTTTATCTCATTCCATGTGTATGATGTGGGACAGGAAGTGAAGGGAAATCTCAGTGGAACACAAATGGCACCCCCCCCCCCCTACTCTATCCAAAAATGAAAAAAAGGTTTTGGCTTTAGTGACACCTTAAGTATCCCTTCTTAATCGCTACATGCCAAGATAGCAGGATATCTTAAATAGTGTGTCAGGGACCTGCTGGTACAGAACGGAGGCTCTTGCATGCGCGCATACATTCCTGTACAGACTAGACAACGGCACCTATGCGTGCCTGTGCATCGCAAGTTAGCGCTACTTGGCGCCAATGGGCCTTTAAAAGGACAGCAGCTGCACTCTTACCCAGTAACCTGTCAACTTGTTTTCTTTACCTGTACTGACCCGGCTCTGCTTGACCACCCGTTATCTCCAATCCTGACCTTCGGCTTACCTTTGACATGGTATAAATGGCATGAACGTTATGATTTTGCCTCATGCCATGAAATGCATTCCATTAGAGGTAGAGTTTTTAATTCCAGGTTACTGGCCCTCCTTCCCCTGTATCAGGATGCTGACTCGGTTGTCAGGTTACAAGCAACTACAAAAGCCGACCAATCATGGGGGACCCAATACTAGCAGCAGCAGACACATGAGCACTAGTTGGTCAGGGAGCTCAGTGTTTTTCTTTTCGGATGGTTGGCCACAGCAAATTATTAATAAGGTAGATCGGGGTTACTTCTCATCGTGTCCTTCAATGCATAGGTTGACATGGCTAGGCCTGACGTTCAAGTTTCTTTTACTGGAAGAGTTCAACAGTGGGAATCACAATGGCGCAGCCAAGGTTTTTCTCGACTTAATCTCACAAAAAAATTCTTACAGCATATGGAAGCAGTATATTGACGTGCGTTAGTGCAAGTTTACTGCGGTATATTGACGTGCGTTAGTGCACGTTTACTGCAGTATATTGAACTGGGTTAGTGCACAGTTACTACAGTATATTGAGGTGTGTTAGTGCACGTTTACTGCAGTATGTTGAACTGCGTTAGTACAAGTTTACCAGGGAGGCTGAAATGACTCATCAGGCAGCACCCCTGGTACCTCCCCTACTTGCTGGAACGTTGCAGAAACTTCCAGAAGAATGGGAGGGGGGTTAGGAGGAGCTGCCTGGAGTATTGATGAGGGCCCAACGAATCCCCAGCCAAATAGGCTCGTAGGGGGTGGGACCTCTTAAATATGCTTGGTCAGGCCAGCAGGGACAGTGGAATTCAGGTGGAAGCTGGAGATGGAGTGCTGAGCAGGCTGTCGGAAGACCCTTGATGGTAAGCCCCCTAATCTGGGGAGGGGGTGACCTCGGGCCTGGGGCTTGGGTGCAGGAGTGATCCCCTCACAACCCAAAGAGAAGTCCTGTCCAGTGGCATGGGAGCAGGTGTGAGGACAGCAGGAGCCAGCGAGCACACCTGGAAGATCTCCAGGGAGAAGACAGCCGGGTGGCTGGTGAGTGAGACCAGTCGGGGGTGGTTGTAGAGTCAGTCTGGGAGGACTGTGAAAGATTAGCCAGGTGAAAGGGGCAGCTGCAGCCAGGTGGGCTGGCAGTGCATGAAGAGGTGATGCTGTGATCAGTAGCCACAAAAAGGCAGCTGGGCACTGGGACTTTTCTACACACCAAAGGGACCATCGGTCCCTGCCTGTTAAGGGCTGTTACTGGATCTGGCTGAGTGCCTTGTCAGATCCCCCAAACAGTGTTCCAGCTGGGCATGGGTGTTTCTGCAAGCAAGATTTGTGCAGAAAAGCAGACGAGGAGTATATATATGGACTGTATATAGTTGTGTCACTTAAAGCGGAGCTCCACCCTAAATCGAACATAATCTCAATAGTAATAATGCTCATAAACAATGCTTAATTCGATATTTTCATATAAAAAAGTTTTACAGTACCTTATAAGCAAGATAGGCTTCCGGTCTGCAGCCCTCGGGTTTCCGACGGGTTTTCCATTGTTTCCTGTCCCGCGCTGCGTCTTCTGGGAGCTTACATTCGGCCCTGTTAGAGGAAACATCGCGCGTCACTTCATGCTGCACGAAGTCGCGCGATGTTTCCTCTATGTAAAACAAGGAAGGAGGGCGGTGCAGTGTCATATTCTACAGCGGGCGTTTGATCTACATTACAGGACAGATACCGAGCGGTGGATGCTGGGATTACAGCATCACCGCATCCAGGAAGTCTCTGCTGGTGGGATTCATAATGCCCACAGTGAAGATGGCAACGGCTGACGATAGATGATATAAGTTTTTATTACAGACAGCATCAGATCGGAACGGACCTTGAACACATGAAACGTGAGTTTTATTAAGCCTCAACATTAACTGTTCAACTACCCCCCCAAAAAAAAAACGTTTTGGCATGGGAGATCCGCTTTAAGAGTTCCTTTTGCTGATGATTCAAGTGGACAGCCCATAATATTCCTATCTCCATCCAAGTTTAATACCCCTAATAAACAAAACAAACAAAGTTGCAGAATGTTTCCTGACTCAAGTGTGCTGTGAAAATTCGGTGTGCCTGGCTGCACAAAGTGGGGGATCCCTATTCACTAGCGGCTCCTACGGGGGCATCGCTACATAGGGATAAAGTTCCATCTTTTCCTGTAAAGGCACATTCTACTAGATCGGTAAATGCCTTTTGGGCTTTTCAGCAGCAGGCACCTTTTTCTCATATTGCAAGGGTTCCACCTGATCTTCCATTCACATGTTCTCTAAGGCTACGTCCACGCTCAGACCGCACGAGCGTCAGCGATAAAGGAGTTAAAAGCGCCACTGCCAAAACACTTTTCAGGCGCTTCTGCAGCGCTGCCCATTAATTTCAATGGCAGGGGCGGTTTAGGAGCCATGTATACACCGCTCCCGCATTGCCCCAAAGATGCTGCTTACAGGACTTTTTTTTTCCGCCCTGCAAGCGCACTGCCCCAGTGTGAAAG
The DNA here is from genome assembly GCF_905171775.1 of Rana temporaria. Lineage (NCBI taxonomy): Eukaryota > Metazoa > Chordata > Amphibia > Anura > Ranidae > Rana > Rana temporaria. The sequence goes on from NC_053499.1 coordinate 56,184,508, forward strand.
CACTCGGGCTTTCACACTGGGGATACTTGAGAGGCGCTTTACAGGCGCTATTTTTATACATAAAACACCTGAAAAGCGCCTTCAGTATGAAAGGGGTCTATGTTTTATCAAGGGGATGTTCAGGCCTCTACTGATGGAAGCTTTGGAAATAAAGTCCATCCTGGATCCCTAACAAATATTTTTAACAGCATATTAGAGAAAATACTTTGGAGGAAAAAATGCACTTGGAGCTCCTGCAGCACCCAAACATGTTGAGCAGATGGTCAGTTCCAACCCCCTGAATATAAAAGTACAGTACAACGTTTGGCTGGATGGAGGTCACACAACAAAGATACTCTCTTTTCTCTTACAAAGTTGTTCAATGTTACTTTACTGCAATGTACTTTACAATTTGTAAACAAATTGGTGCTTCAGATCACACAGACCACCAACAACCTTTTTTCCAATGGTCTCTGGTTTGCCTGTTATGTTTTGGAGTGTGCCTGCCTTTTTTTTGAGGATTGCTTTTGGATGTACCATAAAATTTGAGTGGAAGTGCTTTGTAGCCTCCAAAAATTCTCTTTCTTTATCGTACATGACAGGACACTGGCATAATCAAGACAGAAAGTCCCCCCTCTATAACCCCTCCCATACAGGGAGTACCTCAGTTTTTCAGCCAGTGTCTAAAGGTGTTGGTCACGGTTAAAGTGTTATGCTCCATAGATGGCCTGGATGGGTCAGGGGGTTACGCTATCGAATCCATTCGCTTGCGGGACGGATGCCTTAGTAACTCCTTGGGATCAGTTCTCACTGATTTATGTGTTCCCTCCAGTTCATTTGCTTCTGTGTCTTCTACGCAGGATCAAGGGGGAAAATAAGCTTGTAATCCTAGTTGCTCTGGCATGGCCCAGGATATCCTGGTATGAGGAGATCATGAGGATGGCAGTAGGGGATCCTTTGACTCTTCCGTCCCACCCGGATTTGCTTTCACAAGGGCCAGTGTTCCATCCTGCCTTACAAACGCTAAATTTGACAGCTTGGCTATTGAGGCCCTCGTTCTAAAAAAACGGGGGCTTTCAGGCTCAGTGGTAACTACCCTGATTAATGCAATGAAGCCGGCCTCTAGGGCTATTTACTGAAGAGTCTGGCAGGTCTATGTTTCCTGGTGTGAAAACAAGGGTTGGCATCCTCGCAAATATGTCATAAGTAGAGTTCTCGCTTTCCTACAGTTAGGAGTAGAAATTAAACTAGCCTTCAGTACTATCAAGGGTCAAGTCTCGGCCTTGTCAGTTCTTTTTTAAAGTCCATATATATAAAGAAAATGTTTCATCCAAGTGAATGGATGAAGGAAAAAGGATTTTCAAAACATAAATTCGTGACTTCTTCCGTGAAATGTATTGACCCGCCACCGGTAGAAGTGTGAGCTTACCGGAAACAGGTGGACACAAGCCTCGTACACACCAGCGGACAGTCCGATGAAAACGGTCTGCCAGACCGTTTTCATCGGACATGTCCGCTCGGAGATTTCAGTCTGATGGCTTGTACACACCATCAAACCGAAATCCCCCGCGGGCAGACAGCGTGGTGACGTGGCGGTGACGTTGACGCCGCCACGTCACCAAACCAGGAAGTAAAATACTTCCACGCATGCGTCGAATCCATTCGACGCATGCGGGAGATATCTGTCCGCTGGTTAGGTGTACTAACCAGCGGACATGTGCACCGGACAGCTTTCCAGCGGAACATGTTTCTTAGCATGCTAAGAAACATTTGTCCGCTGGAAATCTGTCTGCTAGCCTGTACACACGATCGGATCGGTCCGCTGACACTGGTCCGCGGACCAGTTTCAGCGGACAGATTCGGTCGTGTGTACGAGGCCTTATGGAAAAAGAAAAAATCGGGCCAACTAAAAAACAACAATCAAGTCCTTGTGGAAACACAAAATTAATGTGATAATAAAGTCCAAAAAACAGTTGAAATTCTGGAACAGACAACACCCGGTGCACTGATGATTAAGTGAGCCACCACTACATGGACTGAGGCTTACCAGAAGGTTAATAAATAACAGCGTTATCTATTATTCCACAGTAGGATATCCGGGTTATGTAGTCACAGCACAGGATGGATCAAAGATGCAGCATAGATCATGAATCATAAAATCCACGGAGGGATATACCAGACTTAGCATAGGAAGATCCTCTTTAGACTGTATCAGGAGCCCAACGATATGCCACATAGAGAATAAAAACCGCACATAGCGTAATACGTTCCAAAGGAATTTATTTAAAAGATAAAAATCTACTTACACCAAGTGCAAATTGAGTATATAAAAATGAATGCCGGCCGGCATAGACAGGAGCCCTTCCTCCTCGTGCGAACGCGGTGACGTCACTGCACGCCGTTATCCCAGACGCGTTTTGTCATACGTTGACGTTATCAATGGGGTGGGGACATATGTCTCCGAAAGTCAAAACATGTCTGTTTTCATCAGATCTCATCCGATCCGCTATGGACGGAATGCAACGTATCGCCATCCGTCTGATTTTATCGGATCGGGTCGGATGTCAGCGGACATGTCTCCGCTGACATCCGACGCTCCATAGAGATGTATAGAGCAGCCGTTCAGGTCCGCCGACAAAACTGAAAGGGGCCTTACACTTAAGGGGCCAGATTCACAAAAGAGATACGACGGTGTATCTCAGATACACCATCGTATCTCGGATTTTTTCTGGTCCTATCTATGCACCTGATTCATAGAATCAGATACGCATAGATAGGGCTGAGATCCGACAGTGTCACACTGTGTTACACTGTCGGATCTTTTTTTTGAATTAAAAATGGCGCCGGGGGCGTTCCCGCTGATTTACACTGAATAATATGTAAATCAGCGAGATACGCGAAATTCACGACCGTACGCGGACCCGACGCGGTGTTCTTACGTCGTTTCCGTAGCGCGGTACCCGTCGTATACTTACCCCTGCTAAAAGCAGGGGTAAGTATTGTTAAGTATGGCCGTCGTTCCCGCGTCGAGTTTGAAATTTCCTACGTCGTTTGCGTACGCCGATTCACGAACACGCGCGTCGCAAGTCTAGCTCCCGTCGCAACCACTGACGTCCTATTGACGTCAGTGGGAGCAATGCACGCCGGGAAATTCCCCGGACGACGCATGCGTATTTAAATCGGCGCGGGAGCGCGCCTGATTTAAATATGACACTCCCCTAGCCGCGGAATTTGAATTCCGCTGGGGGATTTAGGATCCGCCGTCGCAAGTTTGGAGGTAAGTGGTTTGTGAATTAGCCACTTGCCTCCTAAACTTGCGGGAGCGGATCTTAATTCACGTAGATCGAGCGGATCTATAGATCCGCTGAGCTACGTGAATCTGGCCCACTGTGACCAGATTTTTAAAATGAAATCCGGGGACATATTTTTTCTTTACTAGTAATGGCAACAATCAGTAACTCTCTGCCTGTCGCCGCCCGCTTCACAGCCTCTCAAGTCTTACTCTTCAGGCCCCGGCTACTACTGGATGGGGAGCGGAGGAAGATCACTCCGTCAGGGAAGGCAAGGAGATAAGCAGGTGGCTGGCCAGGATTTGAGCCAAGGCAGAAGAAAAAGCGAGCAAAGCTGAATGGGCATGCACCCGAAAACTGAAGAAATATTCCCTCCGCTCTGACCAGCACATGATCATCAGAAAGGGGCACAGATAATGGGAAAAATACAACCCCCCTATGCTAGTAGGCACAGCGGAGCGGGGGGTGTAATTCAATTTTTTTTATTTTAATTCTGCACTTGATGTCTTTGAAATTGCCCCTGCCCCCTATTTAATCCAATCTGGGGACAAAACCAGGGACAGACTTGGTCCGGGGACAGTGTCCTCAATCAGGGGACTGTCCCCTGAAACTGGGGATGTCTGGTCACCCTACTTACACTTGAATTTGCTGTAAAGCCTGAATTATTTTATTAAATAAAGAATAAACATACATTTTGCAGTTGTTTTTCATTTTTGCCACTAGATGGTGCTGTAAGTAAGTACAGGGCTCAAGCATCAGTGTATGTCTGTGTTTGAAGAAAGAGGCCCAGATTCACAGACACTGGCGCACATTTATGCCGCCGTAGCGTATCTCCTGTACGCTACACCGATGCAGCGCAGAGAGGCAAGCATTGAATTCACAAAGCCAATGCTCCCAAAACTGCGCTGGGTTTCCAAGGCGTAAGTCGGCATAAGTGGAAGTTAGCGTGAGCCATGCAAATGATGGGCCGAGCGCCAGACAGATACGTATAACGAACGGCACATGCGCTGTCCCGTGGACGCATCCCAGTGCGCATGCTCACAATCACGTCGGAACAACTGCCTAAGATACGCCGGATCACTGCCTATGGCGTGAACGGAATCTACGCCCAGCCATATTCACGTCCAACGTAAACTATGTAAAATACGCTGGCTTGTGTTCCCTGGTGCAGACCTTTGCATGTCTTCTGCTGAGTTACACCTCCTTTATGGGGCATAACTTTACACCGGACGTATGACTTTGCGCGCACTGCGTCGGGCGCACGTACGTTCGTGAATCGCCGTATCTCCCTCATTTGCATATTTGAATAGGAAATCAATTGGAGCGCCAAATACGTCCAGCATAAATATGCGCCCACTCTACGCTGGCGTAGGCAAGTTACGTCGGTGGGATGAAGCCTGTTTTTATGGCGTATCTTAGTTTTGTGGGCCCGGCGCACAGATACCACGGCGCATATTTGCACTTACGCTGCGTATCTGGAGATACGTCAGCGCAAGTGCTTTGTGAATCCGGGCTAGAGTGTATAACTTTTGAATAATAATAGTTTTAGATAAATCTGGGATACCTCAGTCCCTTTTGTGGGGGCACGATATCCTAGTAATGTTGAAAATTCTACTATTTTATACCCGCAGTTGACTTTAGTTTAGAAAAAAAAAAACGTGGCCTAACCAACCAAATCCATCATTACCACCGCAGTGCTGCCCATCAGTGCTGCCTATTAGTGCCACCTGTCAGTGCCATCTCAGTGTTGCCCATCAGTGCCACCTTTCAGTGCCCATTAGTGCCACTTGTCAGTGCCGCCTATCAGTGCTTCCTATCAATGCCCACTGGTACCACCTGTCAGTGATGCCCATCAGTGCCACCTGTCAGTGCCCAGCAGTGCCACCTGTCAGTGCTGCCTGTCAGTGTCTTTTCAGTGTTGCCTATCAGTGCCACCTGTCAGTGTCCATCATTACCACCACAGTGCTGCCCATCAGTGCTGCCTATCAGTGCCACCTGTCAGTGCCCATTAGTGCCACCTGTCAGTGATGCCTATCAGTGCCACCTGTCAGTGCCACCTCAGTGTTGCCTATCATTGCCACCTGTCAGTGCCACCTCAGTGCTGCCTGTCAGTGCCACCTCAGTGCTGCCCATTAGTGCCACACGTCAGTGCCCATCAGTGCTGCCTATCAGTGCCACCTGTCAGTGCCCATTAGTGCCAAATTAAGCAAATTTGTCAAACCCTGGTATAGCATACAGGATGAATTATTTTGCTACATCTGTGCTATATTTATTTGTTTAATGCATGTGAATTTTGGAGGTGTTCTCGTAAACTGTCACTTTACAATAAATGTTGCACTTTGTTAAAAAAAAGGAGCACATATTTTATATATATTATCTATATATATATATATATATATATATATATATATATATATATATATATATATATAGTACAGACCAAAAGTTTGGACACACCTTCTCATTCAAGGAGTTTTCTTTATTTTTATGACTATGAAAATTGTAGATTCACACTGAAGGCATCAAAACTATGAATTAACACATGTGGAATTATACATAACAAAAAAGTGTGAAACAACTGAAAATATATTTCATATTCTAGGTTCTTCAAAGTAGCCACCTTTTGCAGCAGACACATCTCTAGAACTGGTAATAGGAGACTGTGTGAATCAGGCCTTCATGGTAGAATAAAAGGAGTTATAAATAAAAAAAGTTTTTTTTGCTGAAATAACTGTTTACAGGGTATAGAGACATAATAGTTAACTGATTCCTTTTAAAAACGATTAAAAACAGATAAAAATCAATCATATAATGTACATGTAGTTTCTAGTTTAGTTTTTGCATGTTGTTTCCTGCTTCAGTGCTGTACAGAGCCACAGAGCCAATACAGGGCAATGATGGTTTGGAAAACGAAACTGATTGGTGCTGTGGGGTTTTAGACACACGGGGGCAGATTCATCAAAGAGATACGACGGCGGATCTCCGCAATTGACGTAGCCGCCGCAAACAATGACGTCCTATCGACGTCATTTGGAGCATGCGCACTGGGAAATTTCGCCGGCGGCGCATGCGCAGTTAAATCGGCGCGGGAACGCGCCTGATTTAAATTGTACACTCCCCCTAGCCACGGAATTTGCATTCCGCCGGGGGAGTTACGATCCGACGGTGCAATTTTCGAGGTAAGTGCTTTGTGAATACTGCACTAGCCTCGCTAAATTGCACCGGCGGTTCGTAAAACACGTAGATCGAGCGGATCTAAAGATCCGCTGATCTACATGAATCTGGCCCACAGTAATCACACCTCCTTGATTAGTGACCACAGAGAGAAAGCTCCCAGTACTGTGGTTATCAGGAAACAGACAACCAGGAAGTGTGGAGATCAAAGAAGAATTACAGCAACTTGAGAGCAAAAACGAACAATGAGGACATGAAAACAGCACTGCATTAAGGTAAAGGAAGCTATTAAGATAGAAAAAAATTTTCCTTTACAAACCCTTTAATGATAAATATGTTCCCCAGGTAACAACTTAACACTATAAACATAGATACCAGTGGGATTAAATAATGACATATCTAGGCACCCAAAGTAGGATGTATATATATTAAAAGATTCAAAAGATAATTAGTGATATTGGCCATAGAATAAAGGTTTTCCTTTTATTTTCCTGCTCTAGAAAATGAGTGGTTGCTGCACTACACTCCAGGGCCCTCTGCCTAAGGCCCCTTTCACACATAATGTCTGTTTTTGACAGACTCTGTTTGCTCAGCAGGGATTGCTTCATTGATCCCTGAAAAAAATAGGGTTTCCATCCAATTTAGCGGATTGGAGCGGATCGGATGTCAGCGGACATGTCACTGCTGACATCCGTCACTCCATAGAACTGTATGAAGCGTCCGTTCAGGTCCGCCTAAATAACTGACAGGTGGACCTTAGTTCTCTTCTATGAACCATCATATTGTCCTGATCAACCAGTTGGAATTATTGTTGCTTTAAAATAGTTTTAGAGGGCTTTATTGCCTATGGCTGTATTCATTAAAAGGGTTTAATAAACAATGTATTGCAGTACTTAACCACTTGAGATCCGCGCTATAGACGAAAGACGTCCACAGTGCGGCTCTCAAGTGCCGGGTGGACGTCCCTGGACGTCCTGTTGTTTACATTCCCCGTGCGCGCCACTGAGGGCGCGCAGCGGGGAAACTTTGAGCCCAGTGCATCGCTGGGGAGCCGATGCGCGTGCCTGGCGGCCGCGATGTCTGCCAGGTACCCGCGATCGGTGGTGACAGCAGGGACGTGGAGCTCTGCGTGTAAACACAGAGCTCCACGTCCTGTCAGGGAGAGGGGAGACCGATCTGTGTCCGTTGTACATAGGGACACAGCATCGGTCACCTCCCCCAGTCAGTCCCCTCCCCCCACACAGTTAGAACACACCCAGGATACACATTAAACCCCTTCCTCACCCCCTAGTGTTAACCCCTTCACTGCCAGTCACATTTATACAGTAATTAGTGCATTTGTATAGCACTGATCGCTGTATAAATGTTAATGGTCCCAAAATTGTGTCAAAAGTGTCCGATACGTCCGCCGCAATATCGCAGGCCTGACAAAAAAATCGCAGATCGCCGCCATTACTAGTAAAAAAAAAAAAAAAATCATAAATCTATCTCCTATTTTGTAGGCGCTATAACTTTTGCGCAAACCAATCAATATATGCTTATTGCGATTTTTTTTTTGACAAAAATATGTAGAAGAATACGTATCGGCCTAAACCGAGGGAATTTTTTTTTTTTAAATTGAGGTATTATTATAACAAAAAGTAAAAAATATATTGTGTTTTTTTTCAAAATGTTCTGTCTTTTTTTGTTTATAGCGCAAAAAATAAAAATCGCAGAGATGATCAAATACCACCAAAAGAAAGCTCTATTTGTGGAATAAAAATTACAAAAATATAATTTGGGTACAGTGTTGTATGACCGCGCAATTGTCATTCAAAATGCGTCAGCGCTGAAAGCTGAAAATTGGTCTGGGCACGAAGGGGGTTTAAGTGCCCAGGAATGAAGTGGTTAAGATAAGCCAAAACACTTGTAAATCAGTGTATAACCGGGTATGTTACAGTGATAAAATATATATTTTTTTTTTTAACTTGCTGCTTTGGGTTATTCTTCATGTAAAGTCTCGCTTCTGATATTTCTTCAGGAAGTCATATCTATATTTCTGCGACATAGGATTTTTATTTACTCTTATCTTTAGAAGACCTTTGTGGTAAGGCAACAGTAGTATGAATAAGTCTGCAGCTGCTGTTGTTAGGAAGGGTTTAAAAGTTTTTTTTTAGCAGAAATCCCTATATGAATATATAAAAACTATGACACTCGTTGCCTGTTTGCAGTTGACAGTTCATTTGTTGTACCATTTCTGCATTCACTTTTCAGCAACTCTCTCTTGCCATTACTGGTTTTGCCGTCTGCTCCTTGTAATAATAGCAAGGGTGGCTAATGCTGCTGCTAGTATTCCTCCTCCAACTGCTGTGTAAAGGGCAACATTAGCAACCTGCAAGAAATCATAAACATTATTGTAACATAGTCTGTTTAATCACAGGTTGTTTTACCTATCTAGACAGGAATTAAAATGAACATATTAATTAGAAAAAGGAACAATTTGGATGAAAAAAAGCAGCATTAGCAACATTTAAAAATCATGTTTCTAGTTGTAGTCTTCATAAATTCATATAGTATCTAACTTCTTACATTTAGCTGTAAAGTGTTTGACTGCTGAGTGCCTGGTACAGTTTGTGAGAGCAAACGTAAGTTAAAGCGGTACCTAGTTTTGATAGGTACCCAGCTCCCACTTCTGCCTGCTTTGCCTAGGCGACTCCTCCTCTCCCCCTCCCTCCCTGAAATCTTCTGGGAAACGTCACAAGTCCCAGAAGATTGCTCGGCCATTTAGGACAAGATGTCACAGCTGGGTGCCCACACTAGTGATTGCTGACGCAGAGGAGAGGCGGGGCAGAGATCCGAGGCTTCTGCCATATTTTATTTGGTAAGTGTAGCTGCACTGTATCCATGCTTGGCAGCAGTTTTTTTTTTTTTTTTTTTTTTATAATTCTTTATTTTATATATGTTTTCTACATACAAGTCAGACTAGGTACAGCTTCATCTTTACATCATACATTGCACACCTTATCTTAACATTTCTTATGCTTTATATTGCGACCTCCTGTACCCCTTCTGATCCCCCTTCAACAGCCCCGGTCTCCTCACTTGTATATACCCACGTTCTTCTTTTACCTTCCTCAGAGAGGTGTCCTGTGCCTCCAAGATTATTAATCACCCTCCCTTCCCTCCCCCCCCCCTTCCCACAACTAAAAAAGAGAAAAAAAAAAAAGCAGTTTTGAACTAGGCAATGTAACCAACTATAACAATATATATGTGGAATGGGCCCACAGTCTTACAAATACTCTATGCATGTATGTTTAGAGCCATCTGTCAGAACTCAAAGACCAGTAAACCACTTATTATACTGGTCCTAGGAAGAGTTTCATAACGAAAACAGCATCTATACAACTGTATTATTTCTTGATCATACATCACGGGACACAGAGCCTTAATTACATAATGGGTAAGTCAGTTAAGTCTCCCGTGTGCCCATGGGATTTGAATTTGGTATTAACTGTTTTACAGAAGCTATCTTTTGAACCATTACACCATGCTTCTTAAGTCTTTTGGCAAAGAAACATTTTTTTTCTTGTAGCCATATCCTCGACAAGGAGGGTATCGGAATTGGCGGCTCTTTCATGTAAAGAACCGGATATGATTATTCATGATGACAGGGTGGTGCTGCGTCCTCACCTAAGGTGGTTTCAGGATTTCATCTGAATCAAGATATAGTCCTACCGTCTTCTTTTTTTTCCCAGATCCGCAGTCTGCGGAGGAAGAAGGTCTACGCTCTCTAGATGTTGTAAGATTAGTGAAAGTTTATCTGCAAGCTATGGTTCAGATACGAAACACTGATTTCTGTTTATTCTGCCAGGGCCCGGGGAAGGGCCAGGCAGCGTCGTAATCTACTATTGCAGGTTGGTTTCGACAAGTCATTATTCAGGACTATGGTTAGAAAAGAAGATTCCTTCTTTTCAGGTCAAGGCGCACTCGGCTAAAGCAGTTGGTGCTTCATGGGCAGTGCATCACCAGGCCTCCATGGCTCAGATCTGTAAGGCTGCTACTTGGTCTTCAGTCCATACATTTACTAAGTTCTACCAGGTAGATTTTAGAGGATATGAGGATGCCACCTTCAGGCGTAGTGTGCTGCAGGCAGCAGTATAGATCCTCTGGCCCGATGGTGGTTTTATTTCTGATCTGTGTCTCCCTCCCCTCAATTTTAGCATTGCTATGCGACATCCCATTAGGTAATTAAGGCTCTGTGTCCCGTGATGTATGATCAAGAAAATATGATTTTTTAATACAGCTTACCTGTAAAATCATTTTCTTGGAAATACATCACAGAGCTCCCGCCCCTCTTTGGAGTTAAACGTGGGACACTTATTGCTTTGCTACAAAACTGAGGCACTCTCCATTTGGGAGGGGTTATATAGGGGAGAAACTCAATTTTAATTGGGTTAAACAGTGTCCAATCACCTGTGGTGACTACATAACCCATTAAGTAATTAAGGCTCTGTGTTCCGTGATGTATTTCCAAGAAAAGGATTTTACAGGTAAGCTGTATTAAAAAATTCTATTTTATGCCTCTTAGAGCTATCGCTGGAAACAGTGCTGAAACATACACTCACTGGCCACTTTATTGGGTACATATGTTTAATTGCTTGATAACACAAATTGCTAATCAGCCAGTCACATGGCAGCAACTCAATGCATTTAGACATCTAGAGGTGGTGAAGACGACTTGCTGAAGTTCAAACTGAGCATCAAAATGGGGAAGAAAGGGGATTTAGATGACTGAACATGGCATGGTTTTTGGTGCTGCTGATCTTCTTTATGACTACAGTGTACCCATTTTCTGATGGCTACTTCCAGCACAATAATGCACCATGTCACATAACTCAAATCATCTCAAACTTTTTTCTTGAACATGACAATCAGTTTACTGTACTTCTATGGCCTCTAGACATGTGCTGAATGAAAAACATATTTTAGTTTTCTATCAGATACAGTAGATTTGTTATTGTTACTAATTTTGTTTAGTTATGAAATACGTTTAGTTTCATTTAGTTTCATTTTCATAACATTTCGATTTGTTTATTAATTTCTAACGCATTCCAAATTTTCGGAACTATTCAAATTCAGATCGGTCAAAAAATGAACGACCAATTAAAATATTGTGTGAAGAATACCTGGTTGTTAAGCAGCAGGCCGGAAAGCCTGCCGCTGCGTCCTTAACAGCCGATGACTCATCAGCTGTCAGTGGGCTTCAGCACAGATTCTGAAAAAAACAGCGTGGGGTCCCCCCCCCCCAATCCATACCAGATCTACGCCAACAAAAAAAATCCATACCCTTATCTGAGCATGCAGCCTGAAAGGCCAGAAAAGGGGGGGACAAGCGAGTGCCCCCCCTCCTGGACCATACCAGGCCACATGCCATCAATATGGGGTGGTGCTTTTGAGCAGGGACCCAAAGCACCTTGTCCCCCATGTTTGGACAAGGACCTCTTCCCCATAACCCTGGGCTGTGGTTGTGGGAGTCTGCCGGCATGTGGCCTGGTATAGTTCAGACAGGGGGGTGCTCATTCGCCCCCCCTTTTCTGGTCTCTTGGCTGCATGCTCGGATAAGGGTCTAGTATGCATTAGGGTGGGACCCCACACTTTTTTTTTTGGAATTTTCTATTGCCGGCATTGTTTTGTTTACAATTCATTTGTCAGTGGGGAAGCGGCTGACAGCTTATGATTCATTGGTTGGCTTCCTGCTGCTTAGCGACCAGCTATTCTTCATGCCGAATTCTAATCGGTCGATCATTTTTTGACCGTTCCGAATTTAAGTCTTTCAGAAAATTTGGAATTGATTTGAAAACGAATAAATGAAACAAATTTCAGCAAGATTCATTACTATTTGGGATACATCCGAATCTCTGAATAACCAAAACTTCATATGAATTTGTATTTGGACCGAATTGCACATGTCTAATGGCCTCCACAGTCACCAGATCTCAATCCAATAGAGCACCTTTGGTCTGTGGTGGAATGGGGAGATCCGCATCATAGATGTGCAGCCGACAAATCTGGCACAACCGATCATGCTATCATGTCAAGACCAAAATCTCTGAGGAATGTTTCCAACACCTTGTTGAATCTATGCCACGAAGAATTAAGGAAGTCTGAAGCCAAAAGGGGGTCCAACCCGGTACTAGCAAGGTGTACCTAATAATAAAGTGGCCATTGAGTGCATTAACCAAGTCCTGAAGCGAGAGAGCATGCTATTCTACACAACTATTCGATAGCCCAGAGCTCTTCAAAAGAGTGAAGCTTATACTCACCACCTGCTGAAAAGGTATTTAAAGTGTAAGCTGTTTTTTTTAACGGTGTTGTCCATTATTTTTTACAGAGGCAGCGGGGGTTTCTTTAACTTAACACCTAGGTCAACCCCTAAAGTGATTGTTAAGCTTAAAAAAAATATTCAAATAATAAACATAGTGGGCCAGATTCAGGTATAAATGCGGCGGCCTAACGTATGTCATTTATGTTACACCGCCGCAAGTTTTCAGCGCAAGTGCTTGATTCACAAAGCACTTGCCTGTAAACTTGCGGCGGCGTGTATCATTTAAATTAGGCGCGTTCCCGCGCCGAACATACTGCGCATGCTCCGTTTTGAAATTTACCGCCGTGCTTTGCGCGAAATGACGTCGCACCAACGTAATTTTTTGAACAGCGACGTGCGTTACGTCCTTTCCTATTCACGGACGTCTTACGCAAAAAAAATTAAAATTCGACGCGGGAACGACGGCCATACTTTAACATGGGCTGTCTATTTTTACACCACCTAAGTAGCAATTGCAACTTTACGACGGGAAAAGCCGACTAGCGACGACGTAAGAGAATGCAACGAACGCGCGTACCTTTGTGGATTGCTGTAAACAGCTAATTAGCATACCCGACGCAGAAAACGACAGCGGGCGCCGAAGTATTGCATCCTAAGATCCGAAGGCGTACGAAGCCGTACGCCTGTCGGATCTTAGCCAAATGCCGTCGTATCTTTGTTTGAGAATTCAAAATAAATATATGACGCGGCAAATTTGAAAGTACGCCGGAGTATCATCAGATACTCCGGCGTACTTTTTCTGTGAATCTGGCCCAACATACTTATATGCGCTGTGCCATGGTATGGTACAGAGCAGCCCCAAACCTCCTCTTCTGGAGTCCCCTGCCTGTACTTTTGGCTCCTCCTCCCTTCAGAGTGCCCCCCACAGCAAGCCTCTTGCTATGGGGGTACTCATGCTGGCTCAATCCCAAACCAGGCTGTGTGTTCATTGACTCACACAGTGCGGCATGGCCCCTCCACCCACCCCTGCTCCCTCCTCACATTATTTGATTGGCAGCAGCAGGAGCCAATGGCTCCCACTGCTGCATCTGAGTCTATGAGGAGAGAGAGAGAAAGAGCAGTGCTGCTGCTCTCTGGCACAGTGCTGGATTGAGATAGGTATGTTTTTAGGTGGGGCTGGGGGGAGCTGAAAATGCATTAACGTAAAAAACCTTTAGGGTCATTTCACATGGGCTTGTAGATAATCACTTTGTGTAAAGCATTAAGGTTTAGATAAGATGTATTCGGGTTTGCACGCACAGAATTGGCACACTGGCGACATTCTCATAGGTTCACAATCGTTAAATTATGACATTGTGCTTGTTATGCATGATTTGATATTTCAATGTAAATGCAGATGCCAAACCACATTGATCAGCCACGGAACTACCCCTATCTGTTACACAGGCCCCTCCCCCTTCTCATCAACCACAGCACCACCACTACCACCAGTCAGTCATAGTGCCTCTCTCCATTTACAGTACCTCTCTATCTGTTACATCGCCCCCATCTATCCATCAGTTACTCTGTGTCACAGCCTCCTCCTGCATCAACTGTCCCCTGCCACCATCAATCACAGCAGCCCCTTCCCCCAATCAGTTACAGTTGCCCTTGCTCTGAGTCATCATGCTGCCTTCATTGGCCAGAGTTTTTTAGTGAAATCTTCCATCAGTTACAAATAAATGTGTACACCTCCACCCACCACAGAGTGCACACATTGTTTTACTTACATACACCACTAGCTGACCTGTAGCAGATATATACCAGTAGATACATACTTATCATCAGCCAGCCGTAGTCCCTGGATATCGGCAGGCCAGCGGGTGCTGTATTCTGACAACACTGCCATTTGGTATATGGCCATGTTCAACCCATGCTACGTCACTACTGATACAATTTTGTACTGTTTGCATATGAGACTTACAGTTCTTACATCATACCTGCTCAGAGAAGCAGTTTCCATATCGTAGTTCTGTAACAAAATGTTCGCAGTTGGCACTGGTGACACTATATGGCATTATCTGACCCAATTGCTGCAGTGCTGCTTGCACCACCTTTTCTGAGGGGTACGGACTCATCTTCTGATCAAATTTATTATTCACTCTGTAATTGCAGCCATGTGCAACATCTTCCAGGCGATCTTTTCTCACCACTGCAGAGCCACCAAAAGCTGATGACAAGCTTGACCAGCCGTCTTGATCTGAGGACACAAAATTAAAGGATAATTCATTTTGTAAATGTTTTTCTTCTACATCTAGATGTTTTTCATTTAAATGCTTGTAGTTTCAAGTTTGGCACATACAGGCAAGTCTGTTACTGAAAAAATCATGTGATGAAAAATTCGCCCATGTGTGTTCTAGTGCCTGCACTGTCACAATATTTCTTCCTAATTGAAAAAACTGGAAACTGCTGCTAATTAATCAGAGATTTTTGAACAAGATGAAAAACTTTTGTTGATGATGAAACATGCTCACAATCACAGTTACCTTTTATGCGGCTCAGCTTTTGGAATGAATGATTGAATCCATTGCATTGCGGAATATAATTTGTCATATACAACATACATCACACTGATACTTTGAAGACTTTACCATAGCTATTCTGCTTCAAGTAAGCCTCCTAATCTCATTACTCACTTTCCCCCTAACCATTTATGCTCCTTCACTTAATGCCCTTGCAAACCCTTATCCCATGATCACCACTTCTCCATCCAGTTTTGTGCATTCCACATCCGGGCCTTTTTCTAGAAAGGGAAATACCAACATATGTCTTCCCACCAGAATCAATGTTCTCTCTTGCTCTTTATGGCAGTAGTCCCAATTGGACAGCATCTTTGCATGTCCCTAAGCTATAAGCCAACTCTTTGTATCAGAAATGCACAGTCTACCTGTGAGATGGACAACATAGCCATTCCCTACGTATATTCCCCAGTGCTGGTACAAAGGCCGGAAAAATTCAATCAGGTCTCCTAGCTGAGGTGGTGGACCCTATAAAAGAAGAAAGTGTTAACAGAATATATTGTTGATCAGGCTGTTTAAATTAATTGTTGTCTTTCATTTATTGTATTGTTTTCCCCAAGTCTGAAAAACCACTTCTTTAACTTTTAAAGCTTCACCCACTTGCAGTCCTAATAGTTTCTGCTACTATAGAGACTAAGGCCCCATACACACGAGAGGATTTATCCGCGGATACGGTCCAGCGGACCGTTTCCACGGATAAATCCTCTCAAAGATTTCCGCAGATTTCTATGCGATGGAGTGTACACACCATCGCATTGAAATCCGCGCGGAAATCCTCTGGCGATGACGTGTCGCGCCGTCGCCACGATTATGACGCGGCGACGGGCGCGACGCTGTCATATAAGGAATTCCACGCATGCGTCAAATCATTACGACGCGTGCGGGGAATCCCTTTGGACGGATGGATCCGGTGAGTCTGTACAGACGAGCGGATCCATCTGTTGGGATGGATTCCAGCAGATGGATTTGTTGTGCATGTCAGCAAATATCCGATCTGCTGGAATCCATCCCAGAGGAGATTTCTCCGCGGAAACAGATCCGCTGGCGTGTACACACCATAGGATCTATCCGCAGAAACCCATTTGCTGGGATTTATCTGCGGATGGATTCTATCGTGTGTATGGGGCCTAAAGCTGGCTACAAATTATTCAATTTTTTTGTTCAATTTCCTTTAGATTTACCTTCAACTATGTAGTGCAAGGTGACCCAATGCAAACACTTGCTGGTCATACACTATACGAAAATTTGGTCGTTCAGACAGTTCTTTTGTTTTTCGGCCAGTTAATGGGCACAAAATCGATAATCGTTGGGACTTTTTGAGCCAAAAAAACGAAGGACACATTTGGAAATTTTCTGCCGAACGAACGATAAATCGGAAGGTTAATGCGTTTCCTGTCCGAACTTTCTGCACTAGGTATATGTAAATAAAACAAACCAAGTTTTCTTTATTTATGTTCACTGAACGATTTATCGGTCATTACATGACGGCACTATCGTTTGCGCTCACGACCGAATGTTCGTTTTTCGAAAGTTCGTTCGGACGATTTTTCGTGGAGTGTATGGCCAGCATTAGTGTGCCCCTCAGGCTCTGTTGAATGGGGTGTGTATAGATCTTTGAGCATCCGCCGCTTGCATGGGATGGAGTTTGTCCCAGCTCCTGCTATGGCACATACAGAAGGATAAGATCCCTGTAGCCGCACATCCGTGTAGGCCCTAGAATTGTGAAAGTGGCAACCAGGCCATGCCCCCAACGTGTTTCGCTCCACCCCTCTGGGCTTCGTCATGGGGATGGAGATCCCAGGCGTGTGGGGGAATATTTAAGCATCATTGGCAGTCACTCAGGTGTGCAGAGGGCTGGCAGGTGTGTGTGAGTGTTATGTTCACAGTTGTATGTGAAAAAAAGTGTAATTCATGCATTTTTATTTAATCACTTCTGTTCATTTGGGTGTAAAGAGGAACTCTGGTGTAAGGGAGGCTCTGGGAACCCTGATTTAAGGTGGGACCTCTGTTATAAGATGTAACACTGTGGACTTTGATGTAAGGAGAGTGTTGTGGACTCTGATGTAAAGGGGGACTCTGATGTATGAAGGGAATGCTGGCGAGGATCTGATTTAAGGGGAACACTGGGGATTCTGATGTAAGAAGGATCTCTGGGAACCCTGATGTATAGGCAGGGCCGGCCTTTGGGGTGTGCGGGCTGTGCAGTCACACAGGGCGCCAAAGCAACATGGGCGCCTGGCGACCTGCACAGATTCTGACCGGCACAGATTCGGCGCCCCCCCCCTCCGCGACTGAAGAGGATTTAGCGCCGTTAGCGGGCGTCGGGTGGCATGGCGTGGTGACAGGGAGGCAGCGGCAGACACACAGCAGGCTGAAACCATGGCTTTGCACCCCCTGTGCAAGCCGCACCCGAGCGAGCCGTCGGCACACCCGGAACCTGGCCACAATGATCCCCCTTCCCTGTGCAGCGCCGCAGGTCTGATGAGTCTCGGCTGCCTGTGACTGTCTCACAGTCACGCAGCCGAGCACAATGCAGCCGCCTCCCTGTTTTCCGTACTGTGCTGTGTGTGCAGCACGTGGCTCAGATGATCAGCTTGCCTGGTTTACAGGTATGAAGGAGGGGTGTCTGTTTTGTAGGGTGGAGGGGGGTTCTGTATTGTAGGGGGGAGGGGGGTTCTGCATTGTGGGGGGGTTTGCATTGTGGGGGGTTCTGTATTGTGGGGGGTATATATTGTGGGGGGGGTTCTGTATTGTAGGGGGAGGGGGTTCTGTATTGTAGGGGGGTCTGTATTGTTGGGGGGGTTCTGTATTGTAGGGTGGAGGGGGTTCTGTATTGTTGGGGGGGGGTTCTGTATTGTAGGGTGGAGGGGGTTCTGTATTGTTGGGGGGTTCTGTATTGTGGGGGGTTCTGTAATGTGGGGGGGGTCTGTATTGTGGGCGGGGGTTCTGTATTGTGGGGGGGTCTGTATTGTGGGGGGGTCTGTATTGTAGGGGGCGGATTCTGTATTGCAGGGGGGAGGGGGTTCTGTATTGTGGGGGTTCTGTATTGTGGGGGGGGTTCTGTATTGTAGGGGGAGGGGGTTCTGTATTGTGGGGGGGGGTCTATATTGTAGGGGGTCTGCACTGTAGGGGTGGATCTGTATTGTAGGGGGGGTTCTGTATTATAGGAGGGGGGGTTTTGTATTGTAGGGGGGGTCTGCTCTGTAGGGGTGAATCTGTATTGTAGAGGGGGTTCTGTTTTGTAAGGAGGGGTCTGTATTGTAGGGGAGGGGGGTCTGCACTGTAGGGGTGGGTCTGTATTGTAAGGGGGGTCTGCACTGTAGGGGGAGACTGTAGAGGGATGGGTCTGCACTGTAGGGGGTCTGCGTAACATGCAGGGGGTCCAGAACTGTTAGGGGGGTGTCTGTGTAACATATAGGTGTCTAGAGCTGTGGGGGGCTGTGTAATGTAAAGTGATGCAGGGTGTTGTATAATGTAAAGGGGTCCAGTGGTGCAGTTGTGGAGAGGGGTACACAGTAGTGACAGAGATATTGAAGGATGCAGGGGGCACAGTGGGGTTTTTAAATTTTACCGTGGGGGGGGAGATATAGGATCCGCCCCAGGGGTGCCAAATGCTCTAGGTACGACCCTGCTGGCAGGCCAGGCCACAGGCGGATTCTGCAGGAATGACAGCGTGGGCGGCTGTCCCTGCCTTATTAGGAGTCGGAGATCACCTTAAATGTTTGCCCGCGGGCGTGGCGCTCCTCCGTGCGGACACTGGATGGATCAGCTGTCGGCTCAGCCAGGCAGCACATGCTGCAGTGACAGTGTCACTGGCAGTCTGTGGGTTACTCATTAAGATTACCGCCGCTCGGCGACCATCTTTAAAATGGACAAAGTACTGGCAGGCCACAGGCGGATTCTGCCGGAAAGAGGGCGTGGGCGGCTGTCCTTGCCTTGCTATGAGGAGCAGGGATGAGGAGCAGGAGCTCATATGCCATGCGCACTGAGAAGACAAAGGAGGGCAAAAAATTCTTTATCCCCGTACTCACTGTGTAATCGTACATAGAAGATTCCGACTGCTCACGGGGAATGGGCGTTCCAATCCAGACGGAAGGTGATTGACGGCGGCTCTGGCGCGTCACGCTTCTCCGGAAATAGCCGAAATAGGCTTGGCTCTTCACGGCGCCTGCGCATAGTCTGTGCGCAGGCGCCGTGAAGAGCCGAGACCTACTCCAGCTGTCTTCGGGGAGCGTGACGTGCCAGAGCCGGCCGTCAATCACCCTCCCTCTTGAAAGGAACGCCCATTCCCCGCGGGCAGTCGGAATCTTCTATGTACGATTACACAGTGAGTACGGGGATAAAAAAAATAAGACAGGCATACTGTAGCTCGCGCTACTATGCCTAATTTTATGCTAAAAAGTTGTTCTGCAGGGTGAAACACCGCTTTAATGTCTGTTTTGTATTTCATTATTTAAATAAGGTGTTTCTGAAAGGAACAGTAAATACAAAAGTTAAAAATACTTTATTGTAATTATGTTTGATATTTAATAGTAAATTTACAGGTAGTGGTGTTATTATACCATGTGATTTGCAGTATAGGTAGCGTTATTATACCGTGTGATTTGCAGTATAGGTGGCGTTATTATACCATGTGAATAAAAGTTGTATTTTTATCATAGCTTGTAATCTGTTTTTTGGGAACTTAACGGAATGGAAGGCTTTAAATGGAGCCGGTATTGGAGAAATGGATGTGGACACTGAAAGGTTGTGGTTACGGAGGGGTGTGGTTACTGAGGGGCATAGTCACTAGGGGGCGCTGTAAAGCTTTCTCGCACAGGGCGCCTAAATGCCTAAGGCCGGCCCTGTGTATAGGGGAATGCTGAGGACTCTGAAATCAGGGCCGACTCTGATGTAACCGAGGGTTCATCCTGACTGCTGCACTCTATATGTTGTTTTGTATGTTACTCCTGACCCTTGTACTCTAAAAATTATTTTGTACATTACATAGTCCTTACTAAGGTGTCCAGTATCTCAACAGTTGCTGCATATAGAGGAATCTCCATTTTTTTCTGCAGCTGTTTAAAGCCTGCTTCTCCTCTCCCATTTAGCAGCTGTAAGAGGGAAATTGAGGAGATACAGTAAGTTCCTCTATATGCAGCTCCTGCCGCCCCTCCTATCTAACTTCCTCTTCTTTCTTCTGCCCCCAAGCCCCTGTGTGCATCTTTGGCCCCCCTTGTCCCCCCTCCACAGGTCTTCCGGCTTCGCCCCCTCCCCCGCCAGCTGCTGCAGGTGATGTGTCAGTATGGAGAGCAGAGGATATTTAATTTACCAGCTCCTTCCTTTTCTGAATGGACATTGACTTTTTTGAATGAACGGGAATCCTCTGTACAGAGCTATCCCTGTCCATTCATTCCACGTAGCTGAGGCTTCAGAGATGGATATTGAGGCCTGTGTCCTCATCTCATTTCTCTGTCTCAAAGGTGAAACACCAGAGGTCTGTTTAGACCCCTGAGATCTCACCAAAGAGCACTAACGGGGCTCCTAAATTTTTAAAAAAAAAATGTAATTGTAAAAAAAAAGTAGAAAATAACAAAATTAAAAAAACTACTGACACCAGTGGAATTACCACGGTCGCAAGGATCGCACCTGTGACTGGGTCCTGGCATTCCACCACCAGGCTCAGAGGGAAGGGCCCCAGCTGGGAGTCAGGGGGCCCTTCATGGTTTCTTGCATTGGGGCTCTGAAGGTTCTACAGTAGTTACGCCTCTGAATAGAAATGCCCATATTGGTGGAGGAATGCAGATTTTGGCAGTGGATCTCAGCAATAGAGAATCATAGGTAAATAAGTAGATGGTTTCTGCTTTAATTTACCTTGAAATGACTATATAAAATTCAGCAAATCTTACAATGTCTGAAGTAAACTTTGAATCCGTTTTAAAGCGTTTAGTCACACTAGCTATATTAATCATGTTAGTCAATGTAAATAGCTGTATTTGTTGGAGAAGGAGAGTTTTAAGTACAAAGGCCTCCTATCTTTACCTGACAATTTAACTTGAAATTCATGTTACTGTTACGTAAAGTGCTACCAAAAATCTCCCTTATCTGTGCATAACTTTATTTTGTTCATTGGATTGAATTTGCTTTGATGTTCCATAGAGGTAAGATGAGCGTTGTGTCTATGGCCAGTCTTGAAGAAACCATCAATCAATACAAAATTATGGAGATACAATAAAAACAGTCCTTTATAAAGAGGTGCTAGAATGCCCAAACTCTGGAATGTGAATTGATTTTAAACTGTAGGTAAAACTAAAACATTTTGTTTTGGAATGAGTGTGGAAGTTTTTTTTTTTTTAACAGACGTTTACAGACGTTTGTGTTCCCACTAGGGTGATTTAGGCCTTGTTTGTATATTGTACTCCAGAGGCTACTGATATGCGGCAAGGAAGTGATGTGGCACCTCCTCACTGCCTGTTTTAACCCCATTTTTGCCATCAATCAATGTGGGGAGTTTTCGGCACTTCTCCAATGACTTGCAACGGTGGTTAAGTTGTCCTGACGTGTAGCAATCAAACTCTACACATGCAAGTCATTGGGGAAGTGCCGCAAACGCCCCATATTGATTGATGGCAAAAAAAGGGCTAAAACAGGCAGTGAGGAGGCGTCACATCACTTCCTTGCCGCATGTCAGTAGCCTCTGAAGTACAATCTGGAAGCAGATTGGGCTTCAGAGGCAAGAGAGATTTAGACACACATTTAAATCTACGCTAGCTCATTATATTGAACCTAGTGGCCATTGTCTCTAGTAGACACGTGCACGCCTAAAATTTGCTTTTGTTTCAGTTTCATTCCTTAAAGTGATTGTAAAGGTTCTTTTTTCTTTATAACAAACATGTTATACTTACCAGCTCTGTGCAAGGGTTTTGCACAGAGCAGCCCTGTCCTCCTCTTCTGGGGTTCCCCCGGCAGTGTTCCTGGCTCCTTCTCCTCATTGGGTACCCCAACTGAGAGCGGATTTCCATGGGGGCACTCGTGCAAACGCGCTCCCGCTGCTGCGTCCATTGAGCAGGACTAGGCCCACCCCCTGCTCCCAGGTCACTGGATGTGATTGACAACAGGCAGGAGCCTGTCTAGTCTAGTGGCTGGAGTCAATGGGCTTGTACACATCGCTGGAACGGACAGGATCAGGTAAGAAAAACGTGGGCTCTGGGGGCAGCTGCAGCACAGAACGTTTTTCACCTTAATGCATAGAATGCATTAGGGTGAAAAAACAGGAGATTTTAAATCATTTTGTTTTGTCATAATCATTATGTTACAATGATTAGTTTTCAGAATGATTTTCTATTTTGAAGACTAAATATTAATTTTTATGAATCGATTCGTATTTTTGGAAGTTTTTTGGTTTATTTTTCGGAAGATTGCCTATATCCGTTTTTACATGTTAATTTGTTATTTCAGGAGATTAGTCATTTGTATATCCTCTTGACCACTGGGCACTTAAACCCCCTTCCTCACCAGACCAATTTTCAGCTTTCGGTGCTCTCACAATTTGAATGACAATTACTCAGTCATACAACATTGTGCCCATCTGAAATTTTTGTCCTTTTTTTCCCACAAATAGAGCTTTCTTTTGGTGGTATTTGATCACCTCTGCGATTTTTATTTTTTGCGCTATAAAAGAAAAAACACTGAAAATTCTGTAAAAAAAAATCGTTTCTGTCATATTAGCAGGTATTACGGAGTATTGGGTGGTATTGCGGAGTATGGGGGGGTTATTGCAGAGTATGGGGGTGGTTATTGCAGAGTATGGGGGGTTAAATGCAGAGTATGGGGGGTTAAATGCAGAGTATGGGGGGTTAATTGCAGAGTATGGGGGTTAATTGCAGAGTATGGGGGTTAATTGCAGAGTATGGGGGGTATGGGGGTATTGCAGCGTATGAGGGGTTAATTGCAGAGTATTGCAGAGTATGAGGGGTTAATTGCAGAGTATTGCAGAGTATGAGGGGTTAATTGCAGAGTATTGCAGAGTATGAGGGGTTAATTGCAGAGTATTGCAGAGTATGAGGGGTTAATTGCAGAGTATTGCACAGGGAGGGAGGGATGGATCTGTGACTGCATGTGTCACAGATCCATCCCACAGCAGCTGCTGCTGCTGCCGCTCTCCCCCCTCTCCTCTCACACTGTACCGATCGGTACAGAGAGGAGAGGGAGGAACCGGCGTCATGACATGACGCCGGTTTGTTTACAAGTGATCGCTCCGTCATTTGACGGAGCGATCACGTGGTAAACCGCCGCTATCAGCGGCGATTTACCGCGATCTGTGATGCGCCGGGTCTTCTAGACCCGGCGCTCACAGATGATTCCGCGAGCGCGCCCCAGGGGGCGCGCGAGTGAAGGATTCTGGGAGGACGTCCCAGGGACGTCGTCCTGGAATAACTCCACCGCGCTGTAGCAGTATTTTCGCTATGGCGCGGTGGGGAAGAGGATATATAACAAAAAAATCATGATTCGTTTTTCTTTTTTCAGGCGATCTGTTGAACTGTCTAATGACAATATAAATTTTATTTCAAATCCAAAATTTACTTATTTTACTTTATTGCACAAGCAGTGCAACCAGTCAGGCAGCACTACCACAATGCATCACTCCTGCACAATTTATAATACCAATTATTTCCCCATTCCCAACTGACTTTTTGTGTTGGGCTGCACACATACAAATTAAACGGATGGTCTTAACTCCAATACAAAAAGTATCTTATTAGAATATTCACGCTATGTTCACTATAATAAAAACAAATGAATCTAAATAAATTCGGATCATTCGTGTCGTTACAATATTTTGGATGGTTCAAACATTAACAAAAGGCCCAAACTATTGCATCTTGTCATTCAAATATAACTAATAAATACAAATGTGCTGTTTGCAGTATAATTGCAGTATATTTATTTATTTATTTTGGATTAGTTGAAATTTATTACTATTGTGATTCAGAGATTTGGCTTTATCCGAATCATGTAAATTTTGTCTCTGGTACAGAAGGTGATGGGAAATCAAATATTTTGGAGTTGTCACAGGACCAGGTTTACAAACTTGGTTTAAAACCAAGTTGAATTATATTTACTAAAGAGTTTTTATAAATAGAGATGTAGCACCCTCTACCATAAGTAGGTGCTAGAAGTAAGGATGGCGCGTGCCTCGGCGGAGGAGTCCGTGAGCTGGGAGAGAGCCTCATCCTTACACGGTCATGGAAGAGGTGTCCTGGAACAGAGGGGCTGGAAAAGCGATCGGTACGCATGTCCAGTTAAGTTCTTCACCATGGAATCAGGGCAGGAGAAGGTCGGTGTGTGAGGCAAGGTAGATATCTGGAAGAGGCATGCCAGGGGAGCTGGGTGCAAAGCCAGAGGAGAGACTGTGGGGTTTTGTGTCAAATTGATGTGGCCTGCGGGCACAGGATTTGCAAGACGGCTGAGATCAATAGTCCACCAACAAAGTCAAGCTGCTAAACAATTAGGCCGCAAGAAGGGGTACTGCAGGCCCCTGGCCAATTAACAAGTCAGTCAGTTCAGTCAGCATCCCAGATCCCTGGTGTAAATGTGAAGATGATGGGCCAGAGCAACTAGCATTGCACAGTGAAGTTTTGTGCAGGAGGAGAAGAGTCCTGGGAGCAATAGTCTGCAGGAATTGGTGCAGAGGAAGTGACTGTGAATGTTAGAGTCCATCAGTTTTTCAAGGCTCAATCCATTTAACAATTCTTTTAATATGATGGCAAAGTGATCTGTTCTATGGGCATCCCATAACCCCTTTCCCCAACTAAGTTATATCCCCCAAATAAACAAAACAAAGGAAAATGACTGTTCATTGTCTCTGAGGTGATAGATGGAGGTCTGGCAGCGGGGTGATATGGTGTATGTTAGTAACTAGTAGCAACCATCCGCTACAGAAAAAATAAAACATTTAGGGCTCATGTACACACGTGACCTCTGGCCACGGGAAAATGCAGCAAAATCGCACAGTGATTTTGCTGCGTTTTGCAGCCAGTGGTCAAAACATTCCTATCCTGTACACAATTCTTCTGCCTTCAGGAGAGGGAGGTTAAACCTCCCCTAACCACAGCAGCTTCTAAACTCTGGTAAAAGCCTATGTGTGCATGGACACACAGGCTTTTATAGAGTTTAGTTTAGGAGCACATTAGGTGTACATGAGCCCCAAGAAAAGCAAGGTGTTGACCAAACAGGATTAATTTCCTATATTCCCAGAGACCGAGGAATACGATTGGTCACTGTGATACATTTGCCTATATGTCTCAGTTTACTGCTCCCTGCTAGCCATATGGGTAGAGGTAGAAAGGAATTTCATGTGTGATTCATTCCTCTGACAGGTTATTGACGTGCTAATGTCCCCTCACTATTCTAAACGTTAATTGATCTATTGTGTTGTGTGAAGAAGATCTGTGTTTACCCTTAAAAGATGTGTATTGTATCATCAGGCTAAATGATTAGAGAAGTAGTATGTTAATTATTCTCTTTGCTTCAGTGTATTAATTAACTCCCCTGATGTCTTTATCTAAAGAAACGTGTCTGCATGGTCGGCTCCGACTTGTCTCCTATAATCTGTATGGGAAACCCCACTGTGTGAGGGGGGCGTTCCTAACAGGTTGTAACCACATATAAGCTGAGTTTTTGTGTCATTAAAGTGTCTTGTTCTAGCAGTAAGCTTGGCATGTGTGGCTTTCTGGGCGATTCCAGGGATATCCCTCCTCGTGGAATATTGGGGTGATTTTCGTTATGGGAAGAAGGGAACGTTGACGGGGATATCATACCGATACCGTCACAATTGGTGGCAGCAGTGGGATTTTCCCTTCTATTCCCCTTCACACCCGGATTCCAAGCAGACACTGGAAGAACTACTGGAAGTTCGTGGAAGGATTGCTAGCAACAAAACCAAGCGGGTCATCATAGCAGAAGTAATGGAGCTAGACCAGGAGAACGTGATTGCAGCAACGCCAGCAGTACAAGAGATGGAGACACCAGTGATTCAGGAGGAGGAATCGCCAGCCAACAAGCTAATGAGAGAGAAGCTAGCGTGGTTCAGCCCGAACCCAACGCCGGATGTGGTGCTGAAAGTGATGGACCTGTTAGTAAACGCAGAGCTACAGAAGGCTAAACAAATAAGAGACGCAGAGCTACAGAAGGATAAACAAATAAGAGACGCAGAACTACAGAAGGATAAACAAATAAGAGACGCAGAACTACAGAAGGATAAACAAATAAGAGACGCAGAGCTACAGAAGGATAAAGAAATAAGAGACGCAGAACTACAGAAGGATAAACAAATAAGAGACGCAGAGCTACAGTTAAAACTGGCAGCAGTCCAACAAGCAGCCGCACATCCTCCAAACAGTGAGTACAGCACAGCAGACGCAAGGAAGATTCCGTTTAGCGCTTTTAAAGCTTTTGATGAAAAGGACTGTGAGATTGATAACTACCTTGCAGACTTTGAGCGACAATGTAACGTGCACCGAATAGCTAGAGGAGAGTGGGTCGCAATATTGTCAGGCAAACTGTCAGGCAAAGCTTCTGATGCTTTCCGGACCGTGCCAGATCAGGATATCCATAGCTACGCCCGGGTTAAAGAAGTGCTCCTAGCTCGTTATGCAGTAACCCCAGAGTCCCACCGACAGAAGTTCAGGGACTCACGCAAAACCACAAAAGACTCTTACGCGGAATGGGCATGCCAGTTGTCCCTGTCGGCCTCTAACTGGGTTAACAGCAGCCAGGCCACCACCGCAGAGGACATTTTGCAACTAATGCTCCTGGAGCAATTTTACAATCACATCCAGACGGATGTCAAAGATTGGGTGAGAGATCGCAGGCCCATGACTCTACCAGAGGCCGCGAAGTTGGCGGATGAATATGCGGATACTCGCAAGACGAACCAGGTCACACCACGGGTACAACCTCCACGACCAACGGCGCCCTCACACCCACCAGCCGCTAGATACCAACCCCCTAACAGACCGATGACATCTAGCCCTCGCTATCCACGCCAGGAGGACAACGAACAACGCTGCTTCCGGTGCAAACAGCTGGGTCACTTCAAGCAGAATTGCCCCCTGAGTGACAACACCAGGTCAAATTGGTCTCAACCTGGGTACCGCCCACCAGCAGCAGCCCATTGTGTAGACTCGGCTTGGGATCTCCAGGAGCTGGGTCCGGAAGAACCATCGGACACCGTTTACGAAGTCCTCACGGTACAATCTGGTATTACGGACAACAGGGAACACCATTGTCAGCTGGTCATGGGCGACAGCCATGAGACGGAGGGGCCCTGGAGGGAGCTGGGCAGAAAGAGGCACCGCCAGCTACCCCCCAAGAAGAAGAGGTCCTGGAAGCCGTATAACAAGCTGACCTGGGAGGAGAAGAAGCAACTGGAGGAGAGGGAGTCGCAGCGGGCATCCCAGATGCAGGCCGAGATGTTCACCAAGGGCCCACCGGTGGCCCCTTACACCACCACCCAGTTACTGATGATGAAGAACCACGTGGAAAGCCTGCAGGACATGAGCAAGCAGGAGCTGATCCGTGAGTACATAGAGCTGGAGGAGTGCATAAGCCGCATGGAGGAGGAGAACAACCACCTGAGGTCACAGCAGGCTGACCCCCCCAGGCTCCATGAACTGGAGATGGAGCTGGAGAAGCTCCAAGAGGAGAACCGGCGGCTGCGGAGGGAGCAGGGGGTGGCTGATCTTATGGGGCTCTGATTCCCCTCCCCCCCCCCCCCCGGACTCTGAGCACCAGTGCTACAGCATTTCAACAAATATAACTTTTTATTTTTATGAATCTCCTGTGATTGTCACTTCAGAGCCATAACCTGCCCCCTCCCATAGCGGGACACCTAGACGGCGGCGCACAGACCCATTCGCTGTCTTCACACTGACTTCTGGTGACTTTGCAGATCGCACAAAGACTTGGGGACTGACCGGCGTGTGATCTGACGACCCGGTGACATACCTGAGTCTGAAGCAGTTGTCAAGGGAGGTCAGTCATGCCAAACGGAGTTAACCTCGGACTAAAAGCTCTGAACCCGTCAACCCTACTGGACCAGGGAAGGTCCAACCGGGTTTGCCGGAGCAGGGAGCAAGAGGGGGGGCCATTGTGATACATTTGCCTATATGTCTCAGTTTACTGCTCCCTGCTAGCCATATGGGTAGAGGTAGAAAGGAATTTCATGTGTGATTCATTCCTCTGACAGGTTATTGACGTGCTAATGTCCCCTCACTATTCTAAACGTTAATTGATCTATTGTGTTGTGTGAAGAAGATCTGTGTTTACCCTTAAAAGATGTGTATTGTATCATCAGGCTAAATGATTAGAGAAGTAGTATGTTAATTATTCTGATTGCTTCAGTGTATTAATTAACTCCCCTGATGTCTTTATCTAAAGAAACGTGTCTGCATGGTCGGCTCCGACTTGTCTCCTATAATCTGTATGGGAAACCCCACTGTGTGAGGGGGGCGTTCCTAACAGGTTGTAACCACATATAAGCTGAGTTTTTGTGTCATTAAAGTGTCTTGTTCTAGCAGTAAGCTTGGCATGTGTGGCTTTCTGGGCGATTCCAGGGATATCCCTCGTCGTGGAATATTGGGGTGATTTTCGTTATGGGAAGAAGGGAACGTTGACGGGGATATCATACCGATACCGTCACAGTCACTATCAGTAACAACACACATTTCCTAATTGTAAATAATCTCATATGAATTATGAGGGAGCAGAGCGCTGTATTTTGTTAACCATATAAACAGCACTATGTGTCCAATGCTCTCAACCATCGCTTCCTGTATACAATATCTCAGTTAGTTAAGTTGTACAAGTGAACAGGAGAGCAGTGTCTCTGGATGGCAATATGGTACCACACAGACCCAGAGAATAGGGAACTGTACGTGTGGTTCATTAACCTTTAGTGTGTCGAGACCAGCGGGATGGTGAACTATCAATACGGCCAATTAACCCTTGGTGTGCCCTAACTAAGAAAGTGGAATATATATGGATTTAAAATGAAGATTAAATATATGCATATATAAAAGATTAAAGTAATAGTAAAGGCTTGTTGATTTAAAAAAAAAATAAACATGTGATACTACCTGCTCTGTGCAATGGTTTTGCACAGAGCAGGCCGGATCCTCCTCGTCTCAGGTCCCCCAGCAGTGTTCCAGGCCCCTCCCTCTGCCGAGTACCCACACAGCAAGCAGCTAGCTGTGGGGGCACCCAAGCAGGCATGGGCCCAAGCCGCTGCTCTACGTGTCCATTCACACACAGAGCCACGACTCGGCCCCACCCCCTCTCTCTGCTCATTGGCTCACTAAAAAATATGAACTCCAAGAATTCAGCTCCACAGAGTTCTTCCTTTACTGTCTAATGCGTTCTTGCTGCCAATTATTTGTAGGTCACACAATTAGAACCATTATGAAGAAATTTGAACCCACAGAAGACTCATTTGGGGAAATTTACTAAGACTGGTTCACAAAGAATCTGGTGCAGCTGTGCATAGTAACCAGTCAGCTTCTATGTTTCAGGCTGGGTTCACACTGACATGACAGGACAGTCATCCGACTTTCATCCTACTTTACTCTGCGACATCAGTCCTACATTGGTCCTACATCCATCCGACTTTCATGAACAGGATACTACTTTGATCCGACTGTGACAGTCTGACTTGTTCTTTGACCAATCAAAACAATCCCAGTGCAAGATAAATTATTTTTACTGCTGCTGTAATCACAATGTCGGATGTCACAAGTCGGATGGTTAGGACAAGGATCCTAATTTGATCCGACTTCAATGATATTCAATGGGCTGAAGTAGGATAAAAGTCGGACCAAAGTCGTACAGGGAGCATTTTTAAAGTCGGACCAACTTGTGTCGGAGCAGTTAAGATGGCTCTCATAGGGAAACATTGATTTTCACATGTCATGCAACATGAGCTCCCAATGTCGGAGCATTTGTCGGACAAGCAGCTAGCTGTGGGGGCACCCAAGCAGGCATGCGCCCGAGCCGCTGCTCTACGTGTCCATTCACACACAGAGCCATGACTCGGCCCCACCCCCTCTCTCTCCTCATTGGCTCACTAAAAAATATGAACTCCAAGAGTTCTTCCTTTACTGTTTAACACGTTCTTGCTGCCAATTATTTGTAGGTCACACAATTAGAACCATTAGGAAGAAATTTGAACCCACAGAAGACTCATTTGGGGAAATTTACTAAGACTGGTGCACAAAGAATCTGGTGCAGCTGTGCATAGTAACCAGTCAGCTTCTATGTTTCAGGCTGGGTTCACACTGATACGACACGACAGTCATCTGACTTTCATCCTACAGTACCTGTCGCCGAGAATGTGTTTCCAGCACGACGGCATCTTGCTGATTCTCGGCGACATGGTGCCGACATCTCGCACTCGCTGGAATGGGAAAAGCACATTCCAGCGAGCGCGTCATAGAAGCGGCGGGGATCCGACTTGGATTCCCGCCAATTCTAGCCGCGGCATTTTGTATGAATCATGAGGGGGAACTCCATGCCAAATTTTAAATTAAAAAACGGCATACCAGGCCCTTAGGTCTGGTATGGATTGTAAGGAGAACCCCCTACGCCCCCATAATAGATACCAGACCCGTATCCAAGCACGCCGCCCGGCCGGTCAGGAAAGGAGTGGGGACGAGCGAGCCCCCCCTCCTGAGCCGTACCAGGCCGCATGCCCTCAACATGGGGGGGTGGGTCCTCTGGGGCAGGGGGGTGCACTGCGGCACCCCCACCCCAAAGTACCCTGTCCCCATGTTGATAAGGACAGGGCCTCTTCCCGACAACCCAGGCCGTTGGTTTTCGGGATCTGCGGGCGGGGGGCTTATCGGAATCTTGGAGCCCCACTTAATAGGGGGGCCTTCAGATACCGGCCCCCCACCCTAGGTGAATGAATATGGGGACATCGTACCCCTACCCATTCACCTGGAGGCAAAGTGTCAATAAAATAAACACAGGGTTTTAAAATAATTTATTAGTCAGCTCCGGGGGTCTTCTCCGCTCTCCGGGGGGTTTTCTTCCATCTTCTCCGCTCTCCGCTGTCATCTCGGCGCTCCCCGGTTCTTCTCCCGCTCGCTCTCCGGTGCCTTCTTTGGAGCTGGCCTCCGCTATCTTCTTTGTAGCTCTCTTACTAGTGGCAGCCAGCCCGCTCTTCTTTGCCGCCTTCTGCCTTCTTCTTGTCTTCTTATGTTGACTTGGCGCTTCCTCCTGCTGTAATGCCGGGTGCGCGGCTCGCACCGATTTATATAGGCCTTTAATGACGTCACAGTCCCATCATGCTTCGGGACCCACGGCATTACAGCGGGAGGAAGCATCGAGTCAACATAAGAAGAAAAGAAGAAGGCAGAAGGCGGCAAAGAAGAGCGAGCGGGCTGGCCGCCGCTAGTAAGAGAGCTACAAAGAATATAGCGGCGGCCAGCCCCGAAGAAGGCACCGGAGAGCGAGCAGGAGAAGAACCAGGGAGCGCCGAGACGACAGCGGAGAAGACGGAAGAAGCCCCCCCCCGGAGAGCGGAGAAGTACCCCGGAGAGCAGAGAAGACCCCCGGAGCTGACTAATAAATTATGTTAAAACCCTGTGTTGTGTGTTTATTTTATTGACACTTTGCCTCCAGGTGAATGGGTAGGGGTACCCCATATTCATTTACCTAGGGTGGGGGGCCGGTATATGGGGGCCCCCTTATTAAAGGGGGCTCCCAGATTCCGATAAGCCCCCTGCCCGCAGACCCTGACAACCAACGGCCAGGGTTTTCGGGAAGAAGACCTGTCCTTATCAACATGGGGACAGGGTACTTTGGGGTGGGGGGCCACAGGGCGCCTCCCTGCCCCAGAGCACCCACCCCCCCATGTTGAGGGCATGCGGCCTGGAATGGCTCAGGAGGGGGGGGGGGCGCTCGCTCGCTCCCCACTCCTTTCCTGACCGGCCGGGCGGCGTGCTTGGATACGGGTTTGGTATGGATTGTGGGGGAACCCCTACGCCGTTTTTTCGGCGTAGGGGGTTCTCCTTACAATCCATACCAGACCCAAGGGCCTGGTATGCCCCTGGGGGAAACCCATGCCGTTTTTTTATTTAAAATTTGGCGTGGAGTTCCCCCTCATGATTCATACCAAACGCCACAAATCGCAGGTGGTCAATCTCGCCGAGAAAGGGAGCGAGATTGACACAATATTGCGGTCACCTACTGTAATTTGCTCTGCGACATCAGTCCTACATTGGTCCTACATCCATCCGACTTTCATGAACAGGATACTACTTTGATCCGACTTTGTGATAGTCTGATTTGTTCTTTGACCAATCAAAACAATCCCAGTGCGAGATAAATTATTTTTACTGCTGCTGTAATCACAATGTCGGATGTCACAAGTTGGATAGTTAGGACAAGGATCCTACTTTGATTCGACTTTAATGATATTCAATGGGCTGAAGTAGGATCAAAGTCGGACCAAAGTAGTACAGGGAGCATTTTCAAAGTTGGATCGACTTGTGTCGGGTTCACACTGGTCCGACAAACGCTCCGACATTGGGAGCTCATGTTGCATGACGTGTGAAAATCAATGTTTCCCTATGAGAGCCGTCCTAACTGGTCCGACACAAGTCGGTTGGACTTTGAAAATGCTCCCTGTACTACTTTGGTCCGACTTTGATCCTACTTAAGCCCATTGAATATCATTGAAGTCAGATCAAAGTAGGACCCTTGTCCTAACCATCCGACTTTTGACATCCAACATGGTGATTACAGCAGCAGTAAAAGGAATTTATCTCACTCTGGGATTGTTTTGATTGGTCAAAGAACAAGTCAGACTATTACAAAGTCTGATCAAAGTAGTATCCTGTTCATGAAAGTCCGATGTCGCAGAGCAAAGTAGGATGAAAGTCTTACTACTGTTGTGTAGTATAGTTTGAACCCAGCCTTATTGCCTAATTGAACAAGCGGAGGTTAGAATTTGATTTGTTACTACGTACAGCTGCACCAGATTGTGTGCACCAGTCTTAGTAAACAAATAAACCTTTAGAAGATTCACTTATTTTAATATTATTATTTATTATGTATTTTGCACACTTTTACTGCAACTTGATTTCCTTTTAATAAACCAATATAGGCTTCAGCTAAGAAAAGAAAATAAGTAGTAATATTTCCTTAGTGGAAGAACGTCCTTCCAGCAAACTTAACAGGAAGAATTGATTAGTTAGCAATTCACTATGAATAATGATACTGGATTTAACATATTACATTTTCTCTGGTAATCTCATAAATCCATTTTATCTATTTTTCATTTAATTCATTATTATTTAATACCAAACTGATGAATATGTGTTTATAATTGAATTTGTATATATATTATTTACTTACTGTATGGAATTTTTATTTATTTTGCATTTGTAATTTATATTATTTCATTGATGGGGATTCATAGTCAATCTTTTATATATGCATTGTAGCAGAGCTTCCTAGAAAAAGCCGGGAAAAGTCCTGTTGGGGGTTTACACATCTCCCAGGCTAGTCTCTTATACATTCAGGGATCTCTCATCCACAGTCCAGTTTAGCTCTTGGTCCTCTCCCCTGGGTCAATTCAAACTCACCTGAGAATATACCCAAGCTGTGTATACGGAGACTGCGGGTGGCGTGCTCTGTAAACACAGTGTCCGGAGCACACTGCTAATCACAGATTGAGATAAAGAGTCAGTCCGCAGCTCTTTGCCACATTAACCAGCGTCCTGTGTCCAATCACAGCTGATCATGGATGTAAATAGAAGCCAGTTACCGGCACTCCTTTCCTCATGCTGACAGCATAAGGAGAGAAGAAAAGACCCGATAACCGGCTTCTCTAAAGAGGATGTGTACACTGATAATCAGGGCACTGATTATCAGTGTTCTGATTATCAGTGTAGTCTCTACAGTACCCACCAGTGCTGCCAATCTGTGCCCACCAGTGCTGCCAATTAGTGCCCATCAGTGTCACCTATCAGTGCCACCTACCAGTGCCCATCAGCATCACCTACAAATGCCTATCAGTGCTGCCTATCAGTGCAGTCTCATCAGTGACCACCAGTGCCGCCTCATCAGTGCTGCCTCATCAGTGCAGCCTCATCAGCACACATCAGTGAAGGAGAAAAATTACCTGTTTGCAAAATGTTATAACAAACTATGATTTTTTTTTTGCCATTTATTCGTTTATTTAGAAGGAAAAAAAACAGTGGTGATTAAATACCACCAAAAGAAAGCTCTATGCTGATTGTCATGATTGTAACATGTAAGTGTACTATTTATATTTTTTAATAAATCACTTTTATCATTCTAATGAGGATCCCGTGCTACTATCTCTTTGTTTGAGCTCCATGGATCTTCCCATGTGTTTCCTTGGCAAGCTGCAGGATCCTTATGAATTAAAATTGACCTTTGTCTACATCACGCTGATGTCATAGACTGCTGATTGTAGAAACTGGACCTTGTAATGCACTAAACTGGTCTGTGCTTTTTTCATTTTTTCATCCAGAATTTGCCAGGAAAAAAAAGCCTTTAATGCTACAATATGTGTGCACATGTATATGCATTGCTTTGGCATGTATGGCATTTGAACATAAAATTCATTCTACTGCCCAGAGTATTAATTTATTCTGGCCACTAGAAAACGGTCACTTGCATACACACACATTTATGTGTTTAAATCTTTACATGCATTTTTCCGCTCAACGGCTCCTCTAGCTGTTTTTTTTTTTTTTTTTTTTATCTAGCTGTAAATGCTGCTCTTTAAATACTTCTGTAGACGATTGTGTGCATGGTCACATAGGCTAACATAGAGGTGCTTTTACAGGAATAAAAACACTGAATGCCTGTATTAAAGCGGTAGTAAACCTGCAGCAGCTTTTTTTTGCAAAAGGCATAATGAGCTAGTATGCACTGCATGAAATACTTACCTTGGAATGAGGCGTGGGGAACTTACCTGGTCGACGCCGAGGGAGATGTCATCTTGCCTCGGCGTGTCTTCCAGGTATCCCCGCTCCAGTGCTGTGAGTGGCTGGAGCTGTGATGTCGTCACTCCCGCACATGCGCGCGGAAGACTTTTTTCCGGGCCTTTAGCTGCGGAACCCCCCCCCCCCCTGCGCATGCGCCGCTGCAGTCAGCGGCTTATTGCAAGGGGAATATCTCCTAAACCGTGTAGGTTTAAGAGATATTCTTTTTACCTACAGGTAAGCCTTATTAAAGGCTTACCTGTAGGTAAAAGTGGTAGTACAGAGTTTATTACCACTTTAAGCTGCCTTTTTTAAAGCGGGGGTTCACCCTATCGACGGGAAAAAAAAATATTTTTTTTATTTTACCTTAAAATCAGGCATTGTAGCGCGAGCTACAGTATGCCTGTCACAAATTTTTTACCGCCGTACTCACCTTGTAGTCGTCCATCGAAGATTCCGGGGAATGGGCGTGCCTATCGAGACGGAGGATGATTGACGGCCGGCTCTGGCGCGTCACGCTTCTCCGGAAATAGCCGAAATAGGCTCGGTCTTCACGACGCGTGCGCATAGCCTGTGCGCAGGCGCCGTGAAGAGCCGAGACCTACTCCGGCTGTCTTCGGGGAGAGTGACGTGCCAGGGCCGGCCGTCAATCATCCTCCCTCTCCATAGGCACGCCCATTCCCCGCGGGAGCCGGAATCTACGATGGACGACTACAAGGTGAGTACGGGGTTAAAAAAATCGGGACAGGCATACTGTAGCTCGCGCTACAATGCCTGTCTCGATGGTAAAATCATGGGATTGTGGGTGAACTACCGCTTTAAGCTCCATGTCCATGAGGCCTAAAGCCTAAAATGATATGTAGGCATTTTAATTTTAAAAGTTTACTTTATTAATTCTAGGTAGATATGATATAAAGCTCTTATCTATAAGGGGCTAATAAATGTCCACAAAAGCTTGAGAGGTACAATACTGTGTTTACATGGGCTCTGTTCAAGGTATTGCTCTGTGTTAGTATCTGTATTCTTTAACACAAAAGGGACTAACAGAAGCTGTGCAGTATCCATCAATCAAATCACGTAATTAGTAATAACATTGCACCCCTTCATGAGAGTGACAGAATCAAGAGTACTTTCTGTAAATGTCAACATTTTGTATTTAATGCAAGTGAAATTAAATAACATTCTATCTCTCTGGGACCCCTGAATTATTCACATTTAAATGTACTACTGTTGTGTTAACTCTAATCTGTTCTGCTTATTTTTGCCCATCTTATGACCTGTTCCAACTTCAATGCTAGCCCCTGCGTGGGCAGAACTTTTACATGTTAACCACTTCTTAAAACTGAATAAAAACAATTGAAACAGAAATTACATTATACAACTCACCGACATCAGTGGCATGACTTCTTGATGTTCTGCCTTTTTGTTATGCCGTCACAATCCTTCCCATCCTAGTCTAATTACTAGGCCACAGCTAGACGGTTGTGCTTAAAAATAAACATGATTATGTCAGAGCAGAGATGACCTACAGTACAGATCACACCCATACATGGATCCGTAAATAAAAAGACACAGAATGACTGCGAGACAGCAGCACTAGCCAGAAAGAAGGAAAAGCTGGGAGTGGAACAAGTGAATAAGATTACCCGGAGTCTGATTCCATAATTACATTTACAGTATAACACATATCAGCAGCCCATAAAGTAGCAACACGCAGATTGCAGTCCTTGCTGATATCAAGGGGATACATGTGAGCGATCATCAGTAAAATACATCTATACTCTCATAAATACCTTCCTCAGTGCTGGAGAGAGGGTGAGGTCCTGCTTCATTTGCACGCTGAGATCTCTAGAGAAAACAGAGCCTGGCACCAGGCACATGACACCGCTCTGTTTACTCACAATGCACAGCACACAAAGTCATGTTTTCAGAGCTAAGCACCAAAAAGGGCAGCTGTTATATGAAAGGGTATTGTTTAAAGGGATAGTTCACCTTTACCACAAAACTGCCTATGCAGAGAAGGGGCAAATGTAGATAAAAACAAACTGTGCAGCTCTGACTAAAGTGGAATAATGCCCTTGCTATAGGTGTAGGCCATTTACTTATCTTATGATACCTGACTGGAATACTCCCTGGGCATTGCTAAGCTAAGGTGACCAGATTTTTAAAATGAAATCCGGGGACATATTTTTTCTTTACTAGTAATGGCAACAATCAGCGACTCTCTGCCCGTCGCCGCCCGCTTCACAGCCTCTCAAGTCGTACTCTTCAGGCCCTGGCTACTACTGGATGGGTAGCAGAGGAAGATCACTCCGCCAGGGAAGGCAAGGAGATAGGCTGGTGGCTGGCCAGGATTTGAGCCAAGGCAGAAGAACAAGGGAGCAAAGCTGAATGGGCATGCACCCGAAAACTGAAGAAATATTCCCTCCGCTCTGACCAGCACATGATCATCAGAAAGGAGCACAGATAATGGGAAAAATACAACCCCCCTATGCTAGTAGGCACAGGGGAGTGGGGGTGTGTAATTCAATTTTTTTTATTTGAATTCTGCACTGATTGTCTTTGAAATTGCCCCTGCCCCCTAT
The DNA here is from genome assembly GCF_905171775.1 of Rana temporaria. Lineage (NCBI taxonomy): Eukaryota > Metazoa > Chordata > Amphibia > Anura > Ranidae > Rana > Rana temporaria. Next base: position 56,222,395 of record NC_053499.1, read on the forward strand.
TAAATCCATTCTGGGTATACAGCACTGTATACAGCAATAAATGTTATTTAATGCTGTGTTAAACACTGCACAACATGAACACACTACAGTGACACTACGCTATACTCACACTATGCTGATACACAACACTATACTCGCACTATACTGACACACTACACTATACTCACTCACTACACTATACAAACACTATACTGACACACTACACTATACTTACACTACGCTGATACACTACACTCACACCATACTGACACGCTACACTATACTTGCACTATGCTGACACACAACACTATACTCGCACTATGCTGACACACAACACTATACTCACAAACTACACTATACACACACTATACTGATACACTACACTCACACCATACTGACACGCTACACTATACACGCACTATGCTGACACACTACACTATACTCACACTACACTGATACACTACACAATACTCAGACTATACTGACACATTATATACACCAGCCCTCAAAATTTCCCCTCGCCTACTCGCATTTTGAGAGTGCAAAATCGTTTCTGGCGAGGAGCTGGGAGCGGGGGGGGAGCGCGGGTACCGCTGGCATGCGGGGACCGATCGGGAGCCGTTCTCCCATCAATCACCCCGGGGAAGAGAAAAGCCGCGGGATTACATAGCTGATAACCCGCTGTTACAGCGAGTTATCAGCTATGTAATCCCGTGGCTTTTCTCTTCCCCAGGGTGATCGATGGGAGAACGGCTCCCAATCAATCCCTGCATGCCGGCGGTACCTGCGCTCCCCCCCACTCCCAACTCCTCTTCCCCTGCACAGGCTGCAATGGTGGGCAGAGGCTGCAATGGTGGGCACGGTGGGCAGAGGCTGCAATGGTGGGCACAGTGGACAGAGGCTGCAATGGTGGGCACAGGTGTGGCTGCACTGATAAAGTTTGTAACTTAATTCAGCATAAAAAACATGTAAGTGTCATTTCATGAGATAATTTGAGGGCGTGTTTAGGGGCAGAATTAGGGGTGGTGCAGGGTAGGGATTGGTTGGGTCAACTGGTGGCAAGTAACCCTTAAGGCCTGGCTAGTATCGCAGGACTTGACATTTTGAGCCCTGATATACACTACACGATATTGACACACTATACTAACACTCTACACTAAGTCACAATAAGTGAACACTAACTTGCTAGTAGCAAACTGAGCCCTGCTCTATCTATCTCCATTCCAACAACACACTGCAAAAGCTTCCTGTGGGAAGGAGCCTTTTAGAGTGTGGGGTGGAACTATGATCACTGAGCCGTCATTGGACAAAGTCATCATCACTTTGTCCAATCAGGGCTCAGATTGTGCTCTTTAATTTGCAAAGTCTTGCACCTAACCAGTGGTCAGGTGCAAGGCTTCATCCATTTAGGGCCCTAAAATGCACTGCAGGTGTGCAGAACATTGTGGGGCACTCCAAGGGCGAACATCCTGCCAAGTGCCCCGCAAATTTGGGTGTTCGTCGAACAGGCGATGTACGGGCCAAACTGTTCGCCCAACTCTAATGTACAGCGCTGTGCAAAAGTTTTAGGCAAGTGTAAAGAAATGCTGTAAATTATGAATGCTTTTAGAAAATAAAAATGTTTAAAGTTTATTTTAATCAATTAACAAAATAAAAAGTGAGATCTAAATAAATTGATCTTAAATATATCTGTGATATCAAGTGAGTACTGAGAAATGGTTCTCCCAGTTACAAAAAGGCCATTGTGACACAGAAAATCATGTGACACAGAAAATCATGTGTATAAAGAAAGTCCCGCTACATTGAATTGATAAATGGAACACAAGAGAAATCAGTCCTTAAAGGGTTAATCCAGGTTAGTGCCCAAAAGGAAAGTTGAGGATAGAGAAAACGTCATCCACCAGGAAGGCACCCAGAAATGGTAATGCAGTCTCCTTACCCTAACTGTATGACTACCGTTACAGCGGTCTCAGCAAACGTGGAGATTTTAGGTCTCCCTCCGGACCCTCTATGGAATATCTGGGATGGTATCTTTTAACTCTCTTGTTGGACAGGTATTGAAACCTTGGGCCAGCCCCGTAACGTTCTCTTCATGGATTTAAGGCACCAGCATTTTTTCATAGTCCAACTTCTCAACAGAAGCTTGTAAACTGGTGGAGATCAAACTGGAGATGGGTTTTCTCCTGCACCTCTTGTCCAACACCCTTGGTAGTGGTGACAGGAGATTTGAGAACACGGATTGGCACGAGGGGCAATGTAGCGGCCAGCACTAGTTGTTGCAGGATACTGATGACTGCGGCTAATCAGACAAGGACCAGAGGCTGTGTAAGCTGCAGGCCCCGTCAAGGCACCCTTTTCTATTAGAGCGCTGTACTGTTTATTACTTATGTTTAGGAATTTTTTGTATCACAAAGTTTTGGTACTGGCAGCTATTAATTTAATTTATCACTTATCATTGGTGTTTCAAATTCACATTGATATCTAGCGCAGTTTTATCCTTTTGGATTTTGTTTTTAATAAAATGTGAACAGAGGAAAAATCTAAATCAAATCAATATTTTCTGTGAAAACTCTTTGGCTTCAAATCAACATCAATTCTCATAGGTACACTTGCACACAGTTTTGAGGGAACTCGGCAGGTAGGTTGCTCCAAACATCTTGGAGAACTGACCACAGACCTTCTGTGGATAGAGGCTGCCTCAAATCCTTCCGTCTCTTCATGTGATCCCAGACAGACTTGATGATATTGAGATCAAGGCTTTGTGGTGGCCAAACCCTCAATTCCAGGACTCCTTGTTCTTCTTTACACGGAAGATAGTTCTTAATGACATTAGTTGTGTGTTTGGGGTCGGTGTCCTGCTACAGAATAAATTTGGGTCCAGCCACACGACTGGTATGGCACGATAGAAAAGTTAGTAGGGCTAACAATGGCAGTATGGATTTTAGTGCTGCAAGGGCACTGTGTTGTCAGCCCAAACAGGAATATAGACGCATAAAGTAAACAGAGAACACACCAACCTTGTGTAACAAAGTCAGAGAATTTATTAAACAAATGGTAATAGAATGAAGTCACAAACTTAACCACTTCGTTACCGAGCCTGTTTTTCAGATTCAGTGTTTACGAGACTAAAACAGTTTTTTTTGCTAGAATATTACTTAAAACCCCCAAACATTATATATATTTTTTTTTCTAACACCCTAGAGAATAAAATGGCAGTCATTGCAATACTTTTTGTCACACCGTATTTGCGCAGCGGTCTTACAAGCGCACTTTTTTTGGAAAAAATTCACTTTTTTAAATTAAAAAATAACACAATTTTTTTATATATTGTGAAAGATAATGTTACGCCGAGTAAAATGATACCCAACATGTCACGCTTAAAAATTGCGCCCGCTCGTGGCATGGCGTCAAACTTTTACCCTTAAAAATCTTGATAGGCGACGTTTAAAAAATTCTACAGGCTGCATTTTTTGAGTTACAGAGTAGGCCTAGTGCTAGAATTATTGCTCTCGCTCTAACGATCGCGGCGATACCTCACTTGTGTGGTTTGAATACCGTTTTCATATGTCGGCGCTACTCGCGTATACGTTCGCTTCTACGCGCGAGCTCGTCGGGACGGGGCGCTTTAAAAAATTTTTTTTTTGCTTTTCGCATTTATTTTTAATTATTTTACAATTTTTAACACTGAAATAAAAAAAAATAAAAAAATTATCACTTTTATTCCTATTACAAGGAATGTAAACATCCCTTGTAATAGAAAAAAGCATGACAGGTCCTCTTAAATATGAGATCTGGGGTCAAAAAGACCTCAGATCTAATATTTGGGCTTAAATGCAAAAAAAAAAAAAAAATTTGGAAATGTCATTTTTTCAAATGACAAAAAAAAAAATGTCTCTTTAAGAGGCTGGGCGGGACTGACGTTTTGACGTCACTTCCGCCCAGCAGAGCTATGGGGGACGGGCGAAGGAGATTTTTCCTTCAGTCTCGTCCCCGCTCAGCTGCCGGATGGTCGCGATCCCCTCCGCCGCTACCGACGGCTCCGGTAAGCGGCGGAGGGCGCGGGACAGCGGCGGGAGGGGGGGGGGGCCCCTCTCCCGCCACCGATAACGGCGATCTCGCGGCGAATTCGCCGCGGAGACCGCCGTTATCGTGTACAGGACCGTCGGCACTAAAGATGGATACCTCAGTTGTGGCAGCAGCTGCTGCCGTTACTGAGATATCCATCTTTAAAAACAGGACGTCATTGGACTATGGGCCAGTAACGAAGTGGTTAAGCAAGAGAAATGTTTGTCAGTGACCCTACAGACACTCTCTGCTCTTTTAAATCATAGTGTTGCTATGGCAACATAGGGGAGAAACCTCCAAAATGCATTGCCATAGCAACAGTATGACCTGGACATGGGAGAAGACAGTTCATAATATATCCCGACAATGTGATCGCTGCATCTTCTGAGCAGCTTTCCTTTACATGCCGATCCCAGCTCTCCTTTGGAGTGATTTTGCTGGGCCTCTAACAATCGCTAGGAGCACATTTTCTATTTGTTTATTACTTTCTCTAACTATATTAAAAGAAGTTGGTGCACACTGTCTATGGTTTTAGAATTGCTGATCTGCTCAGCCATTGATGGAGCTTCAAAACCTGTGTAATATCTGTTATACATTGCAGTGTGCTGCTATTGGACTTGTTCAGGGGGACAGAGCAGGGAAGGGAGGATCAGAGAAGACAGGATCAAACAGCCTTTTTACACAATGCAGAGGATTAAGTAATGTCTTTTTATATATTGCTGATACTCCAATATTTGTTTGCTGACATTTGATTGGTCTATGTATGTTCATCATCTGTATATATAGCTCCTTATGTTAACAACTATGTATCATTTTTAGAATTCTCCTGACGAAGAAACCCAGTTGCGAAACTAGTTGAGATTCCGTGTTGCTTGACCTCCCTCTTCACCGTGATCCTCTATCTGGGGACCATCTTAGCTCAGTGACCTGTATGGTTGGTCTCGCAACATGTCTATTTCTTGATATTATTGTTTTGATGTATTTTATGACCATGTGTGTCTCTTTTTGATATCATGTTAATAAATGTATATATATCTTTTACTTTTTCTACTTCTTGAGTTTATCTCTTTACACAGTACCGATATAGTCCTCTTGCCCCCTTCTTTTTCTTGGTCTCCTGGGTCCTTGGGGTCCTTCTAGTCCCAACTCTATTCTAAATGACTTCTAGGATGATGGTACTACCATTTCTTTATTGTTTATACTAAGAGGTTTTTATTTAAATCATTGTGATTAGGTGGATAATACACCTGGGCTCCCTTCTTTTCTTGGTTGCCGCTGAAACAAGGAATTCCACTACGAGGACTGACTTTTCATCCTCTCCCCCCTGTGGTCTACCCCCTCCCCCCCTGACCCAACGGCATCCTCCCCCCGTGCTCCCATGTTCCTGGGTAGCAGCCTCTTGCTGTATTAAGTATATTATTTTTTATTACTTTATATACTATTTTTGTGTAGGCAGCTCCTATTCTTGACATGGATCTGTTGGGAACAGCCTGGACCGGCTTTATGAGCTTGATCCAGGCTACTTGCCTGACCACTAATGTCAAATCTGAAGAAGAAATTAAAATCTTTCTCAACAGAATGTTCAGTCTGCTGAAGCGCAAATCTCACTTGCACTGGCATACTGAATACTTTAAGCAGTACATTTGAGAAGACACTTGCCCTCTCGGCCTGAGGATCCAGCTATTCCATACCATCAAAGATCCATCCCCCAGCTTTAAATCTTCATGGGAAAAAACCTTAACGCATTGCAGCCTAGAATTGATGAAAACACTCACCAACCAATATGCTCTTGCAATGATTTCCTTGGATAGTGAAATCGATCGCCTCAATACCCAATACGATCACCTCACGGACGCCACCACCTTTCCTACCAAATGGAAGGAGGTCAGGGAGCGCCTGGCGGTGATGAATAGAGATATTATCACCAAAAAGCAGGCCAAATACGTTAAGGATAAGCTAGCCGTCTCCGAAGGATATGCCTATAAATGGACTGACCGTTCCAATGGCTGTAGAGGGCCCCCTAGAAGCAGGCCTCCTCAGAACCCCACAACCGATTACTCTGAATCTGATTCGTCCACTTCTTCCTTTCGTTCTCTTTCCACAGGCCCACGTCCAAATGTGGCACAGGCACCTAACCGCAAACGCACACGCCGTAACGATGGAACTTCCCCAGTGGCACCAAGAAAGGGTAAATAAACTTCCACGAAACACCAATCCGCACATACACCTGGAGAACCCTCACCAGAAGCTAATCAAGCCACCGGGGGAGTTCCCATTGCACCAACACCCTCTACCACTCTCCACCATCTCATTCCTAAAGCCTTGGGTTCACTAGCGGCCAACCCAAGGAAAGCCTTGCTAGATATCGATTTTTTTAGGTCTAACATCCCCCGATCTCAAGAAACAACAATTAAAGATCGACACATTTACCCGCAAAGTACCACTAACAACATTACCCAGCCAAGCTCTGACACCGATCAACTAAACATCATTAATCTTTCTTCTATCTCTCTATCCACTGATGAATTGTCTGTATTACAACTAGGCCTCGGTTTCTGTCCCTTAGATCCACGACATGTCACAGAAACTATTAAAGACCTATATCTCTTTGCAAGTAAACTCACCTTTAAATATATTTATGATTCTGATCGCCAAAATACCAATTTGGAATGCAAACTATCTGAACGTACCAAACATTTTTCTATGGATGAGTTTCGTGCTCTTCGTGATTTAATGCTACTGTACGATGAGGGCTCCACCGACGACCCCCTCCCGGTCTTATCTACCGGGGTCCATGGGGTCCTCGATGGAACCCCCCCGTCAACTTCTGTGACATTACCGGTAGCATATAGGGTCCCCCCTTCCAAAAAATTTAAACTTAAGTCTCGTAACTTTCCAGACTTAATGACATGTCCAACAATATGGGCGTTCCTTCAATCGTCTATTAAGGATCTCAAACACAACCAGTGGCAAGAATTCCCTTCTAACCTTACTCCCCACCAACAAAGTGCTCTGAAACAACTACAGCAATGTAAGGATATCATTATAAAACCCTTTGACAAGGGCGGCAATATTGTGGTTATGACACATCCCCAATACCGTACGATGTGCCATACTGTACTTAATAATTTAACTTGGTACAAACCTATCCCTATGTCTTGCATTCAAGGTTTCACCAATGAATTTTGCGAGCTGTGCACGGGTGCATTTTGGCAGGGCCTGATTGATAAAGACACACTGAGTTACCTCATTCCCAAACACCCCAGGACCCCAACGTTCTATACTTTGCCTAAAACGCACAAAAACCTCCTACAACCCCCAGGCCGACCCATCGTATCAGGGATTGGTTCCCTGACCGATCATGCTAGCAAATTTGTGGATTACTTCCTTATGCCCCACGTTATACGTTTACCCTCTTAGATCCAGGATACTTCTGATCTCTTACGGCACATAGAGGGGATCTAGGTCCCTCCGGACTCCCTCCTCATGGCGATCGACTTCGAGACATTATACTCGAGCATTCCCCACGAGCAGGGAGTCCTGACGGTCGGATCCTTCTTGATGGAACAGGACCATACTTCATGGCCTCTAAATGAGTTTTTATTGAAATTGTTAACATTTATTCTTACCCATAACTACTTTATTTTCGAGGATCAACACTTCTTGCAATGCAAAGGCGTGGCAATGGGCACATCTTGTGCCCCTGCCTACGCCAACTTATATCTCGGGGGCCTGGGAGAGAAGGATGTTTGCCAATGAGGCTTACCATACCTTTCTATAGGTGGTACTTTGTTGGTACCGCTTCATTGATGACCTGTTCATTGTGTGGACGGGCTCCCTAACTTTATTGGATGAATTCGTCCACACAATGAACCAAAATTCTGACAATTTATTCTTCACTGTTTCTTCTGACGATAAATAGATTCCCTACCTAGACCTCCTGATCACCAAAAATTCTGATGGCTCCCTGGGCACAGATTTATATCGTAAACCTACAGCTGGTAACACATTGTTACACGCTTCTAGTGCTCATCCTAAATCCCTCGTGCGCAGTATCCTGTTCGCACAGTATCTTCGCTTACGTAGAAACTGCGCGCGAGATGAGGACTTTTATGCCCAGGCTGCTTCCTTACGAGAACGACTTCTCTTGAGAGGGTATACCCCTACCACCTTAAGAAAGGCCTTTAATAAGGCTAATGCTCATACCAGAACCTCTCTGCTGTACACCACCCCACACATTCCAAAGCAACCTACCACAAGGATCATTATCAAATTTTCAGCCCATCATGGCCAACTGCGCAGCATCCTGAATAGGCACTGCCATCTTTTGACAGACCACCACACCCTTAATAAACACGTGGGCATCACCCCGGAAATAGTTTTCCCGAGGCGTCTTTCAGGACAGCACCTTGAGAGATATGGTGACTCCTCCCACTCCATCAGGAAACACCTTCTTTCCAATCTTTAAAAGGGAGGTCCCTCCTTGTACCAGTCAGTTTTAGTGTTTCCTCCTCCGGAGGGGACATCTTCTTAGGAGGGAGTCTGATATCTCAGGGAGCACCTGAAAGACGGACTCTTTTTTTGTACTCCTACCTTTTCTTTTTCTTTTAGCGGCGTTTCGTCGCGGAGACTGTCCGCTCTCCCGTGCCACCCACGCGGCGGTGAGGGTATTCGGGCTCCTCTCTTCCCAGTGCTCAGTGGAGCCAGCAAATCTGGGACCTGGGATCTGTATTCCCCGCGTGTGCGCGGGGTGCCGCCATTTTGGCGGAGCTCTGGCTCCGGAGACGCGCGTCACTTCCGGCGCGCCGGGAGGAGGGGTAGGGCGGACGCTGGGCCTACTTCCGCTTCCTGGTCCGGCGCAGCGGCGCTATAGGAGTCCAGGAAGTGTTACACATGCCACAGGAGTAGCGCTGTCGTTTCTGCAATGGAAAACGCAGAACAGGCACTGGCACCAGCAAGACCTCGGGGGAAGCAGTAACGTGAGTCTGTCTTCCTTAAGGGTGAGGGGGTCTTTTTTCTCTCTCTCGGTCTCCTTATTTTTTTTCCCCCAGTGGCATGGGGGCCTGTCAGGACGCAGGTAGTGGTCACTTTCCTTCCTGGTGCACCTGGTGAGGGGGGGTTCCTTTTCTTGTCTGAGACCGGGTCTCATTCTGGACCCCTTTATTGTTTTCTTCTCGCCCCGTTTCCTTATAGGTCAAGTCGGATGCCAAGAGAAGGTGTCCTGCGTGCAGGACTAAATTGGGGGAGGACTGGAAGAAACCTTGGTGCAAAGTCTGCATCGCGGCCGTAGTACAGGAAGAGTCAGCTTCTATTAGAGAGGAGTTAGTCTCTTCTGTTAAAAACGAGTTATTGGCCACATTTCAGTCAGTTAGGGAATCCCTAGCTTCTACCCCCTCTACTCAGCCGTCCACCTCACAGTCTTCCCAGGAGGTGATTGTACTGTCTTCTGGGCCCTCTGCCTTCGAGGAGGTATCTTTAGGGCAACCTCAGGACCCCTCTAGTGAGGAATCAGAGACTGAGGAGGAAATAGGGTCTTCCGCTAAATTTAAACTTTCCCTGGAGGAGGTGGACAATCTCCTCAAAGCCATTTACACTACCTTAGGACTTAGTGAGGAGAAGAAGGACCTAAGTTTGCACGACCAATTTACCTTTAAAAAAAAGTTTGCACGACCGAATGTATGCTGGTCTCTGCAAGCCCAAGGGTCGTACCTTCCTGGTCCATTCAGTTATTACTGAAACTATTCTACGGGAATGGCAGGAGCCGGAGAAAAAACCCTTCTTTTCCAAGTCCCACAAGAGACGTTTTCCTTTTGGAGAAGATCCATCAGCTATCTGGAACAAGGTTCCAAAGCTGGACGCAGCCTTTTCGCAGGTGTCGCGTTCCACGGACTTGTCCTTTGAGGACATGGGTCTGCTCAAGGATCCTATGGATAAGCGTATGGATCTTCTCCTTAAGAAAGCCTGGCAGTCTATTTTGATCAATCTAAGACCAGCTATGGCTACCACTTGCGTGGCTCGTAACCTGGAATTTTGGGTGGATCAGCTTAAAACTCATATTGAGGCAGATTTCCCGAAACAGGATATTTTGGATTCCTTTTCCACCATAGCTGCAGCAGTTGCCTATATGGCAGATGCCTCGGCCGAGGCGATTACATTTTCTGCCAGGTCCGCAGCCTTAGCCAACGCAGCCAGGAGGGCCCTGTGGCTCAAGACATAAATTATGTGGAATTCTGTTCGCGGGAGACCTGCTGTTCGGTCCTGAACTAGATAGTATTCTGGACAGGACAGCAGATAAGAAAAAGGCTTTTCCGGTAAAAGCGAAAAATCCTCCCCCTAACCGTTTTTTTCGGGCCCATAAACAGCAAAATAAGGGTAAAGGACCACAGGGAAAGAGGGGTTGGTCAGCGCAGAAGGGTAAAGGTAAGGGAGTCCTTTTCAATCCTCCTGCGCAAACCAACAAGCCGCAATGACTTAGCTCCAAGGGTAGGAGGAAGGTTGGAAAATTTCCTTCCGCAGTGGTCGGCAGTGTCAGACAACCAGTACATACTGACCACTATAGCCCAGGGTTACACTATAGAGTTCTCGGAGGCCCCACCAACAAGATTTTTGGTGACTCAGACCCCAAGAGATCCAGTGAAGTCATTAGCTTTAAAGACCTCCCTGTCGGAGCTTCGACAGCAGGGAGTATTAATCCAGGTTCCTCTGGTAGAGCAGGGCAGGGGGTTTTACTCCCATGTCTTTCTAATAAGAAAGCCCACAGGAAAATTCAGGCTAATCCTGAACTTAAAACCTCTAAACAAATGTGTAAGGTACAGAAGATTCAAGATGGATTCGATATTTTCCATCAGAAATCTTCTGACGCCAGGTTGCTTCATGGCGTTGATAGACCTGAGAGATGCGTATCTACACATTCCTATATCTCCAAAGTCGCAGAGGTTTCTCAGGCTAGCAGTAGAGTTGGAGGGCACAGTGCAGCATTTCCAATACAGGGCCCTCCCCTTCGGGCTTTCATCATCACCCCAGATTTTCACCAAGGTGCTGGCAGAGGCCTTAGCACCATTGCGTCTTCAGGGGATACAGGTCATTCCTTACCTGGACGACCTCCTCTTCTTTGCCCCCTCGAAAGAGGGGTTGTTGGCAGATCTGTCTCGGGCACGAAGTCACTTGGAATCCCTGGGCTGGATTTTAAATCTTCAGAAGTCCGCCCTAGTACCCGCACAGGAGATTCGTTTTCTGGGATTCCAGGTGAATTCACAATGCCGGAGAATATTTCTCCCTTTGGAAAAGACAACCAAGGTCTTAGATTCCGTTCGGTTGTTGCAGTCCCACCAGACATTAACTGTCAGGCAGGTTATGGCAGCGCTGGGAGTCTTGACGTCCACCATGCCAGCCGTCCAGTGGGCGAGATTGCATTTCAGACCCCTGCAGGCTTTTTTGTTAAAGGCATGGGATCACAGGCCCAATTCCCTGGATACCCAGGTGAAGATTCCAGCCAGTGTAAAGAGATCCCTGTACTGGTGAAAAAATCAGAGAGTGCTTGTAGAAGGTCTGGAATGGTTCTTCCCAGTGGAAAAGAGGCTTACCACAGATGCCAGCGCCTGGGGGTGGGGAGCCCACTTAGACGAGAGGTTCACTCAGGGGAAATGGTTAAGGGAGGAATCCCTGCGTTCCTCAAATTGGAGGGAACTAAAAGCAGTCGCCCTGGCCCTAGTGGACTTTGCTCCATGCCTACGGGGTCGCCATGTTCAAATTTTGACGGACAACGCCACGGTGGTAGCCTACTTAAACAGGCAGGGGGGTACGAGAAGCCGGATGCTTCAGTTCCTTGCCACAGAAATCCTGTTCTGGGTAGAAAGCAACTTACTTTCCCTGACGGCCCTACATCTGAAAGGATCACTAAACAGGGTGGCGGACTTTCTAAGCAGACACCAGATTCGGGAATCGGAGTGGTCCCTGAATCCAGAGGTTTTCCTACAGATCGCCGACAGGTGGGGCCTGCCAGAGGTGGACTTGTTCGCCTCGAGGGAGAACTCCCAGTTCTTTTCTCTGAGCCAGGGGGATGGCTCCCTAGGGGTGGATGCTCTGGCGAATCCCTGGGAATTTCGCCTTTGCTTTGCCTTCCCCCCATTTCAGTTAATTCCCCTGGTTCTGAGGAAGGTCCAGAAGGAAAGGGTCCCGGTCATTCTCATTGCCCCGTTTTGGCCCAGAAGAGCGTGGTTCGCGACGCTCCTGACTATGTCAGCCGAACCTTGTTGGCACCTGCCCCTCAGGCGGGATCTTCTAACACAGGGCCCGGTCTCTCACCCGGAAGTGGCACGGCTTTCCTTGGCAGCGTGGCTTCTGAGAGAGAAATCTTAAAAAAGAAGGGGTTTTCTGACCGTCTAGTTTCCACTTTACTTAATAGCAGGAAAAAAGTGACCCGAGCTATCTATACCAAGGTTTGGAAGGTCTTTTCTACATGGTGTAGCTCAGCGGGTCAGGACCCTAGGGATTTGAGGTCCATCTTGGAATTTTTACAAGAAGGGGCAGATAAAGGTTTAGCTATCAGTACCCTAAAGGTGCAGGTGTCTGCACTTGCAGTGTTCTTGGAGAGGTCTGTGGCCACAGAACCCTTAGTGGTAAGGTTTTTTAGGTCTCTCACGAGATCCAGACCACTACGGTTACAGGGGTTCCCGAAGTGGGAGCTCTCAGTGGTACTTAGATCTCTGGCAAACAAGCCGTTTGAACCTTTAGGGGAAGCATCGCTTAGGAATGTTACCCTTAAAACTTTGTTTTTGATCGCTATTACCTCGGCACGTAGGATCAGCGAATTACAGGCCCTGCCTATTAAGGAGCCTTATTTATGTTTATTTTCAGATAGGGTAGTGCTTAAAACTGACCCTAAGTTTTTGCCAAAGGTAGCTTCTAAGGCAAATCGTTTACAGGACATTGTCCTTCCCAGCTTTTGTTCTAGTCCTTCGGGAGAGAAGGAATTATTTTTCCACATGTTGGACGTCAGACGGGCTTTAATAGGTTATTTGGAGATAACAGGTCCGGTCAGACGCTCGGATGCTTTATTTGTCCTCTTTGGGGGTAACAAAAAGGGCCAACAGGCATCTAAGGGGACCCTAGCTAGGTGGCTGAAGCTGGCTATCCGGGAGGCTTATTTACAGGCAGACCTGACCCCACCAGAAGGGGTTAATGCCCATTCGACCAGAGCTCTCGCAACTTCATGGGCAGAAAGAGCTGGTGCCACGCCAGAGCAGATCTGCAGGGCAGCGACGTGGACAAGTTTTCACACGTTTGTGCAACATTATAGATTGGACCTCACCTCGGCCAGTGATCAGGCATTTGGCAGGAAGGTCTTACAAGCTGTCGTCCCGCCCTAAGGTAGTAAGTCTCTGTCAACCTCTTAAGGTGCTGTCCTGAAAGACGCCTCGGGAAAAGTTAGTCTTACCGGTAACTTGTTTTCCAGAAGTCTTTCAGGACAGCAACGACCCGCCCTATGAGTGTTAAATGAACTATGCTGTGACTAACGTATGTGTTTATGTGTTCCAGCCGGGGCCGGAGGTTTTCTCTATTACAACTGACTGGTACAAGGAGGGACCTCCCTTTTAACCACTTAAGGACCGCCTCATGTACATATACGTCAGCAGAATGGCACAGGCAGGCACATGTACGTATATATACGTGCCCTGCTTGACGTGGGTCGGGGGTCCGATCGGGACCCCCCCCCCCCCTACCTGCGGCGGTCCCCGTGGCTTCAGGAGCGATCCGGGACGACGGCGCGGCTATTCGTTTATAGCCGCTCCGTCGCGATCGCTCCCCGGAGCTGAAGAACGGGGAGAGCCGTGTGTAAACACGGCTTCCCCGTGCTTCACTGTGTCGGCGCATCGATCGCGTCATTCCCTTTATAGGGAAGACACGATCGATGACGTCATTCCTACAGCCACACCCCCCTACACTAGTAAACACACACAAAGTAAACCCTAACTCCTACAGCGCCCCCTGTGGTTAACTCCCAAACTGTCATTTTCACAATAAAGAATGCAATTTAAATGCATTTTTTGCTGTGAAAATGACAATTGTCCCAAAAATGTGTCAAAATTGTCCGAAGTGTCCGCCATAATGTCGCAGTCACGAAAAAAATCGCTGATCGCCGCCATTAGTAGTAAAAAAAAAAAAAAATGCAAAAAAACTATCCCCTATTTTGTAAACACTATAAATTTTGCGCAAACCAACCGATAAACGATTATTGCGATTTTTTTTACCAAAAATAGGTAGAAGAATACGTATCGGCCTAAACTGAGGGGAAAAAAATGTTATATATGTTTTTGGGGGATATTTATTATAGCAAAAAGTAAAAAATATAGAATTTTTTTCAAAATTGTCGCTCTATTTTTGTTTATAGCGCAAAAAATAAAAACCGCAGAGGTGATCAAATACCACCAAAAGAAAGCTCTATTTGTGGGGGAAAAAAGACGCCAATTTTGTTTGGGAGCCATGTCGCACGACCGCGCAATTGTCTGTTAAAGCGACGCAGTCCCGAAATGTAAAAACCCCTTGGGTCTTTAGGCAGCATTTTGGTCCGGGGCTTAAGTGGTTAAAGATTGGAAAGAAGGTGTTTCCTGATGGAGTGGGAGGAGTCACCATATCTCTCAAGGTGCTGTCCTGAAAGACAGAGTGCGGCCCCCCTCTCCTGAACCGTACCAGGCCACATGCCCTCAACATGGGGAGGATGTCCCCATGTTGATGGGGACAAGGGCCTCATCCCCACAACCCTTGCCCGGTGGTTGTGGGGGTCTGTGGGTGGGGGGCTTTTCAGAATCTGGAAGACCCCCTTAACAAAGGGGACCCCCAGATCCTGGCCCCCCCAATGTGAATTGGTAATGTACCCCTACCATTTCACGAAGGAAGTGTAAATAGTTGTAAAAAACACACACCGTAGAAAAAAGTCCTTTATTAATAAAAAAATAAAAAATAAATCCAGCGGTGGTAATCCACTCGGTCCCGGCTCCCTGCTCCAACGTTGTCTGTATCCAGCGACAGGGATTTAGTGGGCGGCTCCCCGCGGGCCCTCCTCCAATCGGCGACTTTGTGCCCTGCCCTGGTCCGACCTAGCCCCTCCTGCGGCCAGTACCGAGTCAAAGTGTATGGTGCGCATGCGTGTGCAACTTATTGCCGCGATCGCATCATGCGGGCAGTCTAACGCGCTGACGTCACGTGTCGGCGCCACGGTGCCTCGCGATGACGTCACGTTGTTGGGGACATTTAAGCAGGCTGAGCCCTGTAGCAGATGTGTTGGACACCAGGCCCTAGGACTCTGCGTTGCTTTATCCAGCAACAAGTAAGTCTCACCACTTGATCTACCTTACTATCTTTTTATGGAACGCTCACCTGAGCCTGCTACCTTGCAGGCTCCCGGCTTGTATCCACTATTAGCTTGTTTACTTGTCCTTTACTATGGCTGTTTTCTGTTCCATAGGTTGCAAAGCTAGGTATACACATTCAATTGTATTTATTTTTCTTCCTCACGCTCATGAAAGCCAATAACCGTCTTCTGTTAAAGGGACATTGGTCCCAACGTTGCTGACCAATGCTGCTAATCAGTGACCACCAGTGCCACCTATCGGTGCCCATCATTACAGCTAATCAGTGCCACTTATCAGTGCTGCCAATCAGTGCCTCATCAGTGTCATGTATCAGTGCTGCCTATTAGTGGCACCTACCAATGCCTATCAGTGCCCATCAGTCCCGCTGATCAGTGCCATCTCTCAGTGCCCTTCAATGCCACCTATCAGTGCTGCCTTCTTCAGTGCCCATCAGTGCAGCCTCATCAGCGCACATCAGTGAAGGAGAAAAATTACCTATTTGCAAAATGTTATAACAAACTATGATTTTTTTTTTTTTATTCTGTCTTTTTTTGTTTGTTTAGCAAAAAATAAAAAACCCAGTGGCGATCTATGTGAAAAAATGTCATATGGGTACAGTGTTGCATAACCGCGCAAATTGTCAATTGTCAAAGTGTGAAAGCTAAAAATTGGCCTAGGAAGGAAGGGCGTTTTAGTGCCCAGTAGGCAAGTGGTTAATGGATAAGTTCATCTTTTAAAAAAAAATGCACATGTTTTTGCAAGTAAAAAAATTTGCATTTATTATTTATTTTTATTGGGGGCCTGTAAAGCATTGCACCGCAATCATACTGTCAGTGTAAGCTGTCTGCTTTTACCTCATACACAGTGGCGGTGTGTCCCTGTGTATAATGCACTCACTCCCGAACCCTGCACTTAATGCAATCACTCCTGAGTGGGGGGTTGGATAGGGAGAGTGAGTTCCTGTGCCTATTCTCTGACAAGAAAAGCTGTGTGTGTATATATATATATATATATATATATATATATATATATATATATATATATACACTATTAGCCAGATTCATAGAGAGTTACGCCGGTGTATCAGTAGATACGCCAACGTAACTCAGAATCTGCGCCGTCGTAAGTTTAAGTGTATGCTCAAACTGAGATACACTTAAACCTATCTAAGATACGACGGCCTGCGCTGTCGTATCTTAGGGTGCAATATTTACGCTGGCCGCTAGGTGGCGCTTCCGTTGAGTTCGGCGTAGAATAAGTAAATATCTAGATACGCCGATTCACGAACGTACGTGCGCCCGTCGCAGTAAAGATACGCCGTTTACATAAGGTGTTTTCCGGCGTAAAATGATTCCAACAAATAGCTGGCCTAGTCAATGTTAAGTATGGCCGTCGTTCCCGCGTCAAAATTTGAAAAATTTACGTTGTTTGCGTAAATCGTTCGTGAATGGGGCTGGACGTCATTTACGTTCACGTCGAAACCAATACGTCCTTGCGGCGTACTTTGGAGCAATGCACACTGGGATATGTACACGGACGGCGCATGCACCGTTCGTAAAAAACGTCAATCACGTCGGGTCACCCTCATTTACATAAAACACGCCCCCTCATCCTCATTTGAATTAAGCGCGCTTACACCGGCCCCATTTACGCTACGCCGCTGTAACTTAGGAGGCAAGTGCTTTGTAAATACAGCACTTGCCTCACTTACTTACGGCGGCGTAGCGTAAATACGACACGCTACGCCGCTGGAAAGATGCGCCGCCGTACCTGAATCTGGCTATATATTACCAAAAGTATTGTGACACTTGCCTTTACATGCACATAAGCTTTAATGACATCCTCGACTTAGTCCATCGTTTAATATTGAGTTGGCCCACCCTTTGCAGCTATAACAGCTTCAACTCTTCTGGGAAAGCTGTCCACAAGGTTTATGAGTGTGTCTATGGGAATGTTTGACCATTCTTCCAGAAGCGCATTTGTGAGGTCAGACGCTGATGTCGGACGAGAAGGCCTGGCTTGCATTCTCTACTTTAATTCATCCCAAAGGTGTTCTATTGGGTTATTGAGGTCAGAACTCTGTGCAGGCCAGTCAAGTTTCTCCACCCCAAACTCGACACTTGGTAGGTACGGACATCTGTACTTAAACTATGTCAGCTATTTCTAGCTCCATTTAAACTGTCAGCGTAGGGGATTTACCTGAAATGTGACCTTCTGCCACTAGGCTTTGTTTGTTACACTTTGATGGTGTTCTATATTAGCTGCAAAGTGTTTTCCAGTCTCAAGCCTTGGCACAGCCTCAGATGTGACCCTGTCTCTAAGGCCCCGTACACACGACCAAACATGTCTGCTGAAACTGGTCCGCGGGCCAGTTTCAACAGACATGTTCGGTCGTGTGTAGGCCCGAGCGTGCAGGATTCCAGCAAACATTTGCCCGCCGGGCCTTTTCCCAGTGGGCAAATATTCCTGGACTTGTTTTAAAACAGTCCGCTGGAATCCTGCCCGCTCGGACATGTTCGGTCGTCTGTACAGACCTACCATACATGTCCGAGCGCCCGCCATCCCTCGCATGCGTCGAATGACTTTGACGCATGCGTGGAAGCATTTAACTGTCATTGACACGGCGACACCGCGGACACGCCCTGCGCATTGTTTACGCGCGGCTTTCTGTACGATGGTTAGTACAGTCATCGTACAGAAAGCCCCGGGCAGACATGTACGGTGAAAACGGTCCGGCGGACCGGTTTCATCGTACATGTTTGCCCATGTGTACACGGCCTTAGAACAGTGAGAAATGTCTGTCAGATTAAAGTACTGGTCTTTTAGTCTTTTTTTTGTCTTTTAGAGCTATGCCTACAAAAACTTTCCTATTTCATTCTGTTTGTAAAACCTTTCTTTGTAAGGACTGAATATATCCTGTGGAGCCATTGCTGCCTCTTAGCAATGTAAAAGTGCCTTTGTATCTTCAAAAGAGAATTTGTTGATAAGTAGTCTATCTATGTCCACTGTGGACACTCCAATCATCTGCCTTATGAAAAGATGGCCAAACAGGTTGATGATGTTTTACCTTTAAGAATTTCACTATCAGTTGTATTCCGTTCTAATATCTCAAATATCTTGGGTTATCTGAGGTAGCTGTCTGACCCTTATTGGAAGTGACTCAGATTTGTGTAGATGGAGTAAAACAACCACATTCTTCATTCAGTTGAACATTAACACATCATAGACATTTAGGCCCGGATTCAGAAACGAGTTACGACGGCGTATCTCCAGATACACCGTCGTAACTCTGAGTGTGCGGGGTCGTATCTATGCGCCCGATTCTTAGAATCAGTTATGCATAGATTTTCCTAAGATCCGACCGTATCTTAGTTGCATATTTACGCTGGACGCTAGGTGGCGCTTCCGTATATTTACGCGTTGAATATGCAAATTAGGTAGATACGCCGATTCAGAAACGTACGTGCGCCCGGCGAATTTTTTTACGTTGTTTACGTAAGGCTTTTTCCGGCGTAATGTTACCCCTGCTCTATGAGGCGTAGCCAATGTTAAGTATGGACGTCGGGCCAGCGTTGAATTTTTTACGCTTTACGTCGTTTGCGTAAGTCGTTCGCGAATAGGGTTTTGCGTAAGTTACGTTCACGTCGAAAGCATTGACAATTTGCGGCGTAATTTGGAGCATGCGCACTGGGATACGTTCACGGACGGCGCATGCGCCGTTCATTAAAAACTTAATTTACGTGGGGTCACACTGAATTAACATAAAACACGCCCACATCTTCCATATTTGAATTAGGCGGGCTTACGCCGGCCCTTATACGCTACGCCACCGTAACTTCGGGCGCATAATCTTTCTGAATACCATACTCGCCTCACAAAGTTACGGCGCCGTAGCGTATAGGAGATACGCTACGCCCGCCTAAAGATACACATTTGTATCTGAATCCGGGCCTTATAGTCTACTTCCCACTCTAATGACAGTTCCTGAGGCCACAATTCCTCTGTATCATCTGCTCAGCCCTCTAGGTGAAGGTATACCCTGACTATTCCATGTGGAAGGCTGCCTGTTGCCCTGCTGGATAACATATTATCTTGAAGCTTAGCAGTTTTTTGTTCAGGCGTTCCCCTTGAGCTCCT
The DNA here is from genome assembly GCF_905171775.1 of Rana temporaria. Classification (NCBI taxonomy): domain Eukaryota; kingdom Metazoa; phylum Chordata; class Amphibia; order Anura; family Ranidae; genus Rana; species Rana temporaria. The sequence continues at coordinate 56,241,927 of NC_053499.1, forward strand.
CTCTAATGTTTTAGATCAAGCATCTTTATTTTACTTCCTCTTGCATTACTGCACCCAATTGTGCCTTTTTTTTTTTCCAAAATGAAGTTGCCTGCACCCTGCATTCTCAGTTTCCTACATTGGTAATAATCTATCTGGGTCTGCATTCCATTTAATCCCCAAAGTTCTCATGAGGGGACCCCCTTTTCATCCTTGCAAGAAAGCATCTATCAATAGTCATTTCTGGACCTCCCTATGAGGGTCAACAGATAGAACACATCCAACTGTATACTTTTCCAATGTGTGATATTGTAAGTGCAGAGGCCTTTATGTAACCTCATTTATCTTCTTGTTATTATCACACTTATTTAACCTAATGTTCATAGGCAGATTCCTAACCCTAGCTCCTCGATGATGGACTTTGCTCCTATATCCCACCTGTTCAGTATTTTCACTGGCAGCTAGGAAAAACCGGGCACTTCTCTCCTGCCAGTAAATGCCAACGACAGGAAAAGTTTCCAGTTAAAAATATGTCTGTGACGCTTGACTCGGACCTGCACATGCACAGTTCTGGCTTGGAGTCTGCCAAGACAATTTGAGTGCCTGCTACAGTGTGTTTGGGCAGCGCCGGCAAGTGGCGGGTCTGGCGGAGGCGGTGCCTGAGTGTGTGTCGTGTGATGTCATGGTGCATGGAAGCCAAGCAGAGCGGCAAAGCCTTGTCTGTGGGATGGGAGCAAGGCAAGTCAGGAGCGAGACTGTCAGTGCTGTTTGGACTGGAGTGGACTGAAGGGACCACCTGGCATGGAGAGAGACTGCCACTGTGACTCAGGAGGGGACGTGTCATGTCGGTGGTCTGTGCTGTTGCACGCTGCTGTCAGTGTCACTGTGAGAGTCAATTTCATGCGTGTGCCTGCCCATTCTAGTTTCTTTCCCTCCGGAGTCGTGTCCCTGGGCTACTTACTATATTATATTATTTTTGCCTTAATAACTGCCTTAAATCACATTGCTATTTGCACATTGGTCTTATGTGTAGCGTAAATACTGACATTTGCACTTAAAACTATGATTTTGTAACATTTGAAAATGTCAGTAAATTTCAATCTGGTAGGTTGGTAACACTGCATATAGAGAAGCATGAGGGGGTTAAAGTGTAAGTAAACCCACCTATCATTTTCAGGCAAGGAAGCTGCCATCTTGGCCTATGTTTAATCTTCAACTGCCATGATGCTGCACATGTGATCAGTTATGACACCAGCCATTGGATGGTTTGACAGTTTGGTTGAGAGCACAACCAATGTGACAGTTAGCAAACCCGGCATGCCGGAAATGTAACTGCTTTTTAAAAATGTTAGATCGATGGGTTTACTTCCGCTTTAAGGTTAAAAGGTAATATGCCTGTGTTAGCCAATATGCTCGGTTGCCACTGCTATTCTTTATTGAAAGCAATAATAAAAAAATAAAAAATGGAAAAAAGGTATAAATAAATAGTTCCAAGGCAAAACCAGGCAATTCCTCTACTGCTACAGTAAGTCTTCCATATTACTGCAAGCCGGGTCTTCTTTGCAATCAAGGTGCGCCTCCACCAGTGGCGGCTGGTGAAGTTTTAGGATGGGGGGGCGCAAGACCCCGCCCCTCCACATTCGGTACCTCCCACTTCTCATAAGCCACACCCCCTATAGAATACACCCACTTTGTCCCCTGTATTCCACTTGCTTCCACTCATAGTGTCAGGAGTATACAGCTCAGCATCACAGCACAGAGTATATAGCCCCAGCATCACAAATCATGGTATACAGCGCAGCCTTACAGATCGGCGCAAACAAACTAAAAAATTACACTGTTAGTTATGAAGGACTCTAAATGGGCATGAGATTATCAGAGACTGCGGACATACTGCACAAGATTACCAGAGACTGCGGACATACTGCACAAGATTACCAGAGACTGCGCACATACTGCACAAGATTACCAGAGACTGCGCACATACTGCACAAGATTACCAGAGACTGCGCACATACTGAACGAAATTACCAGAGACTGCGGACATACTGCACAAGATTACCAGAGACGGCGGACATACTGCACGAGATTACCAGAGACTGCGGTCACACAGCACAAGATTACCAGAGACTGCGGTCATACTGCACAAGATTACCAGAGACTGCAGACATACTGCATTACTTGTCCTGCGACTTGGGACTTCAACGTTGCATGACAAGTCGTACCCCATGATTTCCAATGAGAACCGTTCATATCTGTGCGACTTCAAGTCACAGCGACTCAAAGTAGTCCCTGCATTACTTTGGTCCCACTTTGATGCAACTTGAGGTCCATAGACCTCCAGAATACACAGGCATTGCTTTAAGTTGCATCAAACTTTCAGATTGTGTTAGCCTGAAAGTCGCAAGATTCTGCCACAATTTTTTGCGGCGATTTTGCAGCGATTTGAAGCAATGCCTGTGTATTCTGGAGGTCTATGGACCTCAAGTCACATCAAAGTGGGACAAAAGTAATGCAGGGACTACTTCGAAGTCGCTGTGACTTGAAGTTGCACAGATATGAACGGTTCTCATTGGGTCCGACTTATCCTGCAACTTTCCAGTCCCAAGTCGCAGGGGTCCTCTTTACATTATGGTACACCTTTACAATACAACCATAATATACAACACTGCCCCCTTTTACATGGCAGCCCCCCTTTATATTGCAGTCCCCCTGTTTACATTACAGCCCTCATTCTAAATTACAGCTTTCTTTACATCACAGCACCCCCTTTTACATCACAGCCACCCCTTTACTTTGCAGCCCCCTTTAAAATACATTATAGCACCTTCCTTTACATTAGTCCTGATTTGCATCACGCTCCCTCCATATACATCACAGTAAAAGTCATCAGCCCGTGCACTGCCTGATCCCCACCCATCCACCTCAGAGCCTGTTATTGTAGTTAAACTGCTGGGACTTGTAGTTCGCCATCTTCTCCTGGGGCTCATGGAGAAGATGGAGATTGGAGAACTACAAGTCCCAGCAGATTATACATACAATAAGGCTCTGAGGTGGATGGGTGTGGATTGCATGCACCTATCAATCCCCGGGGGGGCAGGATCGGATAACAGTGTTATCTGATCCTGCCCCCCCCCCTGGGGATTGATAGGTGCATGCAATCCACCACACCCATCCACCTCAGAGCCTTATTGTATGTAAAACCTGCTGGGACTTGTAGTTCTCCAATCTGCATCTTCTCCATGAGCCCCAGTAGAAGATGGTGAACTACAAGTCCCAGCAGTTTAACTACAATAACAGGTCAGAGTGATCGGTATAAGGCAGCCATCCAATTGAATGGTCAGTCCGATGTGATTTAGTGCTGTGGTAGCTGCTGATATAAACTTCAACCGTCTCCAAAGTTCTATCAGTAAATTTTGCTGGTCAATGTGAGCCAGACAGGCAAACAGCTGAGCTATAAACACGCCTGCAAACAGCTATAAAACATCGAGAAATACACAAAGTAACAAATGTGACAATATCATCCCACAACAGAAGTATCTGGATCAAACGTCTGTAAATCTAAACCCACCGAAATCTCCCTCAGGCTTTCTCTCTTTCTCCATCTGCTCAGCTCCGTTCCGCTCAGGCTGTGTAAAGTTGTGAGCTGCCGCGTGACGTCACTTCCGTTTTTCGTCTGTAAGACGAATGGCCGGAAGTAAGGCGCCCATAATAGCACTGGCACGGGAAGCTTATCAGCGCTTTCAAATGCGCTCAATAGGCGGGATAACAGCCCGCAAATGAAGCGCCATGTATGCAATCTTAAGATTGCATTGACGGGGCGCTTCATAGGGCAATAGTGGCCGGCGCTCAATCTAATTTTAAGTTAAGGAATTTTTTTTTTTTTAAGTTTATTAAAGGGGCCACTGAAAAAAAAAAAAAAAAGACATATATTTTTTTTTTTTTTGTGCCTACAGGAGGAGGGGGGGGGGCGGCGCCCGGGCGCCCCCTATGGGCGAGCCGCCACTGGCCTCCACTGCACTTAGTGGGGAGACGTCTGCTGACTTTTTCAGTGGGTGATCTCGGACAGCAGATACTATGGTTACAAACTGGAGTTTCAAACTCATCATCTGCCTCTTTTTTTTGGCTTTGTCCCATTGTGCCTTTGTTCCCTCTGCGCAGAGTGGATTTGCACAAACCTGTATACCAGCTCTCTGAACTGGGAGTTGTAACCTGGTCCCAACTCCCAGAGAGATTTTGGGGAATCTGTTTTAACTTGTTCACATTTCCCAAGCCGAACAAGGACGCCAGACCCATTCTGGACCTCAGATCTCTAAGTCCAGGTAATTTCCTGTGCCTATACCCTGAAAAGTAAGGGGCCTCCATTTTTGGTTAATGCTCATTCTAGTAGATCTTTTGGCACATTTTGAGTGTTTAAGCATCAGGCTTCTGTTGCACAGCTCTATAAGGCTGCCACCTAGTCTTCAGTTCACACATTTACTAAGTCCTACCAGATTGATTTTCAGGCCTCTGCTGATGCCAATTTTGGTCTCAGTGTATTGCAAACTGTATAAGGTCAATCTTGGCCTTTGTTTTGAAGGTCTGTTGCCATGTTACCCTCCCCTCATTTACTGCTTTGGGATGTCCCATCCATTATGATCTGAAGACCTGTGTCCAGGACTGTACGATAAAGAAAACTGGATGTTTTACGAATTAGTAAAATCCTCCTCTTGGCGTTTAGTGCAGGATACAGGACCCTCCTCTCTGTGGCTTTGGCCCTAGCATTACTCGCTACAAAGCTGAGGCTTGCATGGTTGAAGGGGTTATATGAGGGAGTGTTAAAACTCTCATTTGCTTTGCCAGTGTCCAGCATATAACCCATCCATATGATTTAAAGACCTGTTTCTTGTACTGTATTCCCAGACAATAATTTTACAAGTGCATAAACATTTTATGTTTTATCTCATATAATGATTACTTATTGGGAGGTTGAGATATTCAGTGTTGATATCATGGTGGTTGAACTAGAAAAGCCAAGGCAGTGACCTCTTAGCTGTCATCATACATGTTATTATCACTGATACAACAACAGTGCAAGTGCCATGGCCCATGGGTGTTGTTGTCATCAGCCATGCAATTGTCAGGGTCCACTCTTTAGTGCTTCTGAGTACTCCACTGTGCATACAATAACAGTGTTCTAACCCCTGGCTAACTATACTATATACCAGACTATGTAAAAAAGTGCTTGACTCCGCCCTTCCTAATAATAAAGCACTGCTCAGCGCACAGGAGTGGGCAGTTAAGGTTAATGATATAGGGAAAGGAGACACCTGGATACACAATAAGCAGCCGCTTATATGAAGAAATATTGTAAATGACAGTAAACAAAAGAAATGGATAAATGACTAAAGTCAAAACAGTTCAATGTGTACTGTAGCAGCGCTACAAACAGAGTGTGCACTCTGAAAAAAGTTCTATGGTGACATAGGTATCCCAAATAATGGTGCAGGTGGACAGCGGCAATAAACAGTGTCTTCATCAATGTGTGCTTCTTATCACCAGGGAGGTTGTGTTTCACCACGTGGGGGGATATTAACCCCTTATGGGGATGCACTCACCAGACCAAGAGTAAAAATCAGCATTGGATGCATCAGCCTCTGCCACCAGCCTTGCACTCTCCACAACTCCTGCTTAAGTGTGTCTTGCTTGTGTACATATAAAGGAATAAACTTTGGATAGTGTATTACCGTTTAAAAAAGTTTATTAGCAAACCCACAGGTCGCCTTATAATATATGCGTACCACAATGCAGTGAAACATAAGCATGAAATGTACTGTGCCTGTTGAAAACAGTTTCTGGCGCTCCAGCGCGTTCCTCTGTTCCTGATCCACCAGGCTGACAGTCTCTGGGTCGTCAGATCAGACGACCCAGAGACTGTCAGCCTGGTGGATCAGGAACAGAGGAACGCGCTGGAGCGCCAGAAACTGTTTTCAACAGGCACAGTACATTTCATGCTTATGTTTCACTGCATTGTGGTACGCATATATTATAAGGGGACCTGTGGGTTTGCTAATAAACTTTTTTAAACGGTAATACACTATCCAAAGTTTATTCCTTTATATGTACACAAGCAAGACACACTTAAGCAGGAGTTGTGGAGAGTGCAAGGCTGGTGGCAGAGGCTGATGTATCCAATGCTGCTTTTTACTCTTGGTCTGGTGAGTGCATCCCCATAAGGGGTTAATATCCCCCCACGTGGTGAAACACAACCTCCCTGGTGATAAGAAGCACACATTGATGAAGACACTGTTTATTGCCGCTGTCCACCTGCACCATTATTTGGGATACCTATGTCACCATAGAACTTTTTTCAGAGTGCACACTCTGTTTGTAGCGCTGCTACAGTACACATTGAACTGTTTTGACTTTAGTCATTTATCCATTTCTTTTGTTTACTGTCATTTACAATACTATATACCAGCCCTCAAAATTTCCACTTGCCTGCTCGCATTTGGCAAAAGGAAATAAAGGTAGGGCAAGTAAAGCAGGCAGAAGCACCCAGGATCCTGCTGAGAAGAGGTGCCGGTGGATGATGAGGGGATATCCCCCAACCATCTCGGCTCGCTGGCAGTCTTTGCTCTCTCCCTCCTCAATGCAGACACCGATGGCACAATTTTCAAGCCAGCTCCGCCCTCTGCTCCTGCTCCCACTTTCTGCCTCTCAGCGGCTCTCCTGGTAAGAATTCCTACAGCCCCTGCATGTTCTAGTATGGAGAGGCAGATTTTTTGTGCGAGTGCCAGGTATATGCCCCAGATTTGCTGGTGAGTACCCCGCGTCCCAGTGCCGCAACCGCCCTTTTCGTTTTGTTCCAGTCCGAGTCGCCTTCTTTCCCTATTTGTTGGGACTGTAGCATAGAGCCGAGTGAAGTTCTGATAAACTCCTCTTCAGCTCTGTGCTACAGTCCCGACAGTCAGAGCTGTCAGTGGTACTGTGCTGAAGAAAACAAAAGCACAGAAATACCAAACAGCACGGGGGTGTATTCTTGAGAGATGGGGCATTTGTGAGAGAGCTGGAGGGGGCATTTGTGAGCGGTGAGAGAGCTGGGGGGCATTTGCAATCAAGGCATACCCGTGTATGATATGTGCATTCCCCTGTATGGTCTGGATTTTTTTTTATAATTTACGAGGGTGTTTAGGGGCAACTGGTGGCCAGTAACTCTTAAGGCCTGGAGAGTAGCTCAGGACTTGAAATTTTGAGCCCTGCATACTATCTGCTATGCGGAATTCAGACTCGCTTTTGGTAGACAAGAACTAACAAGCAGAAACAACACCAGTGTGGTGGATGATGTCTGGCTGATATTGTTAACCATAAACACTCGTCCATGATTCAACTGTAAAAAAAAAACACTCCTCCATTATAAAAGTTTTCACCTATCAAGTGGTTGTAAACCTCAGTCATGGAATCTGAGCAAAACAGATTTATCTGTAGTGTTTATTTATCTTTCTCGAAAGCTCTAAGTGGTGTTTCTCTCTGGTGCTCCATTCCTCTGTTATCAGCATGAGTCACTTCTGAAAAGTTTTCCTGACACATGAGATAAAATATGTGTTGGGGAGGAGCTTAGCACAGAGCTTGTCTATTCATTAAACTGTGTTATTTGCTGTGTGAAAGGGGTGTGTTCCTTTCCTCCAATCTGCTCTCACACACTGTAACTACAGCCTCTCCGCCCCCTCCTCTGTGCTCCTGACAGATTTTAACCCTTTTCCGCCCTGTATTTTTGTGCGCCATTGATGCTACAATAAAATGTTTACATAAAGTATTAAGCAGTATGGTCAGGCTTAGTGTCTATTATTCTGGAGCTGGTGGGAAGAGAGAGCTTTTAGCATACAAATATGAATAATGAGATGTGACACTAGGAATGGCATATTGTTAGAAACAATGAAAAGCAAATATGTTACCAAGGGAAGAATTGTTAAGCAAGTGGGCAGTTTACTATGGAGGTTGATGGAATGTGCTGACACTAAATATGTTCTGGGTGATGTTAGCAGCACAATCCGCTGACATTTGCACTGTTAAGGAAGATTAATCATTGAGCAATTGTCACTTTCCTAAACAGCCCAATGTAGCACTAAATCTGAATGAAGGTTACAGTGTGTATACATAAATGAGTAAAAAAAAAATATATATAACATTTGTTTTCAAGGAAAAGAGATGATGGCTTTTATTTCTAGTATATATAAAGATAATGTAAAGTGATTTTTTTTATGTATACAGTGCTTACAGTGAAGGAATGAAGGTTCTGAGGCAGCATAAAGCGAAACGTCGACCTCCCTGACCTAGCAGCAATAGGGATCTAATATGTTTTATATACACCATGTGGTTATATCAATGAGAGCTCAAATCTTCTTGCTTTTATTTTGTAAATATTTATTTCTTGTAATATGTTTGTAATAAATTGTATTTCATAAGATTATGTAATGTACCGTTAAAGTCCGCTCAAATCGTCCTATACTCTTTAAACTATGTATACAGTGGGGTTGACTTACTAAAACTGGAGAGTGCAAAATCTGGTGCAGCTGTGCATAGAAAACAATCAATGCCCAGTTTTTTTTTGTCAAAACTTAAAGGGGTTATAAAGTCAGTTTTTGTTATCTTAATGCATCCAATGCATTAAGATAAAAAGTCTCCGGTTTGCAGCAGCTCCCCTCAGGCTCCCCTAATACTTAACTTACCTTATCCCTCCTGGAATGGCTGAGATACAGCAGCAGCACTATTGGCTCCCACTGCTGTCAATCAAAGTCAGTTAGCCAATCAGGGGAGAGAAGGGGCGGGCCGAACTGCAGCTCCGTGTCTGAATGGACCCCATACCAACTGCTTACTTTGGGGGCACTCAACCGGAGGGAGGGGCCAGGAGCACTGAAGAAGGACCCGAGAAGAGGTGGATCAGGGCTGCTTTATGCAAATCCACTGCAAAGGAGCAGGTAAGTATAACATGCTTGTTATTTTTATAGAATTTTTTTTTGATTTAACAATCACTTTAATTTAACAAGCTAAAGTTAGAAGCTGATTGGCTACTATGCACAGCTACACCAGATTCTGCACTCTCCAGTTTTAGTAAATCAACCCCAAAGTGCCTTTTTTTCAGTTAGGACTAAAAATATATTTTAAAGATATTTCTCTTAGCTAGGTATGAAATATTTCATAGGCATATTGATTTTTTTTTTTTTATCTAACAAGTGAATAAATGTTTTTTGGCACTCCTTTACTACTAATAAACAAAATAACCAAGTCAAATTCCCCTTCCTTCAGATGGCTCTGTACAATGTTTCATTTAAAGACAGATTTACTAAGGGCGAAATGTGAGAATGTTCACACCATAAACTGTTCACATAAGTTATTCAGTCATGTGCAGATGAAAAGGTATTTTGCTTTGGCTAATTTATGTTAATATTCACACAATTTATTGTATTAACATTCTCCACTCCTTTAGTGAATCAGCCTCAATGAATAAAAGATAAAAGTTTCTGCTGTGTTGTCTCTTAAAAAAAAAAAAACAATGTGTCCTGGGTGTCTTTTTTCAGATTTTTTAGGTGTATGTATAGACATTTTTTTTTGTTTTAGACAGAGCAAAGAACAATTGGAACCCTCGTAATATGGAACCAGTAGTGCCACACCAAGTGCTCTTTGCATAATGCTGCAGAGATCAATTCATGGTTGAAGGAAAGGCCACATGACTTAAGCTGGCTATACTGATGGATATAATTTAAACTCGTAAAAATTATACGAAAATTCCCAGAACATTTGAATGACGTTCAAAACTTTTCGTACACTTTTAACATTTGATTTTGTAATGAATGGACTTTACTGAACAAAAACCCACATACAATGTTAAAAAGTTGTTTGTTTAAAAACATTTCCATCCTGCTTATTCAAATTTTCATCGTCACTGCAGATGAAAACAAACATTGATTTGACCCACTAATGATGAGAAGGACAAACTTTCTTAGAACATTATTTTTCCAGGATTTTTTATTCAAAACTCTACCCATCTATTGCAAACTTTATGCTCCCCTCTTCCCAGCTTTACTTCCCTATTAAAGTATACATAACAGGCCCGTAGACTATTACTACTCCAATGAACCTCACATAATTTCCCTACATGACAGATGTGGCTGAAACTTAGGGTATGATGCAGTGGCAGCTGGTGCTCCATTTTTTGGGGGGGTAGGGAAAAAAAACGCCCTCCGCCAGATCCTCACTCACCCTATACTGGTCGCGGCTTCCTTTGCTTCTCCTCCTGGCCAATCTGTCTTAAGACCCGCTTCCTGTCCTGATTGGCTGGGAGGAGAACCTGGAAGATGATAATGAATATTGATTGTAAAAAAGTGGGTGGGCTTGGGGTGTAATGCTCTTTGCCCCGAGACCAACCTTTTTGGGCCGGCGCATGGAGACTAGAGGAGCGACACCCCTACGCCCCTTATGGACCGGCCGCCGCTGGTATGATGTTACTCTATGAGGAATTCATATATTAACATAGGAGTAACCCACATAAATATGAAAAATTATGGGGAGGATGGCTGGCTACTTCAGGCCTGGCTCCGGTTGATCTGGTAATGGATAGAATATGAATTTGATATTGATTATACCACAAATAGCGCTTTCTTTTAGTGGTATTTGATCACCACTGTTTTTTTTTTGCTAAACAAATTAAAAAAGACCAATACATAAAAAAAACACACACACATATATATATATATATATATATATATATATATATATATATATATATATATATATGTCATTCTCAAAAAATTAGCATATTGTGATAAAGTTCATTGTATTCTGTAATGTACTGATAAACATTAGACTTTCATATATTTTAGATTCATTACACACAACTGAAGTAGTTCAAGCCTTTTTATTGTTTTAATATTGATGATTTTGGCATACAGCTCATGAAAACCCAAAATTCCTATCTCAAAAAATTAGCATATCATGAAAAGGTTCTCTAAACGAGCTCTTAACCTAATCATCTGAATCAACTAATTAACTCTAAACACCTGCAAAAGATTCCTGAGGCTTTTAAAAACTCCCAGCCTGGTTCATTACTCCAAACCGCAATCATGGGTAAGACTGCCGACCTGACTGCTGTCCAGAAGGCCATCATTGACACCCTCAAGCAAGAGGGTAAGACACAGAAAGAAATTTCTGAACGAATAGGCTGTTCCCAGAGTGCTGTATCAAGGCACCTCAGTGGGAAGTCTGTGGGAAGGAAAAAGTGTGGCAGAAAACGCTGCACAACGTGAAGAGGTGACCGGACCCTGAAGAAGATTGTGGAGAAGGACCGATTCCAGACCTTGGGGGACCTGCAGAAGCAGTGGACTGAGTCTGGAGTAGAAACATCCAGAGCCACAGTGTACAGGCGTGTGCAGGAAATGGGCTACAGGTGCCGCATTCCCCAGGTCAAGCCACTTTTGAACCAGAAACAGCGGCAGAAGCGCCTGACCTGGGCTACAGAGAAGCAACACTGGACTGTTGCTCAGTGGTCCAAAGTACTTTTTTCGGATGAAAGCAAATTTTGCATGTCATTCGGTAATCAAGGTGGAAGAGTCTGGAGGAAGACTGGGGAGAGGGAAATGCCAAAATGCCTGAAGTCCAGTGTCAAGTACCCACAGTCAGTGATGGTCTGGGGTGCCATGTCAGCTGCTGGTGTTGGTCCACTGTGTTTTATCAAGGGCAGGGTGAATGCAGCTAGCTATCAGGAGATTTTGGAGCACTTCATGCTTCCATCTGCTGAAAAGCTTTATGGAGTTGAAGATTTCATTTTTCAGCACGACCTGGCACCTGCTCACAGTGCCAAAACCACTGGTAAATGGTTTACTGACCATGGTATTACTGTGCTCAACTGGTCTGCCAACTCTCCTGACCTGAACCCCATAGAGAATCTGTGGGATATTGGAAAGAGAAAGTTGAGAGACGCAAGACCAAACACTCTGGATGAGCTTAAGGCCGCTACCGAAGCATCCTGGGCCTCCATAACACCTCAGCAGTGCCACAGGCTGATTGCCTCCATGCCACGCCACATTGAAGCAGTAATTTCTGCAAAAGGATTCCCGACCAAGTATTGAGTGCATAACTGAACATAATTATTTGAACGTTGACTTTTTTTTTATTAAAAACACTTTTCTTTTATTGGTCGGATGAAATATGCTAATTTTTTGAGATTTTTGGGTTTTCATGAGCTGTATGCCAAAATCATCAATATTAAAACAATAAAAAGGCTTGAACTACTTCAGTTGTGTGTAATGAATCTAAAATATATGAAAGTCTAATGTTTATCAGTACATTACAGAAAATAATGAACTTTATCACAATATGCTATTTTTTTGAGAATGACCTGTATATATACATTTTTGAAAGAAAAAAAGGTTTTCTTTGTTTGTTATAATTTGTAAATAAGTATGTTTTCTCCTTCACTGACGGGCACTGATGGGGACTGATGAGGAGGCACTGATAGGCGGCACTAATATGTGGCACTGATAGGCGGGACTGACAGGCATTACTGATGGGCACTGATTGATATTTGTTTTGGGCACTGATTGGCATCTGTGGTGGCACCTCTAATGGGGGCCGCACTGATAATCAATCAACGCAGACCCCCCCCCCTTGTCAGGAGAGCTACTGATCAGCTCTTCTCGGCTCTCACCTTGTGAGCGCGAACTGAGGAATGCCGATTACCGGCACTTCCTGGTTACTGCTGAGATCAGCTGTGATTGGTCACAGCTGTTCACGTGCTAAAGAGCCTATGTCATAGGCTCTTTACCAAGATCGAAGATGCGGTGTGTCAGAGTGTAACACTGCACCACTGATCGCCAATCTGCATATCCCCGAGGGCGCACAGGAGCAGCTTATCCTGCTGGACTTCATATGATGTCCAGTCAGGATAACTGATCCCTCGCTCAGCTGTCATTTTGCTATAGGCCGGGCGGTATGTGGTTAAAGAAAAAAATGACGCAAAATGAAAATTGCATGCAAAAATGCATCAAAAACACAGGTTTCAAAACGCACTGCAAAATTCCCTGAAAACCGAATCAACCGCATAGATGTGAACCTAGCGTTAGAGCTAATAGTGTGCAGTGGCACTTTTTTCATTTATCATGGAGAGCAGGTTCTGTAGACATTGGCAATAGAAAAGATTGCTTTAACTCTAGTACCTACTAAACCTACATTCCTGTTTTCCAAACTGCCATTTTCACTTTTCCCTAATTAAAAATAGTGAATTCAATTTGTTTTGTATGAGATTTATTATTTGCTTTAATGTCGAAATGTTGTACTAAGTTGATCTTGGCAGGCAGACGTATCCCTGAGGCCTCGTACACACGGCCGAGGAACTCGACGTGCCAAACACATCGAGTTCCTCGGCCAGTTCAGCACTGAAGCCGCCGAGGAGCTCGGCGGGACGAGAGCTCCCATAGAACAACGAGGAAATAGAGAACATGTTCTCTATTTCCTCGTCGAGCTCCTCGTCGGCTTCCTCGGCCGAAAGTGTACACACGACCAGTTTCCTCGGCAGAATTCAGCCAGAAACTCGGTCGGAAGCTGAATTCTGCCGAGGAAACTGGTCGTGTGTACGGGGCCTGAGGCTCCGTACACACGACTGAGTTTCTCGGCAGAATTCAGCCAGAAACTCGATCGGAGCTGAATTCTGCCGAGAAACCCGGCTGTGTGTACACTTTCGGCCGAGGAAGCCGACGAGTTCCTCGTCAAGCCAAATAGAGAACATGTTCTCTATTTCCTCATTGTTCAATGAGGAAAGTTGGCTCGCCGAGATCCTCGGCGTCTTCACACAGAACTCGACGAGCAAAACGATGAGTTTTGCCCGTCGAGTTCCTCGGACGTGTGTACGGGGCCTGAGGATACATGCCATCGGTTGAGACACGTTATCATGGACATTTGAACGGTGTAATCATTCTGGTGGCCAGGAGTCACTGTCTGCCTTGCACTGAGCTGTAAAGAACTATGTCAATTAAAAAATAGGAGTATGAAAGAGTACATTTAGACTAGTAAGGTATTTTTATTTTATGTGGTTGGGCCATCTTTAATATTTTTGTCATTTAAAGGTTGAACTTACACTAGCACTTTTAACTGTTCCTGGGAGCGGTTCAGACCCTTGGATCACTTTTCTTGTGTAGTGTGAGTGCTCCAAACCAGGCTCGGGACAGGGTGATCAAACCGCAGCCAGGACCGCGTAGAACAGGTGGTCCTGGGCACGGTACACCTGTGATCCAATTTCAGTGCAAACTGTGCTGGGGTATATTTCTCTCCATAGAGAACTGTGTAGTACAACAGGCATCACTGGTCTGGTTAAAGTGAGCAGGGAAGTGTGCCTGGGAACACTTCTTTACAAACCAGTATGAGTGCAAACCAGCGGGGGAGTGGGGAGAATCGAACTCGGCCATGGTCACTTAAACCGACTCAAGTCTGAGTACATCCTAACTTTTTCACACTGGGACATCTTGTCATTTTTTGGAGTTGATGGCAAGATTTTCCCAGCCCCTGTCACTTTTGCTGGATAGTTGACGTCAAACAATTTTTTGGTATTAGAAAACGTGCACTGTTAAAATATTTAAAGAAAATGTTCAAAATGCTTACTGTATGCTAAATATCTCTAACCTTTGGTTTGTTTTCAGGAGGAAAATATAATGTGTTTTGTTACTAAAATTTTGATGCTTATTTCTCAGATTAAGCCTTATGCTCTGGATTGATTTGTTCAAGGTCTTCAGAACAGAAGAAAACCACAGCCTTCAAAGACAATCCCCTTTTTGAGGAGTATTTTTATCTATTTATATATATAAACATGGGTTTCAACCCCCCCCCCCCCCCCCCACTAGCTAAATCTGTACTGCCCTTAGCACTACATTTTTGATTATCTGACATAAATGAGCTTTGAGATTTAACACGTTCTAATGACCTAGACCACAGGTTTCAGGCACAAAGCCCGCAGGCCAAATCTGGCCCTCCAGGCCATTTCATGTGGCCCTTGCACCTCTTCTGCAGCTTCGGCCCTCCTCTGGTCCTCCTCCGGACCCTTGCTTTCTGTTTTTAAGCAATGCATCCAGCTTCTTCCCAGCAGCGGCATGGGGAAAGGGGGGTGCACTGTAATATGGGGGAGAGTGGGGGACTCAGCTTCTGATGGTGGGGTGGCTCTTGACATCTAGTGTGAGGGGAGGGGATACGCTGGATATCTAGTCTTATAGATACAACCAGCCCTTTTACCCTTTTGAGGGTGATGCTGATGCAGTCCACGATAAAATTGAGTTTGACACCCCTGCCCTAGAGAATTAAACGTCTACTGTCGTGGGCTACGTTTCCACTATAATGACCACCAAAGTCACATGATTCAGAGACTCTGGATTGTGACTTTGGTCCAAATTTATAGTCCCCGTCAGGGTAGTGCAGGAATCTTTTAAAAGTCGCTGCAACCTTAAGTCGCAATAATGGGAACTGAGCCTTATACAGTTTTTGTATATTATTTTATGATAAAAAAGAGGTTTGATTAAGATTGAATTGAATAACTGTTGCTCTAGTATAAACACCTACAAAAAAAAAAAAGTAATGAATGTATTACTACATGTATGTTAGTGTCACTACATTGAGTGTTAAGATTACTTGGGTATTATTAAGAGTTTAAACTAGGCCTATGTCTCAGATCTTCAGCCTTTCTACAGATCTGTCTCCTCCATTACAAAAAAAAAGTGTTTAAGACTAGTTTAACGTCCTGTTAATTGAATTAGCTACATGCCCAGCCAGTACTGCCTTTTTAAGCTGAAACAGATCGCCTTGGGCTTTGCATAATAATGTCCCAAGCAAGTCTGCCTTTGTGTCTCCAAGTGTGTTTGAAGCCAGTTTCCTGTGCGGGGTCACAATACATGGCTACTCATTTCTAGCTGTATTATATGTCTTTGCATATGTATCTCCAATGTCTGTGTGTGTCCAGGCACACACCTGTCAGCTTGAAATTTTCCTGTAGGATCATTGATCCAAGCCATACGTTCCCCTTCTGAGAAGCCTATTGTTTATGATAAATGTCTTATTGAATTTAGAATAATGTGGACAGTTTTAGTTGGATGACAGTTGAATAACATTTTATTGTAAATAAGAATGGTTTCTCCTTGTATAAAGATTTTTTTTTTCCTTCTAGGTCGTATTGCCTCTAGAACATACATTTACTTCAGCAGTAAAAGAAAACTCAAAAGGCTTTATGGGAATTTTTTTGTTAATAATCATGTTTTGGGACTAACAATCTCTGACACCATCCCTCCACCATCCCTCCTCATGCCATCAGTCACAAACACCATTGATGAAAAAGAGTGCTTTCAAAAAAACTTGTGTCTAAAGAACTTTGATACCTACCATGTCAGTAAAAAGGTATTTTATCGTGTGGATTGCAAAGATCCTGAAGAAAAGAAGATTAAAATCTGCACATTTATCAAAAATTATTTTATCGTGTGGATTGCAAAGATCCTGAAGAAAAGAAGATTACATGGTGCACACCTACCGGAGGTCTATGCGGACTACGATAGTCCTGAAGAAAATTATGTACATTATATGCGCTCTTAAGGTGTTTCCGTGGCGTCTCGTGGAAGAATAGCCTGTGACAGTTACAGCAGAGGAATCAACTACAGACTTGGTGTTCATGCATTGTTAGACCAAATGCATAATATTTAAATTTTTTAGATTTTTTGGTATTTTTTGTATTTTTTAGCCTTGACAAAGCAAAATTAGATTTTTCTGCAGAAGTAAATTGGGTACATAAATTAGGAAAAATGTGAACTAGAAACCAAATGAATATTTCACGTAAGATTAGGCAGTTAGAGGGACATGTTAGAATTTAGGACTTGTAATTGTATATGATGTTAGGTTTTGTATGTGTTATGAGACTTAGTTTTTTTCCATCTTCCCCATTATCATGACAAATAATGTTCACGTCTAGTTAGGCCCTTTTACAGCTTTAACTGTCTCAAAAAAGAATCTTTACACTGAATAGTCAAGAACTGTCCACAGCCAATGTATGAATTGTTATAGAGCTGTTATGTTTTGTTAATTATGTGGTCAATTTCTAATTTGACCAAGAGATGGGATTGATCGGGTAAATGGAATAGCCATTTATTTAATCAAACATTTATTCACGATTGTCAAAGCATGTGTTTCTGATGTATGTGTGGATATATATATATATGTGTATATATATATATATATATATATATATATATATATATATATATATATATATATATATATATATATTATTTGTGTGTGTTAGGTAATATCTATTGGGTAGCAATGTATTTCTTACTGTGTTTAAAAGCCTATATTTTGATGTGTCAGGCATGGGATGTGACCATTCAACATCCTATCCCTGAACAAAAGCCATTCACACCTTTAGCTGTGAAAAGGCTCATCTCTGGGTTTTTCCCAGAGAATTTGGAAGTGACATGTAGAAGCTAAATGACCATCTGTCTTCTGAATGTAGCCACAATCAGAGTGCCTCCCTTTTTTAAAGTGTATAAATTGCTTAGAGGCTTATAACTCAGTAGAACAGCATTTTGAATGTATGACAAAGTATACATACTGTTCTCCAAGCTTTTAGATTTTCTGGAAGCTTGCTGGTATATTAAATACATCTTTTTTAAATCAATTTGGATTCAGCAGTCAACTTTACTGAAAAACCTTAAGTTAAAGTTTCTTCTCCGTTAATATAAATGTGGAAAATTTGTAAATAAAGGCATACGGAAAAAATAATGAATATACTAAATACTTATGTGCATTAACTGCATACAGTTATGAGAGTACAATATATTTCAGTAAATCCAATTTTCTTAAGGACTGAAATGTATGTCAAGCCAAAAAACATTTACTTTTATTTTAGATAGAGTTGGTAAGAATTACAATGCCTGTCTAGTCTTACTTTATGTGCCTGTTTTTCCTTTTGCATCTTTGTAATTGTAGTATGTTCTGTTTCGTTTTCTAGATTTCTGTCAAATAGTTGGTGATCCTGCCAGCCCCCCTTCATTCTTTTGCAATCTGAACATGCCAAGCATTGAAGCACACCTGTGCTGGCGTAGTTAGTTTGCATATCAGTACAGTCTTCTAGGAGATACAGGAAGCCGTGCCTATGCACAACATGCCTGCATCATCTGTGGTAGTGGGCACACCCCCTGCTGCAGCTAGAATAAGGTTGTAAAAGTGGCTCCATTACTCAGTTACAGCCTGCCAATTGCATATCTCCCAACTGTCCCTGGTTTGGCACAAAGTCCCTCTGTCCTCCTCATTTGTCCCTCATTTTGGTCTGATCTATATAATTGTATAGAGAAATGCACTTTTAATATTTCAAAAAGTGTTTCCCAGTGCTAAACCTTTTATCCAATTTCTAAATTGTTGCATTGTAAATTTCAAATGCCGGTATAAAGGAATATTAGTGGTTAAAAAAAACTTTGTTTTTTTTGGGATAATTCTTCTTTAGGGGAATGGCAGGGGATGTGTCCTATGCCGACATACTTTTGCTAATAGGTGTAAGGGGTGCTGGATGTGCTGGAGGGTCTTATGATACTGGCTGCTGGGGGATCTATTGTAGATTAAGAGGATCGATTTTTGCTGGGGGGTCTGTTGTTATCGGTGGGGGGGCTTATTGTTGCTGGGGGTGGATCTTATATTGCTGGGGGGGTCAGTTATTGCTGGGAGAGATCTACTTTTGAGGGAGGGGATCTATTGTTGCTAGAGGGGGGCTCGATTGTTACTGACTGCAGAGGATTTATTTTAGGTTACTTTCACACTGGGGCGGGGGGGCATTAGCAGTAAAGCGCCACTAGCTTTTAACCCCCGCTATCGGCCGAATAAAGAGTTAAAAGCACCCCAGTGTGCACCGCCCCAGTGTGAAAGCACTCAAGCTTTCACACTGGGGTGACTTGAGAGGCGCTTTTCAGGCACTTTACAGGCGCTATTTTTAGCGCAAAAATTCCTGAAAAGCACCCCAGTATGAAAGGGGTCTTACTGCTTTTCTTGTGAACATTAACATATAAACCATACAAATTACTTATCACCACAAAATGATACTTGGTTCTATATACCTAAAAGGGAAAAAATGGGAGGAACCAAGGAACAGTGGTCAGAGGTGGGTGGGGGCTAGAGTAAAGGGAGTTAAGGGGAGAAAGCCAATGGCAGAGATCGCTGATCAAAATATTTTGGCAGAACGCAACAGCTCAGCGGGAGAGATCGATGTATTAAAGTCAGATGGTTAGTACAGCGACTCCGATCGGAGCTGTACATTTTTTCTTTTCGTGTAACCTGCTGGGTCGTGCAAAAAAAAAAAACTATTGTTGCGTGCCAGGCTTTATCCACATATATGTATGTGTTTTGATATACATTTTTGCTGCATCAAAGAATGTAGCACCTGCCTTGCTTTCTCCAGTGTACTACAACGAAGTTGAGTGGATTTATTAACAGTAAATAGACTGTACACTGCGTAAACGCAGTTGCATTCATTTTCCCTAGAGCTATGTATATATGGTAAAGCTCCACTGATTTTTATCATCCATTCATGTGTAAGCAAAATGTTTTTTTATTAATTATTTTCTAATAACCTGATTGGGTATTCTTTACAAAGTGAAGCTTTGGCACAATTTACTAGGGAAAATTAGTGCAACCGCACTTACAAAGTGCACAGTCAATTTGCATTTAGTAAATGAACCCCAATGTGTTTCTAATTGCATGTATTTTGATGCATTGAGGGTCAGGTGCGATTGTTTTATGTGTTTTGTTTTTCATATTTATGCGCCTTGGGGTGAGATTGGAAATAAATGGCAACACACTGTAATGTACATTCAGGATACACTGGGGTTGATTTACTAAAGGCAAATAGACTGGGCACTTTGCAAAGTGAAGTTACACTCTGCAAGAGCAGTTGCTACAGAGCTTAGTAAATGAGCAGAAGCTCAGCTGACTTCCATCATCCAATCATATGCAAGCAAAAATGCTGTTTTCTCAAGGCTGTTTTCTCAGCCTATGAGACCTATGGCTCCTCCTACCAGGACAGGAAACACGTTAACCCCCACTGGATAAATGGACAGTCCTCCAGGTCCCATTTTAGTATCAGTGTTTCCTCTGGACATTGGAAAACATGTTTCCTGGAATCTGGTTTCCCTAGGTCGGAGTGATGCTCCTGTTTCTATCAGAGAGAAATTTCCTACCTTCTTCTCTGTCCCAGAGCGGAACCTCCACCCGGGGAGTGGGGCGTTGCTGCTATCTTCTGTTCTCAGTGCCTGGGGAAAGCCAGGATTGCTGCAGATGTCTGTAGCCCCAGTTCAGCGCGGGCCGCATGGTCTGGAGTGGCGTGCTTCCGCACTGACAGTCTGGCTGTTTGTGTAGGGGAAAGCAGGGAGAGCGGTGTGCGTATGGAGGGCGGAGCTGCTGCGCTCAAAGCTGGCCCACAGGAAGTACCAGGGTATGCAATGGTCCGTTCCAATATCCCAGAGGATTACAACAGATTCAAGTTCCTGGGAATGGGGAGCACATCTAAACAACACAGTAGCACAGGGAAGATGGTCCCCCAGGGAAGCAAAGGCTTCATCAAATTAGAGGGAGCTGGTGGTACAGAGAGCCTTGGAAGCATTTCAAATGGATTCAGATTCTATTCGACCACATTACTACTGTTGCATACCTCAACAAGCAGGGAAGTATGAGAAGTCGGATCCTTTCATTTATAGCCCAGGGGATCTTATCATGGACAGAAGGGAATCTGGCCTCGATCACAGCAGTACACCTAAAAGGGATGCAAAATTGTCTGTCAGATTATCTCAGCCACTACCAGGTGTGTCAAGACAATTGGTCCCTCCGCCCAAAGATTTTTGCAGAACTTGCTGACAGATGGGGATCTCCCGAAGTAGATCTTTTCACAAATCAGGGCAATTACAAGACAGAGAAGTTATTTTTCCTGAACCCAGCAGATCAATCTCTGGGGATTGATGCTCTAGCGAATCCTTGGCCATTCAACCTCAGCTACATCTTCCCGCCTATCAGGCTAATTCCGGTAGTCCTCCAGAAGTTTTTTCTAGAAGAGACAGATCTCATCATCTTAATAGCCCCTTTTTGGCCCAAGAGGCCATGGTTTTACCAGCTGTAGACTCTGGTTTCGGAGCCTCCACTCAGTCTTCCAAAGAGACAAGACTTATTGTCTTAGGGTCCAGTGTGGCATCCTTAAACTTGATGGTTTGGTATCTAAAGAGAAGATACTAAGCTTCCAGGGATTTTCAAACAAATTGGTCAAAACCCTGGTTAATTGCAGGAAGCCAGTTACAAAAACGATATATTCCAAGGTTTGGAAGAAATGTAACTCTTGATAATCTGAAAATCAAAGATTGACTTCACAACGTTCCATCAATTTTGGATTTTTTTTTCAGGAGGGTGTCGACAAGGGTCTTTCCGTTAGTACATTAAAGGTACTAGCGGTGGCTATTAGTGTTGTCCTCCAGTATTCTCTCTTGGAAAATCCCACTAAAGCTAGATACTTAAAATCAATATCTATGATCTAAGCCGGTAGTTGTTAGAACATGTCCTACCTGGGACCTGTCTTTAGTCCTTCAGGCTCTGGTAGAATTCCCATACTTACTCTAAAGACAATTTTCCTTGTCGCAATTACCTCAGCTCTTAGGGTAAGTGAGTTGCAGGCTCTTTCAGTCAGGGAGCCTTTCCTCACAATCTTTTAGGATCAGATTGTGTTAAAAACAGATCCAGGGTTTTTGCCTGAGATAGCCAGGGTATTGTGCTACCAACCTTTTGCAGTATGCAGAAGGGAGAAAAGGAAAATAAATGTTGTTTTAGATGTCAGGAGAGTTCTTCTCTTCTACCTAGAAGTCACCAAAGCCTTTAGGAAAACAGATGCGTTGTTCTCTTTTCGGGAACACACAAAGGAAAGTGGCATCCAAGAACACCTTAACTAGATGGATAAAGTAGGCTATTGCTGAAGCCTACAGAGTTATGAAGGTTTCTCCACCTTTTAAAAAGGCTGGAGCCTCACAGGAACAAATATGCAAGGCTGCCACCTGGTCCAGTTTTCGACCTTTCTTAAACATTATCGCCTAGACCTCCTATATTCTCAGGAGCAGGCTTTTGGTTGTAAGGTTCTTTAGGCAGTGGTCCCTCCCTATACTGGTAAGTTCTGGCTCATCGTCTCATGGGCTGTCCTGGAGGACGCCTTGAAAAAAGCTGAGTTAGACTTGTCGGTAACTCCTTTTCTCAAAAGTCTTCAAGGACAGCCAGATTCCCACCTGGTTATGTCTTGAGTTATGTGCATTATGCATATGTTTTGCAGGTACATCCTACGATTCTTGAGAAATACTGGCATGGGGTCGGGAGGACCGCCATTATATCCAGTGTAGGGTAACGTGTTTCCTATCCTGGTAGGAAGAGCCCTAGGTCTCATGGGCTGTCCTTGAAGACTCTCAGTAAAGGAGTTACCGGTAAGTCTTACTCAGCTGTTTCTTTTTTTTTCTTTGCACGTGATTGGATATTCTTTGCAAAGGGAATCTTTACCTCATTTACTAAGCTCTTGAGCAACTGCACTTTGAAACGTGCACAGTCTACTTACCTTTATAAAATAAACCCCACTGTGCCACTTGTTAACACTCACTACATGGTGCACAGACAAGTGTGAATGCATCTTTGAAGATATGGCTCTATAGTTCAGACAACATCCCTCTTTAAAGAGGAAGTAAACTTCCTCTGCAGACATTTATTTACCTATAGAGTAAATATCTCCCCTAAACGTGACATCACTGGCACATGCGTGCTGAAGGAACAGCCACGGGTGCTTTTCCCTCTGAGTCCTGTGCCATGACGTCATTGCGTCTCCGGCCATTCACATCACCGGAGCCCGCAAACCCAGAAGAAACTCCAGGAAAAATGCCAGCCACCTCAGCGGTCTGCGAGCGCTGCCTAAAGGCTTTGTTCTAAGGTAAGTATTTCATGTGATGCATACTAGCAGGTTTTAAGTTTACAACCTCTTTAAGTGGCCATTACATTTTTCTGTAAATTATATTTAGTAAACATGTTTTTTTTCATTTTCAAAATGTTTTTGGGGTGATCTCTGCATCTGATCTCTGCATCTTTCTGTACTTCAATTAGGCTTCTGTGCCATCCCACTTGGACTGGCATAAACCATAAATCCCAGGATTGCTCTGAAAGGCGCATCTAGGCATATGAATTTTGTCAAATTGCAAAAACCATCTAAACAAATACATTTTAATCTCATTCATTTTTGGGACACAGAATTCAGAGATAATTAGGTTAAACTACTGCTTACGAATGGATTTTGGGCACTGGCAGAAAAAGAAAGAGATCTGCCTAGTTTAACACCTCTCACTTTCAGCATGTTTTTGCTAGTGTCCTAGAAGGATTTTTTGTTTTCTACTGAATATTCAAAAGTCTACTTTGGAACATTTGTTGAATCTTAGTTTGTTTTCACAAATGGAACTTCCAACTCTTCATACTCAAACTCACTCTCTTCAATCCAGGAGCCAACCAAATTTTTTTGTCTGCATGAGAGTTCCCACACCACTACAACTCAACATCTTGCCATGTGGGACAAATTGGTTCAGTCTCTGGACAAATTGACTCACCTGACACCAACAACCAAGTTGTTTCCGGCCTGGTGGCTCAGGAATCTAGATCTGAAGTTGGGGAAATTCTTCCTTCTGGTCTCTTGGAAGGTCATCAGAACAGATGCCAACCTGTCAGGCTAGGGAGGAGTCCCAGACCACCTTGTCAGTGTAGGGGGCCTTGGATGTCACAGGAATCTTATCACACGATTAAAATTCAGGAACTTCGGGTAACTTGGTTGCCCCTAAAATGCTGGACATTCTTCTGGAAAGTATTTCAATAAGGATATTGTCAAACAATGCCACGACAGTGGCTTATATCCACCAGGAAGCAACCAGAAGCCTAGCTGAGGCAAGAAGTGTACAGGATTCTGTTCTGAGAACAAGCTCACATTTCAGTCTTGTCCATCATTTACATTTCAGGTGTAGACAATTGGCAATAGACTACCTCAGCCAGCAGCACCAAGGCTCAGGGGAATGGTCCCTACACTCAGTGATGCTCAAGAACTCATGTCACAGGTGGTGATACCAGATGTGGACCTCCAGGATAGGACTGTTCCTAGGTGCAGAGATTCTTTGGTGAAAGTAGTGGATGCTCTGGTGGCTCACTGAGAACAGTACCACCAGATATACACTTTTCCTCCCCTGAAACTCTTTGTTTGTCAGATATACAGGATCAAGATAAAATACATCCTGGTGATATGCATAGCTTAAGACTGGCCCAGGCAGATTTGGTACTCTGACCGTCTCAGACTCCTGGAAAACTCTCCATGGGTCCTTCCAGATCAAACAGACCTCCTTTCCAAAGGACCACTTTACAATATGGCTTCATAGTTGTGGTTTTTAATGGCATGGCTGAAAAGCCAGAGAGTGATCCCCACTTCATTGAAAGCCAAGAAGTCCAGTTCTCACAAGGCCTAACACCACACATGGAAGGTATTTTTCTCTTTATGTGACAAAAGAAGCTATCATCCTTGAAAATATTCTGTAGGATGAGTCATGGCTTTTTTGCAATAAGGCCTGGTTAAGCAGTTGGCCCTATATACCATCTTGTTCCAGAGACTGCTCATCTCCCATTCTTTGAACAAGACTTTTGTACAGGGTGTTTCAGCATCTCCATGGGATTCAAACTCGGTTCTTTGGGCACTTATCAGGAATATTCCCCATTCGTGCCTTTCTCACAAGGTTACATTTCTTGTTGCCAGGCCTGAAAGGCATGTCTCTGAACTGGGGGCTTTGTCCTGTAAATAACTTTTCTGGTCTTACACAAGGACACTGTAGTATTAAGGCCTACAGTGATGTTTTATCCCATGGTAGTTTTGGCCTTTCACCTCAACCAGTTCATTGTGTTTATGTCCCTCTATCTGACACTGATACATTTGCCTTTATTGTTTTTATGTAGTTCAAGTTATGTGTGTCTACCTCACAGCCACTTCTTCCATTAGAAAGACTGAATCTCTCTTTGTCATTCCTAATGTCTCCGCAAAGAGAAACAGCTTCTTGTTCTGGCATTTTTCTGTGGCTCAGACAAATCATGATTCAGAGCTACAATAAATACCCTGTTTTAAGGATCATGTTCCACCCTTTCCCATCAAGGCACACACTGCGAGATCTATAAATGTTTCCTTAAGCCCTGGTTCACACTGGGTACGATTTGGAACGATTTGAGATGCGATTTGACATGTCAAATCGCATCTCAAATCGGCGGCAATTGTCGGCAATGGCACTGTCCTAATCAGTGCGACGCCGCATCTGCGATTTCAAAAAGTAGTTCCTGTACTACTTTTTGCGATTTCGGGCCGCGATTTACATTAAATTGCGGCCGAAATCGCGGCAAAATCGCAGTAAAATCGCGCATTTTACCGCGATTTTGAATTCGCAGCAGTGTGAACCTAGGCGAAATGTTTTTTTCTGCCATCAATCAACTATTTCCAGATTTTGAAAGGCTGCCAACTAGTTTTCTGCTGCTCACTTTCTATAAGTTTTACCATCTGCATGTTAAGCCCTCATGTGATGCCTGTCTCTAGTGTATGGTCCTTCAGGCAGCTCTTTGAGCTGCATGCACTCTCTCGTTTCAGCCGTTGTTTTATAGTTGGGCCTGTTAGCATGTGTACCCCCCCCCCCCCTTAGTTGGACTGCTTTTGGACATCCCAATTGTTTGGTAGAGCTTGTTGCAAAATGGAGGAATGCTGGGAGTTGTAGGGGTTATACTAGGCTGTTTACCTTTTTTTCTGTTTGCCAATGCCCAAATCCTCCTGTAAGCGGCAATATAATCTAATTGTCTCAGAATCTCTCAATGAGCTCCAAGAACAGGATTTTACTGTTACTGCAAAAATTCATAAATGTTTTGTACCTGTTGTGGTTACATGACCTGGATACTGATGCCAAAATTAACTTATGAAGATCAGAATGGAGGAAACCCACCTGCTGATAATGTGAAGTCCCCTGTACATAGTAAAATGGAGAGGGACAGTTAAGGAGGAAGTGTTGGGGAAAAAAAATCTCAATAGAGTATACTGTAAGATACATACAAAATCAAGAAAAAACGTACAAAGAGAAACATCGCTGGCCTTCTACTGAAAATGTTAGATGACTGGCTGTCTCTGGCTCCAATACCATTTAAATTACTTATATGGGAAAAAGCATGCAGCCAGTGAAGTAAACACATTCATAAATCTTGATCTTTGTGTTTGGTCTAGGTTAGTCACTCATAAATATTGAAGCAAATGAATATGTGTGAACCAGCATTTTTAGACAGACAGGTCAACAATGGTATCCTCTATAGCAGTGGTGGTGAACCTTGGCACCCCAGATTATTTGGAACTACATTTCCCATGAAGCTCAACTACACAGCAGAGTGCATGAGCATCATGGGATATGTAGTTCCAAAACATCTGGAGTGCCAAGGTTCGCCATCACTGCTCTATAGTTTTCTTAGTAGAGGATACTAAGAACTGTGGGCCAGATTCACAAACAGCGGCGCAAATTAAGTTACTCAAAACTTATGTCATTTAAGTTACGGCGCCCTAATTTGGTGTTGTAAGTGCCGTATCCACAGCGCATTTGCGCACAAAATTGCGCAAGCGTAACTTAAATCCCGAGGCGTAAGGCGGGGTTATTGCAAGTGGGAAGGAAGTGGGCGTGCTCCATTGTAATGAGCCGCGACCCCATGCAAATGAAGGGCCTGCCGTACTGTGCATGCGCACACGAATCTGCACCTCACTGGGCATGTGCAGAACTTGGCTCGGCGCAATCAGTGAGATAGGTAAAAGGCCAAGCGTACTTAGTTTGAGAATCGCCCTGTGTATAAATAGCCCCAGACAAACACACTTCCCTTGCAAAAGTACATCCCTGTGTTCCCCTTTCCTAGAGCAAGTTGCTTCTGCTCTGTCGTCTGCTGGTGTGTGTTGGTGAGTTTAGTGTTAGATAAAAGTTTTGGAGGAGTAGTAGAGTGTAGTAGCTGTGTATTTTTTCTAAGTGTATTTTCTGTTTGTTTTTTCTGATTGTTTTTTTTCTGAGTGTATTTTCTGTGTGTTTTTTCTGATTGTTTTTGAATTTGTATTAGCTGTCTGCTTGTATGGTTTGATTTTTGTGTGTGTTTCTTCTGTGAGTATTTGTGTTTGTTTGTTGTGTGAGTATTTGTGTTTGTTGTGTTTGTTTTTTGTTGTTGCTGAGTGGTGAGGGAAGGGGAGTGGCCACACCTCCCCTCATGAGGAGGTTGAGGGGGAGGAGGATGAGGGGGTGGAGGCTGAGGATGAAGATATGGACATTGCCAGGGAAGTCCTTTTGGCCTCGGATTTGTTTACCCCTGCGGCTGGCAGCAGTCAGGCTACCATCAGGGGTAGCCCCTCCCACTCCTCCCCCAACAGGCCTCAACCCACAAGGGTCTCTCTCTCCCCTCCTCCCAGGCCACAAGACTCGTCTGCAGGCAGGATGGCGACCCATGAGACCAGGGGGGTGGCCGAGCGTCTGCCGGCCAGTCTGAGGAGGGACAATGCCCGGCAGACCCGCCATCTGGGTCAGATCAAACAGACTCTGACCCAGATGGAGGACAGCCTGGGCTTAATTAAGGAGTCACTCTCTGATGTGGCCACAAACTCCTTGGCGGTCATCACATGCTTGTGTGACCTGCAGACCGCCACAACAGGCGTGGCCCAGGAGGTGAGTGCCCTGACCCAGGCTGTCCAGGACAACACCCGGGCTGTCTAGGACAATACGGCTGCCCTCACTCTCAGTCTGACCAGGATAGCCGTGGCCTTGGAGGGCAGGCCAGCAAGAGGACAGTCACCAGGGGAGGCTCCTCCTTCCCCTGCTCACCCCCCATGAGTCTCCTCCTTCCCCTGCTCACTCCCCCCCCAGGAGTCTCCCCTGGTGGGCCGTGGCCGTCCCCGTGGGCGGCCCAGGCGTAGCTTACGCCGCCGCCGTTAATTTTTGGGGGTACTTTTGATTTTTATTATTTTTTTTAGTATACTGTACTTATGATTTGTTTTATGTGTGTGAATGATGTATGAATGTGGGGGTGGCATTCCTGATTAAATAAGGGTGTCACCCTCATTTTTGGTGGAGTAGGGATCCCCAGGACCAGGGAGAAGTGATCCCAGGTCCATGTGAATGGTATATGAATGCACAGTGACATAATTGGAGCCGTGGCGTGGCGTTACTGCTCCCAAGTACCATTGGGGGTACTTGGATCTAATCCAATTAGATGTGCATGTGATGTGTCTGTGCTAGGGACCACAGTGGGTGTGCATTCATGCATTCTCATTGTGCCATGATTAATGTGTGTGTTTACTGTGCAAAGATGCATTCTGCGAGGCGTCTCCTGACTGCTGTTCCCTCAGAAGAGGGGGTACCCTCGGTTACTAAAGTCACTAGTATAGCTATGCGCATGGATGCCCCTGGCATGTTGGCATACAGATTGTTGTCCTGCAAGTGTGTGTGCTCAGCTCTTCCTTAATGGTGTTGCTTTAGCTGACCTTTACACGGCTGGTGTAAAATGAGGGCACCTTTTATAAAGTGTAATTTTACACCATGAAACTAACAGAAGCGCACAGGGCGTAATCTACGCGGCACACACTTAATTTTGTGGATCGCCTTATCTCCCTCATTTGCATCTTTGCCTATCAAAACAGCGGTGTGTCTAGCGTATTTTGCGCGTGAGGAAGCGCCGGTGTAATTATTTTAGGTAGGACGGAAAAACCTGGATTTCAGGCGTATCTCGTTTTGAGGATACGGCGCAAAGATACGCGCGGCGCAAATTTCAATTACGCCGCGCATCTCGAGTTAAGTCGGCGCATCTGCTTTGTGAATCTGGCCCTGTGATCACTAAAATGCATGCTGTCTTCCTCATGCATTTGCATAGTCTCATATCTCCTCTGACAATTCTAATATTTCTCTAATTTACCAAATGGTGTACATTATGCAATATTTAATGAGCATCTTTTGAAACTGTGGGGTAGATTTACTAAAACTGAAGCACTCCGAATCTGATGCACCAGTGCATTTGAGCCAATCAGCTTCTAACTTTAGCTTGTTGAATTAAGCTTTGGCAATACAACCTGGAAGCTGATTGGTTTCTATGCAGAAGTGTACCAAATTTTCCACTCTCCAGCTATAGTAAATAAACCATACTGACTGAATGCTCCTTAAAACTGTGGTATGTATAACATAATCTTTTTTCTTTATTCTCTGGGCTACATAGGTAAGTATTTATCACATTTCTTACAGGCTAGCTGAGTACATTTAATTAATTGACAATGATTTACCCAGTTCGTATTATCCACACTGCATTGTAAGGGAACAGCTGTGGATAGTAAATCACATGTCATGAAATATCCTTCTGATCACGGGTAATTGCTGCTCAGGTAAGTGTTTCGTTCTTTGTACTCCATGCCGGTCCTACAGTAGTAATAAGGTGCTCCTTTTAGCATTTAGCCTGCCGGTGCACATTAGCGTTTGAAACTGGCGACACAGTGGTAGGGTATATAAGGATAGAAGAGTGGCTAAAGTGGACTTTAGTGGTACCGTATGTTTTTAACTGATTATCAGTCAAAGATTTAAGATTTTACAAAGGGGTTTTATTACAAAAAATAGAAAAATTCATTTACATATTTACAGAATAAAATATAATTTTATGACAAACATGCTGCAATAAAGATTTTTTGACATCTCATGTGTTACCAATCAAGTATCAAACCATTCAGAATATATTGTGTAGATGCTCTACATGTTTCAAGTTTTTTTTCGTATTATCCGCTTCCTCAGGAGCTTTGCACAAAAATATATTTTCTATCAGATGGTAAATGCATGAATTTTGTCATATAGCTACAAATAGATAAAAGAGAACATGTATTAATATTTTTTTTTTTTTTGTTTTCAAAAGTTTATTGAGTAGTAAATTGTAATACAAGCATAGGTAAAAATATAAAGTATAAAATCTTTTCAGAGGTAATGCAAGATTGCTCACATGTTGCTTTAATATCTGTATACCTCCGTATTAATATTTTTTTACAATGTAGATATACACAATCAATCTTTTTTCATATACAGAGAGGCATCCATCCCATGAGCCATTTCCAGACCCCAACCAGAAATCTCACCATAAGGTCACCAGGGGCCTGATCAGGAGGTGACCCACCCCGGAGGACACAGGAAATCTCGAAATGACACCCACATCCAGGATTTGTTTTAAATAAATATAAGTATACATATGTCATTATACATATCTATAAGCCATTTAGGGCATAAAGATAAATGTTGTATTAATTTTATTAGTTTCATTATCATTCACATTATGTACCTTTAACCCCCCTGGCGGTATTCCCGAGTCTGGCTCGGGGTAAGATTTCTGTACCAAAAGCAGTATCCCAGAGCCAGACTCGGGATCGCCTCACAGTATCCACAGGCACAAGTTACTCACCTTGTCCCTGGATCCTGCGATGCATCCCCATTGTGTGAGCGAGCGGCGTCCTCGCTCGATTCAAACAGTGTCCCTGTGTGCCGCCGATCTCTGTTCCCTGCGACGTTATGACGCATGGGGGCGGAGAACGGCGCCAAATTCAAAAAATTTAATTAACACATTACATACAGTATACTGTAATCTTATAGATTATAGTACTGTATGTAAAAAATACACACACCCTTTGTCCCTAGTGGTCTGCCCAGTGCCCTACATGTACTTTTGTATAATAAAAACTGTTCTTTCTGCCTGCAAACTGTAGATTGTCCATAGCAACCAAAAAGTGTCCCTTTATGTCAAAAGTGGTTTTAGAGCAGCTAGAAAACAGCGATAATAAATTATAATCACTTAAAGAATTTAGCGATAGCGATTTGTGGGGAAATTCGTCATAAAAAAATAAAAAGTAATGACAGCGATTTTGAGTTGATTACATTATTGAATAATATTTATTATAATTATATTATTATTTGTTATAATTATTTATTATATTGTAATTTATGATTTTGTTTTTCAAACTTTTTCATACCCGGGATGCCTACTAGACTCTTGTTTGGACAGATTTAAGTGAGTTATTCCTTAGGCCCCATACACACGAGAGAATTTATCCGCGGATACGGTCCAGCGGACCGTTTCCACGGATAAATCCTCTCAAAGATTTCCGCAGATTTCTATGCGATGGAGTGTACACACCATCGCATTGAAATCCGCGCGGAAATCCTCTGGCGATGACGTGTCGCGCCGTTGCCGCGATTATGACGCGGCGACGGCGCGACGCTGTCATATAAGGAATTCCACGCATGCGTCAAATCATTACGACGCGTGCGGGGAATCCCTTTGGACGGATGGATCCGGTAAGTCTGTACAGACGAGCGGATCCATCCGTTGGAATGGATTCCAGCAGATGGATTTGTTGTGCATGTCAGCAAATATCCGATCTGCTGGAATCCATCCCATAGGAGATTTCTCCGCGGAAACAGATCCGCTGGCGTGTACACACCATAGGATCTATCCGCAGAAACCCATTTGCTGGGATTTATCTGCGGATGGATTCTATCGTGTGTATGGGGCCTAAGGATTACAGGCCTACAAATTTCCTTACAAAATAATGGTACCGCTTTCAGCACCTAAAATCTGAAATAATCATACCGCCAGGGAGGTTAACATAGGCGTGGGGGCTCGACAACCTGTCAATCACGATTACAAGTCAATCACGGGCAGGTGACGGGTAGACCGTGAGGCCTCGTACACACGGCCGAGTTTCTCGGCAAAAACCAGCAAGAAGCTTGCTGGGTTTTTTTTTTTGCCGAGGAAACCGGTCGTGTGTACACTTTTCAACGAGGAAACCGCCGAGGATCTCGTCGGGCCAAAAAGAAAGCATGTCTTCTTTTTTTCCGACGGCAATGGGAAAATTTGGCTCACCGAGATCCTCGTGGCTTCACAAGGAACTCGACGAGCAAAACGATGTGTTTTGCCCGTCGAGTTTCTCGGCCATATGTACGAGGCATGACTCTTCCTTGCCGATCCCCAGGGAAAAATATTGTAAAAAAGAATTAAAAGATAAAATAAAAATAAAAAAACACTGACACCATGCAATGTCCTACTGACACATCCACTGCTTTACCGATACCATCCAATGCCCGTATACACCATAAAAAAAAGGCGGGAAGCGCATGTGTGTTTGAGCTTTGGGGTGCACACCCTTATGCATTGGGCTGCGCACACCTATGACCTTTAAGGAAGTTTTAGCAATCTAACAGCATTAATGGCGATAAGGAAAAAGAGAAAGAACCCCTCTGGGTACAGGCAGGTCTGGGAAAAAAAATATTATTTTAATTATAATCCTTATTCAAAACCATATCAATTTTAAACACTCTATTGCCAGTAAAATTTTTATCTGGATTTGTCTAGTATATAAATATAACCAGAGTAATGGAAACAGCAACCCCTTCCCTCAAGGAACATATCAATGTGGAGAGTGTCCACGATGCCCCTGATCAAGGAGGGCAAGGGAATTATGTTACCTAACGGTCATTGGTATAAATCAAAAACCTATGCCGACTGCTTCACAAGGGGGGTCATATATCTTATGACCTGCCTTTTTGGCGCATTTTATGTCGGCAAAACAATATGTGAGCTGAGGAAAAGAATTGGTGATCACACCTACTTTTCAGAGGGGGGCAAAATTGTGACACCTGTTACAAGGCATATTGACCTCTATCACAAATACAACACTAAAATGATTACCTTTTTTGTGATAGAAGTCATACCCATGAACCCAAGAGGGGGGAACTGGGACAAGACCATTCTTCAACGTAAAAGACTCTGGATAGATCGTTTGAACGTAATGACCTCACCTGGTTTAAATGAGGTAAATTCATACAAGCCATTTTTATAAATGTCTTTCAATGTTCATTTTCTATTGTTTCTAATGTGTCCAATAGCTTAAAACCTAGATATTGTGATTATATGACTAACTTTTTCTGATGCCCGACTCCCTTTCCTTGCTCTTTTCTCTGTTCCCCTCTGTCCTTTTTTACAACCTCTTTTGTTTCTACTCTCTGCTGTTTTGGAGAGTCCGTGTATGGCCCTATGGCAAAAGGGGCTAACTCTTGTCTAACTTTTAGGCTTCATTTCCACTGGCGTTTTTACAGCCACTGTTGTTAGCCTTTTTCACAGCTTAAAAACGCCTGTCCATGTTTATTTTGTAAAAAATAAAATAAAATTTTTTTTTGTGAGCTGCAGCTTTAAAAATGCCGCGGTAGCGTTTTTGAGCGTTTTCGCGCGTTTTTTAAGGTCTGGCGTTTTTACAGCTCTACTCTGGAGCTTCAGAACGCCCTGGCCCTGCGTTTTTTTTACAGCTCAAAAACGCTTATGGCATTTGCAGCTCAAAATAGCCTATGTGGGCATGATGCCATAGAATAACATGCACAGGCGTTTTTAAGCTGTAAAAAACGCTCAGAAAAGTGGCTGTAAAAACGCCAGTGGAAATGAAGCCTTAAGAATAAATAATTTTTGTTGTAATTATATATTGAGTATTGTAGTTTAATTGTTCATGTTCACTGATTGACATCTGTCTGTTTGAGCCACTTCCTGGAGTGATCTAGCTGCCCAGCAAAGTAGTAATCCAGGGTGGTCTTGTCGCCACCAGGGGGCCTGGCCCTTCTAGATATCTCATACTGGAGGAGTGGTTCTGCCCTCTTTCAAAATGGCGCCATAGACATTGGCACGGAGAGGAGCATTCAGGTCAGGGTGACCTGATCGTTCGTGACTCCCTGGTGGACATATGGTCCTGTAGGGGGTGTCCCTGGGGCCAATCGCCATGTGAGGCACTCACTATCCTCATGCCGGAGCATGGCAATGTGCATCTGCCAACTTGAGACTAGTGCGCATGCATCCTTCTGACGCATGCGCGGCATGGGTCCGGTGACGTCAGACGCTTGGCGCTGTGGGCGTCGCTGGGTGGGATCTCTCGATTGGACACACTACAAATAGACACAGTGGTGATTACAGCATCTGTGTTCTGTGCATAGGAGGCGTCTCTATGTCTCTCTATACAGCATCAATGGTAAGCTCACCTCTTGAGCACTGGTTACATTTGTTTTGAAACTGGCATTTCAACAGCGGAAATCTATACAATGTTTATAGGAGAATATGCTTATTGGAAGCTCATTACACCTAACTAATTATCAGCCTGTTGGGCTATACTGGTATACTGATACACTATCTACAAAATTCTCTAAGGTAATTACTTGTTATTTTTCACATGTTTAAACATACATATTTTTAATAGGGTCATTATAAAATGAAAAATGAAAAAATTCCTATCCTTATGCTGGAATCTTTCTTTTAAATACACAGGTGCACTATTTAATTACCGGTATATGCTCATCAGCATGCCCTGCAACTGATCTCCATTACTCTGGTTATATTTATATACTAGACAATTCCAGGTAAATACTTTACTGGCAATAGCGTGTTTAAAATTGATATGGTTTTGAATAGGCATTATAATTAAAATAATATTTATTTTCCCAGATCTCCCTGTACCCAAAGGGGTTCTTTCTCTTTTTCCTTATCGCCATTGATGCTGTTAGATTGCTGAGACTTCCTTAAAGGTACATAATGTGAATGATAATGAAACTAATTAAATTAATACAACGTTTTATCTTTATGCCCTAAATGGCCTATAGATATGTATAATGACATATGTAAACTTCTATTTATTTAGAACAAATCTCTGGATGTAGGTGTCGTTTCGAGATTTCCTGTGTCCTCCAGGGTGGGTCACCTCCTGATCCGGCCCATGGTGACCTTTTATGACATACCCCTTATGGTGAGATTTCTGGTTGGGGTCTGGGGATGGCTCGTGGGATGAATGCCTCTCTGTATATGAAAAAAGATCAATTGTGTATATCTACATGGTAAAAAAATATTATTAATACATGTTCTCTTTTATATATTTGTAGTAATATGACAAAATTCATGCATTTACCATCTAATAGAAAATATATATATTTGTGCGAAACTCCTGAGGAAGCGGATAATACAAAAAAAACGCAAAACATGTAGAGCATCTACACAATATATTTTGGATGGTTTGATACTTGATTGGTAACACATGAGATGTCAAAAAATATTTATTGCAGCATGTTTGTCATAAAATGATATTTTATTCTGTGATTTTTTCAATTTTTTGTAATAAAACCCCTTTGTAAAATCTTAAATCTTTGACTGATAATCAGTTAAAAACATACGGTACCACTAAAGTCCACTTTAGCCTCTCTTCTATCGTTATATACATTTCTACAGGACAAAGGTACCATTTATATACAGCACTCCTATACAGTGGTAGGGTACAAATCAATAGGGTCTTGTACACTGATAGTCTTTGAAGGTTTTTAAACCTTTTTCAGGTACATATAGGTACACTAAAACCCATGTTCACATGCAATGATTTGAATTTGCATCAAAATCCATGTTTTGAATTTTGTATATGGGTGCAGATTACTGTGTGGAACCTCAGAGGAGCATGCAGTGCTTTTTATGAAAAAAAAATAAAAAATAAACTGTGAACGTTATACCTAATAAATGTCAGCTTTCTTCACTTTAGAGTAAAATAGGGAAAATAAGTCTGTTCTGCTTCCAGAGAGAGCAGATAATCTTTATCCTTTCCCATTCAAAAGTTTTTATTTTGCCTATTGAAACTTTAACTTCAAGGTATAGTTGATGATATATAATATTTGATAATTGCAACATCACCATAATAAAACAATTCTCTACTTAAAAATATAATAAGAGCATTCTTTAACTAAAACCTACCCAATTTACCCAGTGTACCATTTCCTTATAGTAACATGGTACTCTATATATAGGCAGGTCTATGGGAGAGCTGCTTGCAAACCTCATTCAAGGCTCTGCCTCTTTAATGATATGATAAGATGAATGTTAACATGGACGGCAGCAAGGAAACTGCTCAAGCAGTTCCATAAGCTGAACACTTATATTTGGGAAAAGTACAGCTTCTGACAGCATATGGAGCCATACTATTGGAGATTCTCAGACTTCATTCAATAAAACCGTGCAGGTTGGAGCATTCACAATTAGAAATAGCCAATCAGTACTCCAGATCATTTTAGGGGATCTCTGAGTAGGTTTGCAAATACACTACATGGACAAAAGTTTATGGACACCTGACCATTGCCAAAAGCATATGGAAACCCCTCCTATTGAGTTCAGATTCTTCCAGTGAAGGGCACTGTTAATGCTACCGCATAAAAGAGACAATTTATTCTGTGTGTGTCTGTCCACACTTGTGGTAACAGTTTGGGTAAGGCCCTTTTGCTGTTCCAGTATGAATTTGCACATATCTGGGTCCATACAGACATTATTTGACAAGTTTGGTGTGAAGCAACCTGAGTGGTCTGCCCAGAGCCCTGACTTCAAGCTTACTGAAGATATACTGGATGAATTGTAAAGCTGACTGCAAGCCAGGTCTTCTTTTTCATCATCAGTAACCTCATTCAGCAACTATTCTGGCTGAATGGGTGCACATTCAGATAGTCACACTTCAAAATTGTGGGAAAAGTCTTCCCAGATCAGTAAAGTCTGTTGTAGCAACAATAGTGGTTGTGGCAGGCATAACTCCAGTGTCCATGGTTTTGGAATGGGATGTCCAATATGCTCATATAGGTTTGATGGTCAAGTGTCCACAAACCTCTGGCCATATAGTGTAAGGCATTAAGTAGCAGGTTTGCTGAAGATTCACCCACTTTTAAGGCTCCATTCACACTGGATGGCAATGCGGCTCCCAGCAGGGGTCTTGTGTGTCCTGTTTCACAGCTTCAGGTCTGATTTCAGCCCGAATTTTTGCCTGAATTCAGACCTAAAACAGATCAAAAGACGCACAGGGCTCCTGTGCAAATTCGCACCGGTGCCGCATCGGAGATATGTGAACCGGCTCCATAGAGAGTCATTCACATTCTCCTGCTATTGCGAATTCTCAATAGTGTGAACCTGGCCTAAAACAAGTAATAGAGAATCAATAGCAATCATGTTTCTATGGTATGCAGTATATATGTTTAGTCTACATGATGTGCCTCTTAGAGGCTTGAAGTAGCATGTAGTGGAAAACATTTTTAAACTTGCAATATTTAGGATGATATACATAAAAGTTTTTTCTGAATACACCAAATGTAATGTGTCAATAGAATGAGGTAACAGAAGATTTAGGTGTGGCTTCCAATAGGGCTGGTGGCCTTTTTAGCAAACACTACATTACATGATCTATTAGCTTTGAAT
The DNA here is from genome assembly GCF_905171775.1 of Rana temporaria. Taxonomy (NCBI): domain Eukaryota; kingdom Metazoa; phylum Chordata; class Amphibia; order Anura; family Ranidae; genus Rana; species Rana temporaria. The sequence continues at coordinate 56,279,289 of NC_053499.1, forward strand.
ACAGTCAGGTTTATGATGATCACCTTAGATATACAGGTAATTCTGGGACAAATATAGTTTGTAGTTTAGCAAAATGTATGAACAGGATGGTGATGCAACTCCTTGTGCAGAACTGGTGGTAAGAGAGGTGTAATTAAACATAATTAACAGTGTATTGTGACCTGTTTACTCACCTTTCAGAGCCTCCCACATACTCTCTTCCCCCCTCTTGTTAGAACCCAACTTTATCTGTTGTCTATTTCACGCATTCAACCATGATTTTGGGGGGTTAAGGGGTTAAAAGTTTTCGAGATTTGTCTGCAAAAGAAGACAAAGGGGTAGGTTGTTTTCATCCATCTTTTCAAGCGGAGAAAGCGTGGACGAGGCGGTATAACAGCGGAAGGGTGTGGGTGAGGAGCGGCACGGATTCTTCAAACAAACTTCAGTACACAACTCAACTATTTAATTACAGAATCAATTGTCACATTCCACTTGATATTCAACATATTTAATGAACAAGTTGTTTGTTAAGGTCCGTTCATTCTTAATCAGATTCCTTTTGCTTGCATATATATCAATATGCAGCATGACTAAAAATGATCTAAAGAGGAAATATCTTTCTATTGCAAGGTAAAGTCAGAAGCCCATCTGACAATACAAACACAATTAAAGGGCATGTGTTAAATAAGATAGAACTTTTGAGGTGAAGCTACAAATATTTTAAACTTTTAAAATTTAGATATGAGAGGCAAAGCCCCTAAATTAAGGATGGCCATTTTGCTTTCACTTAGAGCTCCTGCACAAAATCCGAACTAATATATTATGCAGAAAATCAAAAGTTTAATACTTAGTGTATAGCAGTGTAAAAATGTTCTCGACCAAGTTTAAAAAAAATTGGTTGGAAGCCAAACAGAAGCAAGCAAGCTAGAGGCACTTTTTTGTTTTGTTTGAGCTTTTCTACTGCGAGGGTCAGGCATTTTCCTATGCAGACAGCTGACTCTCATGTGAGTCATGTAAAAGGAAAATATATTTTTATTCACTTGTACACAGCAAATATTAAACCCTTGAGTTCATTCATTTATTTGTGCAGCTTTAAAGCTAGACTTTCACACATACACAAATAAAATGTCACTTTAACAAATTTTTATTAAAATATAAACCAATTGCTATGAATAAAGCAATGAGCTATGAAGGTTATACTTTTTTAGTATCCAAGGCACCAGATCCTTGTAAAATAGCCATGGGGGACTTCAGTGAAATTGTTAGCCCACATTTATATGCTTCATTCGCATGAGTACTGATTCAGCCCATAACTTCTAGATGCCGCAGTTTAGTTATAGAAAGAAGAGCTGTTTAGGTATTTATTGTATCATATAATGTTGTGAGATGATAAGCATAAAATGGCAACCCTTGTATAAGGAACGTGAATCCTTGGCATTTAAGAATGAACAGCCTTGAGTTCACAAGCAGAAAGGGGAAGGAAAAACAGCTGAAGGAGGAACGGTGAAGAAAGTTCGACAGAAATTGGATGCAACGTCATTGAAACTAGGCAGCGTCACGAGAGAGGAAAAGCACCATGTGGTATCCTCCAGAATTACATCTTTATTGCATCTTATTGTCCGAGCCTTGTGAGTAATAGACAATTCTTGTTCAGTGGGAGGAAAGAAATGGGACAAGGAAAGGGAAGGAGAGAGTGAACCTGGTTCATAGACAGAGGGTAGCAAACAATTTTTTGGCAAGACGAATAATAGGTAGTGTTAGTTTAAGTAAATCAGGTTGACTCTTGATAGAAAAGGTGTTACAGAAATAAAGCATGCAGGATGTACATCAAACTTAAATTACCCTGTGGTCTTCTCACATTTTTCACAATATTTTTTTCATCGGTTTGCGGTCTACCAGTTTAAAGCGAAAATAAACTCTTTTTTTTTTAAACTGGAATCAGGCAGACTGTTAATTGCAGAAGAGACATTGCATGTTTCTTCTGCAATAAAATAATCTTACCTGCCTTCTCACAGTCTTCCCTAGATTGTACACTACTGCACATCATCAGCTCAGTATACATTCCTGCACTGTGCTTGTGTGACTAATCTCCTGCAGGATTTATATCATTGCACGCTAGCCAATCAAGCAATGCCAGCAGTGTCAAGGGATCTTGTAGGCATCAAACCATTGGAGCGAAGGTGAGTATTTCAGAGTTTAGTTCCACTTTAACTGTGCACTTTTACCTTTTAAACTGGACACAGAGTTCAAGATACTGTGGGATCAGTCAACTGCTTTTCTTTTAAAATTCCTTAAAGGGGTTATCCATTTTGGGCCACCTACTCTCTTTAGAAGTTATCATACAGCAAAACGAATTGAAAATGTGCTGCTGAATGGCACTGTTTTATAGTTAGCAGCAGATTTGGAGCATCCAAGCTGTCCCTAGGACTCAGACTGATGGACCTGCTGGACATCATCATCATGAATACTATGTTACATGTCCAATCAGATGAAGATATCACTTAATTTCCAGCTTGGCAGAAGTTTCCAAAAAGCCATCATCTTTTGTTTGTGGTTCAATACATAAGATCAAGTACAGTAAGGATTAACAAAAAAACTCTAACTGAATGACTGTAGTTAATATAGAAAGTATGTAGTTAAGAGGGGTGTTGCACTAAAAAGGGTAGACCCCTTAAGGAAAAAAGAGAGAGGTATTTTAACATGCTATACCTCGAGTTAAACAGCTGGCATGAAAACACAATCACGGAGCTTTTCTCTAATGCATATTTAAAATATCTGATATTGCCTACAAAATCTTTATTTTGTTTAAACCAATCAACTAGAGCATGCATCAAAAAGTGCAAATGAATAAATATACATTATTTAGAACTAGTTATGTCTAGGTAATCTATTTTAATAGAGCTATTTTTAATACACCTATATGTTGTGTACTCAACACATAAACAGTCTATTACTTCTTTATTGTATAAGCTAATGTTATACATCTTATGCATATCAACTTTTTCTAACTAACTATACAATGCTAGAACTCTATACATTTAAACGATTACTAAAATGTACACAAATTGTGAAAGGAACACTAGTCCTATGCATCACAATGGAAGTAAAGTTCTCTATATCTTTTTAACATAATGAATAGTGCAATGGGTTTACATTTTGTTAAAGGATTACTAAAACTAAAACTGTCCGTATTACTATATGAAATATACATTCACAAATATATTTGTATTGGCTTCTGTGCCTCCAAACAACATACTGTATATGAAATTGAATGTGCTTTTACAATCACTATGCATTTTCTTGCTCTCAAAGCTGTAACACTCAAGTAATCTTAAGATTTAGAAGTGCTTAGAAAATTAGGCCTTTACCTAACAAGGTAAAGAGCAATGAGCAAAGTGCTGTAACCCATAGCAACTAAAATAATTTGTATATACTGACTACACTAAACAGCTAAAATACAATTTAAATTCAGCTATGGGTTCCATTACATCATCACTCTTTTCACCACACTGTTAAATAAAGGCATAAGAATGAATAAGTCAAACTGCCTCTGCTACAGAACAGTTTAGGCACTTGTCTAATTTGCTAAGTGTATAATCCTGTTATGCACATTAACTTTGAAGGATAGACTCTATAGCAATTTATACAAACAACTGTATATTGTGCTAACATCACTTTAACATTTCCAACACGAGTTAATAAATTATAAGAATATACACATTAATAAAGCTACGTGAACTCTACGGTGCAATTATTGCAATTCTTCATCAGTGTTTTATGCACTCCTACAATTCAATTTCAGCCAACTGACAAATAATGCTCATGTTCACGGCATGCTGAAATCGACAACCTTCTTGTTTTTAGCAACCATATTGAGACTACAGTTTCAGTGGACATTTTAATTAAGAAATTAAAACTCAACCCCTGTCTCCGCCTGTTAATGTATTCAGTTTTTTTTTTCAAATTGAACTTTATATTTGGCTAACTGGTTTTAACTGTTACCGTATATCTTAGACTGTTATAATTTTTTTTAGTTTTGGATAGAGTAGAGAAGGGTTAAAGTGGAACTTTAGTCAGAAAATAGAGTTCTACTAAATCAATTCAGGCTGGCCCCTTTTGCAGGTATAGCGATATAAAACAGTAAAAATAAGTGTCTTTCTCAAACTTTTTACCCCCCAGAAAAACCCCTAAAATAATTTGGGGGGGGGGGGGACAATGGAAAATATGCCTCTTACTTTGGTGGTCAGTGGGAGGTTTGAACCCCTTCAGAATCCCACCGTTACAGGCTGGCTCTACCAAAAGGTCAGACAGCTAAAGCTTAAGGAACCCCTAGCAATAGCTGGAGGAACCCTGGTTGAGAATAACTGGTCTTTACTGACTATACTGTTTAAAATCCATTAATACGCTATCTGAATCTACTCTGCACATGCTCAGTTGCCTTATATTTTTAAGCACTGCCGAGTTGGTAGCGGCCCTTCTGCTGACAGCCTTAAAGCGGAATTAAATCTCCTATCCTTTACAGCCAGGGAAGCTGCTTCAGTTTGATCTGCAACTGCCATGGTGCTGCACATGTGATCATTTATGAAACCAGCCATTTGATCGAGGACACAAGCAAATGTGACAGTTAGCAATCCCAGCATTCCAGAAATGTACCTTTTTTTAAACCAATAAATCGATGGGTTCCACTTTATGGTTAACTGCTGTTCAGGGACTTCAGCAAAATGGCAGCCTCTGGCAGGAAGAAACAGGAGCAATTCTGAAGGCAATTTACAGCACACACTGATTTTGATAGTAAATAATTACTCAAGTGGAACGTATGTTCCTTGCTAAAGAACATTATTTTTTATCAGGTTGTTATGGGTAAAGTTCCACTTTAAAGCCAATATCAGTTAATTGTTTTGGTGTCTGTGTCTTGTTGGGGAGATTTCTCTTTATTTCCTTTCACATAGATGCAACAGTAAGTGAGAAGAAATCTACACAAAGAGAGGGAATACACTTTTACACAGCTGTCCCCAGAAAAGGTGCCCCCATTGTAACCTCTTCTTGTAACAATTCTAAAATTGTGACAGTGGCCACCAGGATAAATAGAGGAGGTCATTTTACCAGCGAGGACATAGACAGTAATTTAAAAAAGTTCTAATCTTTCCCAACTCTATCTTAAACAAAAAAAAAGTGTTGGCTGTACAATACATACACTTTAAATATTGTGTTTCTCATAGTACAATAATCTATTTATGTTTTTCACTAATCACATTTGAATATATGTTTTTAATGCTAAACTCTTTTTGCTTGTTAATATTGTTTAGTACTGTCATAAGTAAAAGTATTGGATCTGTTATCCAGGACCCTGTTATGTAGAGCGGTTTCATAAATAACAATGGTAATTAATAGCTGTTTTTTTATTGAAATGTCACGCAAGCTGACATGACCAATCAGTTTCACCTGACTTATTGTGCGGGGCACCGGTAAGGGATGTAGAGGGGAAACTATAGTGTCTTTTACAAATTGAGTTGTTTTGGAACATTTACCAGTAATTATTAAAAAAAATCACTTTTACTTGCTTGTTGCTCTGTAGTTTGAGTATAGTATTTTATATACACATTTATAAATGCTCCTTATAGCAATCACCTGCATAGCAGAGAATGTGATTGCTTTTCCCTATGTAACAGCTGTTTCGATAAGCCGAGTTGGCCATAAAGAGAATTTATTGGTTTCGCTCAGATCAGACTTGCACTGTGAGAGAAGAACAATGAAGCACAGTCACTGCTTTGTAATACTAGGAGGGAAGCAGAGCCTGTAACTGAAATGAGCAATTATGGCTGTCCCATGGAAATATATTGTTCACACTACTACAGAGGATCATAGATCCTTAAAAAACTGATAGATATTGATAAAAATTATTTACATTATGCCAATCACATACTGTATGTTAAACTGCAGAAAGACTACAGTTTTCTTTTAAAGAAGCACTCCATTTTGGGCAATTTTTTTTATTGTGGGAGAATAGTTATGGATATAGCTTGTGCATAAAATTATGATTGCCTTCACAGCTGCAAATGTAAAGATCCAGCTCTGTGAAGTTCCTTCTATGCCCCTTCTATTTTTGCACATAAATGAATTGGCTTTCCTGCCTCCGCTTGTTCATTCACTATGCCATAGAGAGTCAGCATTTTGCATCTGTCTCAACACGGCAGTGAAAACTGAGTTGGCAATTCTCAGAAAGGGAGCCTGGTGATACATAACATGTGCTGATAAGTGTATCTTTGTTTTTATAGCCCACTGACAGTCATTAGCAAAAGCCCTGTATAGTGGAACTGTACCAGTTTCCTATATGAAGCCTCGTACACACGACCGAGTTTCTCGGCAAAAACCAAGAAACTTGCTGGGTTTTTTTTTTGCCGAGGAAATCGGTCGTGTGTACATTTTTCGACGAGGAACTCGTCGAGCCAAAAAGAGAGCATGTTCTCTTTTTCCTCGACGGGAATGGAGAAAATTGGCTCGCCGAGTTCCTCGACAGCCTCACAAGGAACTCAACGAGCAAAACGATGTGTTTCGCCAGTCGAGTTCCTCGGTCGTGTGAACGAGGCCTGAGAGCCACAATGGAGACCAAAATGAGCAGTAGCATATGCAGATAAGGAAGGAACCCACCAGAGGACATTCAGTAAATATTATCTTCCATGCATGCTTCCCCGTTACCTTCCACCCAATGCTCTTTTTAGTCTTTACAGAAATGTGAAGTCCTTAAAATTGCTGTAAGCAACCTGCGCTATGAAATATTCACACACTGAGGACCACAGATCCAATACTGACCCCTATCACAGACTTTACAATCTGCCATTGAAACTTTAGAAATCTCTGCATTATTTCCTTTTTCTAGAAAAGCATTTTTGTCCTTGCTATTATCCTCTCCTTCCTGTATATGAATGATCTGTTGTTAAAATCGTATCTTACATTCCTTGTGTCATATAAAAATACTAGCCGAGAGGTTCAATGTACAGCTATTGCATGACCTATCTGTGCTGAAATTATCCCAGGTAAAAGGTAGTCTGTTGCAGCGTACTGCTTTCCAGCCGGACAATTTATTATCTGACCTGATGCTCAGTGTTACACACAGAGATCTCTATATCATCAGTATGATTTAATTGTTATATGTGATAATATTTTCCACTAAATGCATAACCAAGATAGAAGTTTGTGAAGGCAAGTATGAGATATCCATGATTGATATTGTTAGGGCTCCTGTTTTTCTGATTACCATTGTTACACAATAACTCCTTAGTATGGAGAGGCATGCTATAGTATTGGCCTCTCTAACTCACAGTATAGACAAACCATTTAAATGATTATTTACGTTAAAATAGTGTAGTAATCAGTTTCCCATTTGCTGCTTCCCTGTCCCATGTCATTTTCACAGACTGACAGGTTTTAATCCCACCAGTTACTGCACTGTAATACTTTCTCTCTGTATAAGATTAAAAAAAAAGAAGCAAACTGGGAAAAGAGAGTGTAGGTGGTTTTGTGTAGCTTAATAAGTTTGGCTGTACTGGCCTGCATACCCGTTAGCATATTTCTCGTAGTACTCAGCGGGACTGTAACCTGCTGCTCCCAAGCTATACTGAGAGAAAGCAGAGGCGTAGGCTTGGCTGTAACTCTGGCTGTAAGCTTGAGATGCTCCATATGGATCAGCATACTGTGCCATAACAGCTGCTGCTGTCCTCCTGCCAACAGGACTTCTGTCCCTGTATGCTGCGGGAGCCAAGGCTGCGCTGATTGATGGTGGAGCTGGTGCAGCAGCAGCTACGGGAGCAGTTGGAAGGGTTGCAGCAGCTGCAGCTACCACTGCAGCTGGAGCAAGGGCTCTTTCATACGCAGCACGAGCTCCAAGCCCACTTCTGTCGTAGAAATCATATGTGTATCTCTCATAGTACTCCCTTTCATACCAACATCGAGGTGAAAATGGTGAGAAAGAAGGTGGAGGTTGTGGCAGGCGTCCGCGATGAAAGTAATAAGCAGGTGGTGGTGGAGGAGGTTGGGGTGCTGTTTGGACTGCAACAACTGCTGCAGATGCTAACTTGGAGCTCTTTGGGGCATTGTTGCTCTTGGACAGAGTAACAAAGATCTTCTGGTCCTCCAGAGGTGTATCATTAAGGTGCAAAATCGCATCCATGGCTTCTCTTTCCTTGGCCATGTGTACAAAAGCATAATTCTTTACTATATCACATTCCACAACTTTCCCAAACTTCTCAAATAACTCCTTTATTTGGGATGTTGTCGCCCTGCTTGAGACATTGCCCACGTATATTTTGGTGGCATTGCGAATCTTTGACGTTGCATATTCCACAGTAAGATGGGAGCCATAGAACTCCTGTTTGTGCAATTCTCCAATAGCACGGTGAGCATCCTGCTCTCTTTCCATGTGGACAAAGGCATAGTTTTTGAGAATGTCACATTCATTCACCTGACCATAACTCTCAAAGAGCTTCTTTAACTCTTCAGGGGATGCGGATGGAGAGACACCACCAACAAAAATCTTCACCATGGCTTGGGGATAGTGTTTGAGAATATCCCAATGCTGTGTCCCCCTTCTAGTTAAAAACAAAACAAAATGATTAGGCAATTATATGGTACTCAGATATTCTGCAGTAAAATGATTTGGTTTAGTTTGACTTACTGTAGCGAGTAGACAACCATAAATGTAAATTCTAACAATGATTTTTTTCTTTCTCCGCTTTCTAATCTCCGCCCAACCACTTACCTCCAAACAAACAAGGCGGTAAGTACACAAGCCGTTCAGATGTCTGAAGTTTCACTGGCAGGTGCCGTGAGGTCCAGTCCAGCTGTCTGAAAAGCGCTTACTTATGTTTGTTTTATGAGTAGGACCATTGCCTTTATTCTGTTTTAATATTAAATTTTAAGTGGTAATGCACAAGGTCGATGCGCCCTCCTTTCTTTTTCTTTTCATTTTAGCCATTTGAACACCCTTTGTTCTTTGGAGGGCTGCAAGACTTCTGACTTTGCCGGTAGACTATACTGCTGTACCCGGTTTGGCGAAACACCAGAGTGCAGGAGGTTTTGTGTTTTTTCTGGGTAAGTACACATTGACATGGCTGCAATCGTTTTCAGTGCGGCAAATTTTACCTGGCATGTCGAGTTTGGCAAGAGGTGCCTCTTTCCAAACTCCCCCACTGACATTAAAGAGACCACAAGCTAAGCAATCTGTTTGTTATTGTGGCACTGTATTTCAATGCTAAAACCCCCCTCTGGCTGGCAAAAACAAAAACAAATGGCATTCAAGAGGCAGCATTATGCCTGTTTGAAAGAGGCCTTATTTGCTCATTTTTGATCTGTTATATACTACTAGACTACAGAATGTTGTCAGCCCACAACAAGACATAGTAGCTAAGCGCATACGTGCATATCTGGCAGACCAGCGGGTACTTTTCTGTACTTACAAGGTCTTTAAAAGGATATAAATGTGCAAGTATTGCAGATTTGTACTGCATGTGTTTTTTATTTTTATTTTGCCCTGACAAACAGAATGCTTTAAGGCCAAAACCATGCATGTCGCACTAAGATTATCCTCAATAGTCTCTTTCATATCTTTGCCAAGCCTTCTAAAGGGCAACTAAAATATATTTTAAGCCATTCTTTCAAAGACTACCCCAACATTATTTAGTACGTGATTTACATATTCCATTTTCTTGCTGTTCTATTATTTTACAATCATATTTGTAGAATCTCCCTTAGTTGGCTATTTCTTCATAGGAGAGTTAGGTCATTATCCCTATTGCTATTTAAATAAGAACTATGAAGCCTCGTACACATGACCGAGGAACTCGACGGGCGAAACACATAGTTTTCCTCGTCGAGTTCCTTGTTAGGCTGTCGAGGAACTCGACAAGGCAAGTTTCTCCATTCCCGTCGAGGAAATAGAGAACATGCTCTCTTTTTGGCTCGTCAAGTTTCTCGACAGTTTCCTCGACGAAAATGTACACACGACCGGTTTCCTCTGCAAACAAATATCTCCCAGCAAGTTTCTTGCTGGTTTTTGCTGAGAAACTTAAGCCCCATACACACTATCAGTTTTCCTGACGGTTTTCGCATCAGGTTTACCAAAACCATGTAGTACAAGGGCCTGCCTGATTGCATACAAATTGAAACTTTTGAGGTTTGACCTTATATTAGATGGTTTTGGTAAACCTGAAGAGAAAACCGTCAGGAAAACTGATAGTGTGTATGGGGCTTCAGTCGTGTGTACGAGGCCTGAGATACATAAAGGGGTTGATGTACTAAAGGCAAATAGACTGTGCATTTTGCAAAGTGTAGTTGCACTTTGCAAGTTCAGTTGCTCCAGAGCTTAGTAAATGAGGTAAAGCGTCACTTTGCAAAAAGTACCAAATCACATGCAAGAAAATATTTTCAAATTTTTTTTTGCAGATGATAGGATGATGAAACTCATCAGAGCTTTTGGTAATTTGCTAAGCTCTGAAGCAACTGCAAAGTGCACAGAGTATTTGTCTTTAGTAAGTCAACCCCAAAGAGTCTGATTTAAAATGGAAATGTATTCAGAAAATTAAATCTTGCTAGATCACTTCAGACTGGCCCCTTTTGCAGATATAGCTATGTAAGACCATTGGTGGCTGGTGAAGTTTTAGGGTGGGGGGGGGCACTAGACCCTGCCCTTCCTGTTTGACCCCTGCCACTTCTCATAAACCCTTATAGAATACACCAACTCCATCCCCTGTATTCCACTTGCTTCCATCCATAGTGTCAGAAGTAGACAGACCCAGCATCACAGGGCAGAGTATACAGCCCCAGCATCACAGGGCAGAGTATACAGCCCCAGCATCACAGGACAGAGTATACAGCCCCAGCATCACAGGGCAGAGTATACAGCTCAGCATCACAGGACAGAGTATATAGCCTAGCAGTAAAAAGGGTCGCTGGTTTGAATCCTGACCATGACACTGCATACCTGGAGTTTGCATGTTCTCCCTGTGCCTGCGTAGGTTTCCTCCGGGGTACTCTGGTTTCCTCCCACACTCCAAAGACATGCTATGATAAGTTAATTGGCTTCTGTCCAAATTGGTCCTAGTATATGAATGTGAGTTAGGTACCTTAGATTAATGTAAGCTCCTTGAGGGTAGGGACTGATGTGAATGTACATGTATATGTAAAGAGCTGCATAAATTGATGGCGCTATATAAGTACCTTAAATAATAATAATATAGCTCAGCATCACAGGACCGAATATACAGCCACAGCATCACAGATCAGGGTATACAGCTCAGCCTCACAGATCAGGGTATACAGCTCAGCATTACAGATCAGGGTATACAGTTCAGCCTCACACATCAGGGTATATAGTTCAGCATCACAAATCAGGGTATACAGCTCAGCCTCACAGAGCAGGGTATATAGCTCAGCTTTACAGATCAGGGTATATAGCTTAGCATTACAGATCAGAGTATACAGCTCAGCATTACAGATCAGGGTATACAGCTCAGCCTCACAGATCAGGGTATACAGTTCAGCATCACAAATTAGGGTATACAGTTCAGCCGTACAGATCAGGGTATATAGCTCAGCATTATAGATCAGGGTATATAGCTCAGCATTACAGATCAGGGTATACAGCTCAGCCTCACAGATCAGGGAATACAGTTCAGCATCACAAATCAGGGTATACAGCTCAGCCTCACAGATCAGGGTCTTTAGCTCAGCATTACAGATCAGGGTATATACCGTATTTATCGGCATATACCGCGCACTATTTTGCCCTGAAAATCAGGGCAAAATCGTGGGTGCGCGATATACGCCGATACCCGCTTTCCCGCCATGAGTTTGAATACTGCGCCCGCATATAGCGAGCGCAGTACACTCGTGAATCTTCGGGCAGTCTCGGCGCCTCTCGTACTGACGTCCTGACGTCCTGAGCGTACAGGACGTCAGTGCGAGAGGCGCCCGAGCCTGCCCGAAGATTCACGAGTGTACTGCGCTCGCTATATGCGGGCGCAGTATTCAAAGTCGTGGCGGGAAACGAGCGGGAGGACGCCGCAGAAGGACGCCGGACCCGCCGAAGATGGACACCGGACCCGCCGAAGATGGACACCGGACCCGCCGAAGATGGACACCGGACCCGCCGAAGAGGACACCCGAAGCCGCAGAAGGACGCCGGACCCGACGAGGCCGCAGATGGACGCCGCGCAAGATACCAAAACTGTAAGTACAAAAAAACAAAAAATCTTTTTTTCCCACAGGATTGGGGGCCACTTTGGGGGTGCGCGGTATACGCCAGAGTGCGTTATACCGCGATAAATACGGTAGTTCAGCATTACAGATCAAAGTATACAGTTCAGAATCACAAATTTTAAAAAAAAAAATAAACACTAATGCCACGTACACACAATCGGACATTTCGACAACAAAACCGTCGATTTTTTTACTGACAGATTGTTCGCTCAAACTTGTTTTGCATACACACGGTCACACAAATGTTGTCGGAAATTCCGAACGTCAAACGCGGTGACGTACAACACTACGACGAGCCGAGAAAAATTAAAGTTAATGATTCCGAGCATGTGTCGAATTAATTCCGAGCATGGGTAGGATTTTTGTGCGTCGGAATTGCATACAGACAATCGGAATTTCCGACAAGAACTTTTGTTGTTGGAAAAATTGAGAACCAGCTCTCAAACATTTGATGTCCGATGGAGTATACACACGGTTGGAATATCCGACCAAAATCTCAGATCGAACATTTGTTGTTGGAAATTTCGACCATGTGTACGTGGTATTATACATTCTAAGTTTCACAGGCAGTTGTGCAATACACTGGTATAATGTAGTTAGATTATTAACCAAGATACTCTAGCGTTATGTACAACTTAAAAATGTATATGTACACACCATAAACCATAAAGTAAATAGCAATGCAAAAATGTAAAAAATGTATATGGCATCCAAGACTGAATTGGTGTAAAAATAATACTGTATATGTAACAATTGTCCTATCCTGGATTAAATCAAACTATTTTGGTGTCCAGAAAAAATAAATTATATATACTGTATGTATATGTGTCTATATATATATATATATATATATATATATATATATATATATATATATAATCTCAAATAATGGGGTGAGTTACTTCCTTTTTATCTCTGTACTTTCCTGGAGTAGTGTCACAGTGGGCTCCCAATGATCCACCAATCTTCAGTAGAAAAAGGCATTTCACATTAATCATTTTTACTACTCCTTACCTCCCTAAACGTACTAATACCCACAAAGACAAAAAACAACGGCACATATATTTACAGTGGGGATCGAAAGTTTGGGCACCCCAGGTAAAAATGTGTATTAATGTGCATAACGAAGCCAAGGAAAGATGGAATAATCTCCAAAAGGCATCAAATTACAGATGAGATATTCTTATAATATGTCAAAAAAAGTTTGATTTTATTTCCATCATTTACACTTTCAAAATTACAGAAAACAAAAAAATGGCGTCTGCAAAAGTTTGGGCACCCTGCAGAATTTATAGCATGCACTGCCCCCTTTGCAAAGCTGAGACCTGCCAGTGTCATGGATTGTTCTCAATCATCGTCTGGGAAGACCAGGTGATGTCAATCTCAAAGGTTTTAAATGCCCAGACTCATCGGACCTTGCCCCAACAATCAGCACCATGGGGTCTTCTAAGCAGTTGTCTAGAAAACTGAAACTGAAAATAGTTGACGCTCAGAAAGCTGGAGAAGGCTATAAGAAGATAGCAAAGCGTTTTCAGATGTCAATATCCTCTGTTTGGAATGTAATTAAGTAATGGCAGTCATCAGGAACAGTGGAAGTTAAAGTAAGATCTGGAAGACCAAGAAAAATATCAGACAGAACAGCTCACAGGATTGTGAGAAAAGCAATTCAAAACCCACGTTTGACTGCATGATCCCTCCAGAAAGATCTGGCAGACACTGGAGTTGTGGTACACTATTCCACTATAAAGAGATACTTGTACAAATATGGTCTTCATGGAAGAGTCATCAGAAGAAAACCCTTTTTCTACGTCCTCACCACAAAAATCAGCGTTTGAACTTTGCAAATGAACATATAGACAAGCCTGATGCATTTTGGAAACAAGTTCTGTGGACCGATGAGGTTAAAATATAACTTTTTGTCCGGAATGAGCAAAGGTACGTTTGGAGAAGAAAGGGCACAGAATTTAATGAAAAGAACCTCTGTCCAACTGTTAAGCATGGGGGTGGATCAATCATGCTTTGGGGTTGTATTGCAGCCAGTGGCACAGGGAACATTTCACGAGTAGAAGGAAAAATGCATTCAATAAAATTTCAGCAAATTGTGGATGGTAACTTGATGCCATCTGTGAAAAAGCTGAAGTTAAAGAGAGGATGGCTTCTACAAATGGATAATGATTCTAAACGCACCTCAAAATCCACGGGGGATTACATCAAGAGGCGTAAACTGAAGGTTTTGCCATGGCCTTCACAATCTCCTGACCTCAACAATTGAAAATCTATGGATAGACCTTAAAAGAGCAGTGCGTGACAGACAGCCCAGAAATCTCAAAGAACTGGAAGACTTTTGTAAGGAAGAATGGGCAAAGATACCTCAAACAAGAATTGAAAGACTCTTGGCTGGCTACAAAAAGCGTTTACAAGCTGTGATACTTGCCAATGGTGGCAGTACAAGGTATTAACTCTGCAGGGTGCCCAAACTTTTGCAGACGCCATTTTTTTTGTTTTCTGTAATTTTTAAAGGGTAAATTATGGAAATAAAATCTAACTTTTTTTGACATATTATAAGAATGTCTAATCTGTAATTTGATGCCTTTTGGAGATTTTTTCCATCTTTCCTTGGCTTCGTTATGCACATTAATACAAATGTTTTACCTGGGGTGCCCAAACTTTCGATCCCCACTGTACATAGTTGCAAAAATTCATCAATAGCAGACTTGCTTTAAACATTGTGGCCCAGATTCACGTAGGAGATACGACGGCGTATCTCCAGATACGCCGTCATATCTCTGAGTGTGAGGCGTCGTATCTTGGCGCCTGATTCAAAGAATCAGATACGCCAGAATTTGTCTAAGATACGACCAGCGTAAGTCGCCTATGCCGTCGTATCTTAACTGCATATTTACGCTGGCCGCTAGGGGCGTGTACGCTGATTTACGCATTGAATATGTAAATCAGCTAGATACGCCTATTCACGAACATACGCCCGGCTGTCGCAGAACAGATACGCCATTTACTTAAGGCTTTTTCCGGCATAAAGGCACGGACAGACAGATGGGCGTATATATACGTCCTTGCCTTTCCGCGGGTCGGGGGTCCGATCGGGACCCCCCCGCTGCGTGCGGCTTACCTCGGGGAGCGATCCGGGACAACGGCACGGCTATTCGTTTATAGCCGCTCCGTCGCGATCGCTCCCCGGAGCTGAAGAACGGGGAGAGCCGTATGTAAACACGGCTTCCCCGTGCTTCACTGTGGCGGCGCATCAATCGTGTCATCCCCTTTATAGGGAGACACAATCGATGACATCAGACCTACAGCCACACACCCCTACTGTTGTAAACACACAGTAGGTGAAGCCTAACACATTCAGCGCCCCCTGTGGTTAACTCCCAAACTGCAACTGTCATTTTCACAATAAACAATGCAATTTAAATGCATTTTTTGCTGTGAAAATGACAATGGTCCCAAAAATATGTCAAAATTGTCCGGAGTGTCCGCCATAATGTCGCAGTCACGAAAAAAATCGCTGATCGCCGCCATTAGTAGTAAAAAAAAAAATTTATAAAAATGCAATAAAAATATCCCCTATTTTGTAAACGCTATAAATTTTGCGCAAACCAATCGATAAACGCTTATTGCGATTTTTTTTACCAAAAATAGGTAGAAGAATACGTATCGGCCTAAACTGAGGGAAAAAAAATGTATATATGTTTTTGGGGGATAATTATTACAGCAAAAAGTAAAAAATATTGCATTTTTTTCAAAATTGTCGCTCTATTTTTGTTTATAGCGCAAAAAATAAAAACCGCAGAGGTGATCAAATACCACCAAAAGAAAGCTCTATTTGTGGGGAAAAAAGGACGCCAATTTTGTTTGGGAGCCACATCGCACAACCGCGCAATTGTCTGTTAAAGCGACGCAGTGCCGAATCGCAAAACCTGGCCTAGGCATTTAGCTGCCTAAAGGTGCGGGGCTTAAGTGGTTAAGTATGGACGTCGGGCCAGCGTCAAATTTTCCGTCAATTACGTTCTTTGTGTAAGTCGTTCGCGAATAGGGCTGTGCGTCATTTACGTTCACGACGAAAGCATTGGCTTTTTGCGGGTTAATTTGGAGCATGTGCACTGGGATACTTTCACGGATGGCGCATGCGCCGTTCGTAAAAAGCGTCATTTACGTGAGGTCACAATAAATTAACATAAAACACGACCACATGTTCCACATTTTAATTAGGCGGGCTTACGCCGGCCTATTTACGCTACGCTGCCGCAACTTTGCTTTGTGAATACTGCACTTGCCTGTCAAAGTTGCTGAGGCGTAGCGTAAATAGGATACGTTACGCCCACTCACAAATACGCGCTCCCTACGTGAATCTGGACCTGTATCTTTTCATGACTCGTCTCCAAAACATTCAATTTCTCTGATGCCGCATACACACGATCGGTCAAACCGATGAGAACGGTCTGATCGACCGTTTTCATCGGACCAAACCGATCGTGTGTGGGCCCCATCGGTTATTTATCCATAGGTTAAAAAAAATAACAATCTTGTTTTGAATTTAACCGATGGATGCCTAACCGTTAGAAAAAAAACGATCGTTTGTAGGCACGTCCATCGGTTAAAAATCCACGCATGCTCAGAATCAAGTCGACGCATGCTTGGAAGCATTGAACTTCGTTTTTTTTCAGCACGTCGTTGTATTTTACGTCACTGCGTTCTGACACAATTGGTTTTGTAACCGATGGTGTGTAGGCACTACTGACTATCAGTCCATCAGACCGTTTTCATCGGATGGACCGATCGTGTGTACAGGGCTTAACTGTTTAATTGCATAGAAAAGGGCAATCTCCCCACAGCTACCCTTTCTCTTCCTGATTTCCTGTACGATAATATTCTCGGGATATCCCCGCTCCCTAAATTTTTGACACATCTCTTCAAATCTTTTTTCTTTCATGGCTTTCATCACTAACAATGCTCCGTACATATATAGATTTATACGTGAGGTGGGTCAAAACTGTCAAAAGCAATTGATTCCTGTCAGTTTGCATGGTAAAGAGGTGAGATTGAATCATGTTGTGATTAATATAAATCCTTGTATCTAGAAATGAAACTGACATACCTCCCACATGTATCTTAAATTGGATCTCAGGGCAATATTCCCTAAAAAGATTTGATGCAATGCTTAATGAATATTGCCCTGAGATCCAATTTAAGATACATGTGGGAGGTATGTCGGCTCCATTTCTAGATACTAGGATTTATATTTAGAATCATTAAACGACATTGGCCTCTACTTAAACATGCGTACCCACAGATAGAAGATATACAGCAGATACCTTTGAAAGCATGCCGAAGGAATAAGACATTAAAGCGGAGGTTCGGCGGTCCATCGTTTTTTTTTTTTATCATTGCATTGAATGTTGTTTCAGTTACCATGATAGTATTAAGGGAGGGGAATACAGAAAGTCACTTTTCAGATGGTAATATCACATTATTTATTTTAAAAAAGAAAATAAATTGTGCCAATTCATTATGTGGTTAGTGCAATAAGTTGTTTGGGATAATGTTGTAAGATTGGGTGAACCTCCGCTTTAAGAGATGATGCTTTACTTGTCTCAAATGCATACAATGCAATTTGATGATGAAGGGTGACAAGTATGTAAATCCCAGCAGTGGTCAGAAATGTATGGTGAAAGGCTTTCACGCATGCCAGTCCACCTATGTAATCTATATTTTAATGTGCCCTTGCAAGTTGATTTATGTGGGAGAAACTACACAAAAAAATGAAAGACAGGATTGCCCAACACTGCAGCACCATTAGGAATAAACAACCTGGATTACCAGTATTGAAGCATTTTTCAGAGAAGGGACATAAAGATTCGGATCTGCGATTTATGGTTCTGGAAGAAATGTATAGAGATAAGAGAGGGGGTGACAGGATTTCAAAGCTGAAACAAAGAGAGGTATGATGGATTAACAGATTACAGTCCAGCAGGGGTGCGTCCATAAAGGGCGCAGGAGCGCCATCCCCCCTCTCCTGGCACCGCTCTAATTACCATAAATAGATTAATGCATTGCATGAATCTATCTATGGTGACTGGCACACCCCCTATTCCGGTGTCCGGCCCCTTTTCGGGCACCAGGCACCTGAATTACAGGGGTGGGGGTGTTTTTTTGGAAGCACCATTGGCACTAATAGGCGGCCAAAAATTTGAGAAGCGGGCGTAACGCTGTGCATTTGCTTCTCACTCAGCTGTATGTTAGCAAAGCGAAGGAATTCACTTTGCTAACATTGAACCGCCTCTCAGCCAATCAGGTGCACTGGGTCTGTGTTACCTGTCACCTGATTGGCTGAAACGACAGGCGCTGTGATTGGACGCCTATCAGATGTCCAACCATAGCAGAGGACGAGAGGAGGGGCGGGCAGGAGAAGACATAGGGTCGGGGAAGAAATGGAGGACACCGGACCCTGCTCGCCGCCGTCACCCGCTACCAGTGGCAACATTTGGGGCACAGTGGCAGCATTTAATGGGCACAGTGGCAGCATTTAATGGGCACAGTGGCAACATTTGGAGCACAATGGCAGCTTTTGATGGGCAAAGTGGCTGCATTTGATGGGCAAAGTGGCTGCGTTTGATGGGCAAAGTGGCTACGCTTAATGGGCACAGTTGCAGCGTTTGATGGGCAAAGTGGCTACGCTTGATGGGCACAGTGGCAGCGTTTGGGCACAGTGGCAGCGTTTGATGGGCACAGTGGCTGCGTTTCATGGGCACAGTGGCTGCGTTTCATGGGCACAGTGGCTGCGTTTCATGGGCACAGTGGCTGCGTTTCATGGGCACAGTGAGGCTGCAATTGGTGTTTTTTTTTTTTTTGAATTTTTCAGTTTGTTTGCGCACCAGCCGCCACTGTAAAGCCCTGTACACACGATCGGTTTGTCTGATGAAAACAGACCAATGGACCGTTTTCATCGGAAAACCAATCGTGTGTGGGCCCCATCGGTTTGTTTTCCATCGGTGAAAAAAAATAGAACATGTTTTAAAATTTTCCTATGGATAAAGAACCAACAGAAAAATCTGATCGTCTGTGTGGAAGTCCATCGGTCAAAAATCCACGCATGCTCAGAATCAAGTCGATGCATGCTCGGAAGCATTAAACTTCATTTTTCTCAGCACGCCATAGTGTTTTACGTCACCGCGTTGGACACGGTCAGATTTTTGACCGATGGTGTGTAGGCAAGACTGATGAATGTCAGCTTCATCAGATATCCGACGAAAAAATCCATCGGATTAGATTCCATCAGATATCTGATCGTGTGTACAGGGCTTTACAGTCCCTGGATCCTGATGGGATGAACAGGGACTATGATCTATACTTTCTATGCTCTTTTCTAGGTTGAACAGAGGGATACAGGATAAGAGAAATGTAATGTTCTTTGGAGACGAGTCACGAAAAGATACAATGTTTAAAGCAAGTCTGCATTTTAAGAATGTTTGCAACTATGTAAATATATGTGTAGTTTTTTTGTCTTTGTGGGTATTAGTAAGTTTAGGGAGGGAAGGAGTAGTAAAAATGATTGATGTGAAATGTCTGTATATACAGCATAGAGAGGGTTAATTTAGGGGGGATATGGGATACACCTGTGTGGCCACACGTCGTTTTCCTCGACGAGTTCCTCGTTAGGCTTGTCGAGAAACTTGACAAGCTTTCTTTGCGTACACACTGTCAAGACCAAATCTCGTCGTTTTCAAACGCGGTGACGTTCAACAGGTAGGACGGCAGGGGAAGTTCGATTCCACTGGCACAACCCTTGGGGCTGCTTTTGCTAATCTCATGTTACTGCATGTTAGTAAAAGTTTGGTGAGAGACGATTTGCACTTTTCAGTCTGTTACAGCGTGACAAATGTGCTATCTCCATTACAAACGCTACTTTTACCTGAAGGTGCGCTCCCGTCTCATACTTTATTCTGAGCATGCGTGGGTTTCTTAGCATACACACAAACGTGTTTCTCGTCGAAAACCAGCCCGACGAGGAACACGACGAGGAAATTGAGACTCCCGTCGAGGAAAAAGAGAACTTGTTCTCTTTTTTCCTCGTCGAGTTCCTCAACAGTTTTCTCGATGAAAAACGTACACACGACCGTTTTCCTCGGCAAAAAAGCTCTGCCACCATCTTGATGGATTCTGTCGAGTCCAGAAAGAATAGTATATTATGATGATGTTAAACCATTTGATGCTGCGGAGGGACCGATCCAGACCACCACTGCTTCATATCAGACTTCAAATGTTGTCCACGACCATTGAAAAGATACACAACAACTTACTGCCAGGATTGTGCCCAGTACACACGAAGAGAAAATCAGGAAAAAAAATACCGCTTTCAAAGCGATCGTACGATAATCTGATTGTTAGTACACAGCTTTTGAGAGCCAGTCAAAACGGTTAATGCAATATTATCCAAAGGGACAAACATGAAAAGTTTTCTCGTATGATAATAGAACAAACAATTTTCATCTAATCAGTACAGTATTCGTCTGAAAACAAATATAGAAGACCGAGACCACTCATGCTCAGAAATGAAAGAATACATTACAATACAATACATTACATCACTTCCAAATTTGTATTTTATAGTGCGAGAGTTTTCATAATTTTAAAATAATTGGGTTAACTTAACTGTTTATTTATTTTTATTAATTCATTAAAGTGTATTTTTTTTTTAATTGTGTTTGAAAAACCGCTGAGCAAATAAGGTTTGACATAAAATATTGCAACAACCACCATTTTGTTCTCTGGGGTCTCTGCTTTAAAAAAATATATATCATGTTTGGGTGTTCCAAGTAATTTTTCTATCAGAAAATAATGATTTTTACTTGTGAGCAACAAATGTCAGAAAGGGTTTGGTCTTTAAAGCGGAGGTCCACACAAAAACGGAACCTCCGCCTTTTGGAACCCTCCCCCCCTCTGGTGTCACATTTGGCACTTTTCAAATACCTGTATAATACAGGTATTTGCACCCACTTCCGGGCATAGACCCCCACGGCGGTTAAAAAAAAAAGGAATCTAGGAGCCAGCTAAAAAAGTTAGGAGCCAGGAACGCACCCCGTCCCGCCGAGCTTGCGCGCAGAAGCGAACACATACGTGAGCAGCGCCCGCATATGAAAGCGGTGTTCAAACCACTCATGTGAGTTATCACCACGATTGGTAGAGCGAGAGCAATAATTCTAGCCCTAGACCTCCTCTGTAACTCAAAACATGCAACCTATAGAATTTTTTAAACATTGCCTATGGAGATTTTAAAGGGTAAAAGTTTGTCGCAATTCCACGACCAGACGCAATTTTGAAGCGTGACATGTTGGGTATCAATTTACTCGGCGTAACATTATCTTTCACAATATAAAAAAAAATTGGGCAAACTTTACTGTTGTTCCTTTTTTTTTTATTAAAAAAAGTGTATTTTTTCCCAAAAAAGTGTGCTTGTAAGACCGCTGCTCAAATACGGTGTGACAGAAAGTATTGCAACGACCGCCATTTTATTCTCTAGGGTGTTAGAATAAAAAATATTATATAATGTTTTGGAAGTTCTAATTAGAGGGAAGAAGATGGCAGTGAAAACAGACACGGAAAGCTCCATTTGCATTGCTGGTTGTTTTGTCATACCAACTGCCACCACAAGATGGCGCCAGATCACAGAAGGAAGCATAGGCCTCAATTACCGACCGGCGCGGCGGGGGAGGTGGAGGCGCACTGAGACACAGGATACCCCAGCTGTGCCGCCCCAGGTCGCTAATTCTATTTGCAATTGCGACCTGGCGCCTGGGGTTTATCGAACCCTGATTTATAGCTTGGGCATAGTTAACTGTGTTTACTATGCCTCAGTTTATGAATGAATGGAAGCTATGTACAGAGCTATTCCTGTTCATTCATTCTGTGTAGCTGAGGCTGCAGAGAAAGGGACTGAAGAATCTGTCCTCAGTACCGTCCTCCATTGCCCCCAACGAGGGGCCTATAAAATAAGTAAAAAAAATAATATAAAATTAATTTGTAAAAAAATATATAATAAAAAAAAAATGATGAAAAAATAAAACAAAAATAAAAAACTACTGACACCAGTAGCGGAACTACCAGGGTCACAAAGGTCGTACTTGCGACTAGGCTCTGGCGTTCCGCCACCGTGTGAGGGCCCCAAGACGGCAGGAAGGTGGCCCATTGTGGGACCACAATGGGAGAAAAGGGCCCCGGGATCAGTGGGAAGGGCCCAGGTCAGGGGTCCTTTACGGTTTCTTGCACTGGGACCCTGAAGGTTCTAATTACACATCTGCTTCACACAAATGCACATTTCCAAACAAGAGGGATTTATTCTGTCTAGCATTTCCATATATCACAGTCCACTCAGTTGATCTATCAAAATGTTGGGCAGAATAAACATCTCTTATTTAGTCACATAACTTCGATCGAGACTCATGAATGCCTCTACTACTCTCAATCTATCGATCCATTTACAGTGCCTTGAAAAAGTATTCATACCTCTTGAAATGTTCCACATTTTCTCATGTTACAACAAAAAATGTAAATGTATTTTATTGGGATTTTATTTGGTAGACCAACACAAAGTGGCACATAATTGTGAAGTGGAAGGAAAATTAAAAATGGTTTTCAAAATGTTTCACAAATAAATATGTGAAAAGTGTGGGGTGCATTTGTATTCAGCCCCCTTTACTCTGATACCCCCAACTAAAATCTAGTGGAACCAATTGCCCTCAGAAGTCACCGAATTCGTAAATAGAGTCCACCTGTGTGTAATTTAATCTCAGTATAAATACAGCTGTTCTGTGAAGCCCTCAGAGGTTTGTTAGAGAAACTTAGTGAACAAACAGCATCATCAAGGAACACACCAGACAAGTCAGAGATAAAGTTGTGGAGAAGTTTAAAGCAGGGTTAGGTTATAAAAAACTGTCCCAAGCTTTGAACATCTCACGGAATATTGTTCAATCCATCATCAGAAAATGGAAAGAGTATGGCCCAACTGCAAACCTACCAAGACATGGCTGTCCACCTAAACTGACAGGCCGGGCAAGGAGAACATTAATCAGATATACAGCTAAGAGGCCCATGGTAACTCTGGAGGAGCTTCAGAGATCCACAACCCAGGTGGGAGAATCTGTCCATAGGACAACTATTAGTTGTGCACTCCACAAATCTGGCCTTTATGGAAGAGTGGCAAGAAGAAAGCAATTGTTGAAATAAAGCAATAGAAACTCCTGTTTGAAGTTTGCGAGAAGCCATGTGGGGGACACAGCAAACATGTGGAAGAAAGTGCTCTGGTCAGATAAGACCAAAATTTTACTTTTCACCCTAAAAGCAAAACGCTACGTGTGGCAGAAAACTAACACATAGAGCAGCGGCTTGTCCGCATTGGCTCACTGGCTGCGATTGACAGCAGTGGAAGCCAATGGCTCCTGTTGCTGTGTCTCAGACAATTAGGAGATAGATACTCAAGCCTCGTACACACGCACGGTTTTCTCGGCAAGAACCAGTAAGAAAATTGGTGAGTAAACCAAGGGTGTGTATGAGGCTTTGAACGAGAAAAATAGAGAACCTATTCTCCATTTTCTCGTCGTGATTCTCGGCAGTTTTCCTGACAAGAAACCCGAGCGTCTGTATACTTATCTGTCGCCGTGGAAACCCGCGCATGCTCGAAATGACTTTGACGCATGCGCGGTAGCTTCCAAGGCATAGGTAAGGTGTAGCAAGATGGCGGCGACGGCATTGAATGTGACGAGCGCACGCTCGTCGTAGTTGATGACATCACTGCATTCGTGCCATTCAAAAGAACGGCGGTTCTTTTGAATGGAGTGTCTGTACAAACAACGTTTTTTTCCTGACGAGATTCTGGGCCGCTTCAGGAGAGCCGAGGCTTTTGTGCACATTGCTGGATCTAGAGGGGGCTCAGGTGAGTATTGGGGGGGGGGGGAGATGTAGCACATAGAAGGTTTTTATCTTCATGCATAGAAACATTCAGCCTTTACAAACATTTTAAAGGAGTTGTAAAGTCAGAAAGCATTCTATGCATTCAGATAAAAAGCCTTTAGTGTATGGCAGCCTATCTCTATCAAGTGATGTCCACGAGTGTCTCGGCCGTCATTGGCTCCTGCTGCTGTCAATCAAAGTCAGTCAGCCAATCAGGAGAGAGAGAGAGGCAGGGTTGGGCTGCAACTCTGTGTCTGAATGGACAGAGGGCGCTGTCACCTAAATCGGGTGCCACCATAGCAAGCTGCTTGGTATGGGGGCACTCAACTAGAGGGAGGGGCCAGGAGCACCAAAGAGGGACAATCCGGGATGCTCTGTGCAAATCCACTGCATATGAGATAAGTATAACATGATTGTGATTTTCATTGAAAAAACAAGACTTTACAATCACTTTAACCACTTAACCACTTAAGCCCCAGACCAATATGCAGCCTAAAGACCCAAGGTGTTTTTACAGTTCGGGACTGCGTCGCTTTAACAGACAATTGCGCGGTCGTGCGACGTGGATCCCAAACAAAATTGGCGTCCTTTTTTCCCCACAAATAGAGCTTTCTTTTGGTGGTATTTGATCACATCTGCGGTTTTTAGTTTTTGCGCTATAAACAAAAATAGAGCGACAATTTTGAAAAAAAAGCAATATTTTTTACTTTTTGCTGTAATAAATATCCCCCAAAAACATATATAAAAACATTTTTTTTCCTCAGTTTAGGCCGATACGTATTCTTCTACCTATTTTTAGTAAAAAAAATCGCAATAAGCGTTTTTTTCGATTGGTTTGCGCAAAATTTATAGTGTTTACAAAATAGGGGATAGTTTTATTGCATTTTTATTTTTTATTTTTTTTTTACTACTAATGGCGGCGATCAGCAATTTTTTTTGTGACTGCGACATTATGGCGGACACTTCGGACAATTTTGACACATTTTTGGGACCATTGTCATTTTCACAGCAAAAAATGCATTTAAATTGCATTCTTTATTGTGAAAATGACAGTTGCAGTTTGGGAGTTAACCACAGGTGGCGCTGTAGGAGTTAGGGTGCACCTAGTATGTGTTTACAACTGTTTGGGGGTGTGGCTGTAGGAATGACGTCATCGATCGTGTCTTCCCTATAAAGGGAATGACGCGATCGATGCGCCGCCATAGTGAAGGACGGGGAAGCCGTGTTTACACACGGCTCTCCCCGTTCTTCAGCTCCTGGGAGCGATCGCGACGGAGCGGCTATAAACAAATAGCCGCGCCGTGGTCCCGGATCGCTCCCCGAGCGGACCCGACCTCCGCATGTAGCGGGGGGGTCCCGATCGGACCCCCCACCCGCTAATAGGCGAGGACGTACGTGTACGCCCATGTGCCTGTACGTGCCATATTGTGGACGTATATGTACATGCGGGGGTCGGGAACTGGTTAAGGACCGCCTCCTGCACATATACATTGGCAGAATGGCACGGCTGGGCACAGGCACGTACAGGTACGTCCCCTTTAAGTGCCCAGCCGTGGGTCTCGCGCAAGCGCCGCGGGTGCACGCCCGTGACCTGGTCCGAAGCTCTGTGACTGCGGCCGCGGGACCCGCGGACCCGATTGCCGCCGGTGTCCCGCGATCGGTCACAGGAGCAGAAGAACGGGGAGAGCTGTGTGTAAACACACCTTCCCCATTCTTCACAGTGTCATTGATCGTCTGTTCCCTGATATAGGGAAAGGCGATCAATGACGTCACAAGTACAGCCCCGCCCCCCTACAGTTAGAAACACATATGAGGTCACACATAACCCCTACAGCGCCCCTAGTGGTTATTTCCTAAACTGCAATTGTCATTTTCACAGTAATCAATGCATTTTTATAGCACTTTTTGCTGTGAAAATGACAATGGTCCCAAAAATGTGTCAAAATTGTCCGATGTGTCCGCCATAATGTCGCAGTCACACAAAAAAAATCGCTGATCGCTGCCATTAGTAGTAAAAAAAAAATATTAAGAAAAATGCCATAAAACTATCCCCTATTTTGTAAACGCTATAAATTTTGCGCAAACCAATCGTTAAACGCTTATTGCGATTTTTTTTACCAAAAATAGGTAGAAGAATACGTATCGGCCTAAACTGAGGGAAAAAAAGTTTTTTTATATCTTTTTTGGGGATATTTATTACAGCAAAAAGTAAAAAATATTGAATTTTTTTCAAAAATGTCGCTCTATTTTTGTTTATAGCGCAAAAAAAAAAAACTTCAGAGGTGATCAAATACCACCAAAAGAAAGCTCTATTTGTAGGGAAAAAATGACGCCAATTTTGTGTGGGAGCCACGTCGCACGACCACGCAATTGTCAGTTAAAGCGACGCAGTGCCGAATCGCAAAAAGGGGCAAGGTCCTTTAGCTGCATAATGGTCCGGGTCTTAAGTGGTTAATGTATCCAGTGCTTTTTATGCTCCAACTTGGACAGTCTCAAAATATGAGTTAGGACCGCAATATACAAAGGAGCCTTGGCGGGACATTGCCACTTCCATATGTGCAACAAAAGCCTCTGTTGATACCGGGTACGGTCAGCTTTTTTTCCCTAGGCTAACTGATGAGTGCTGGGAAATGTTTTGTTTCTATGGGCACAAGCCTGGATGTGGGTACAATGCCCCTGCCCCTGGCTGGTGACTGTCCCATTATACATGTGTGATCATTAGACCAGTGCGGGAATACCGAATAAAGGACTAAAAAAAGAAAAGTGTGAACTTTCCATAACACACAACAAGTGTACACAAGTGCAGTGTTTCCTCCAGTATACACATTGTACACAAGTGCAGTGTTTCCTCCAGTATACACATTGTACACAAGTGCAGTGTTTCCTCCAGTATACACATTGTACACAAGTGCAGTGTTTCCTCCAGTATACACATTGTACACAAGTGCAGTGTTTCCTCCAGTATACACATTGTACACAAGTGCAGTGTTTCCTCCAGTATACACATTGTACACAAGTGCAGTGTTTCCTCCAGTATACACATTGTACACAAGTGCAGTGTTTCCTCCAGTATACACATTGTACACAAGTGCAGTGTTTCCTCCAGTATACACAATTGGGTAGATTCAGATAGGGGCGCGCTAATTTGCGGCGGCGTAGCCTAGCGTGTTTACACTACGCCGCCTTAAGTAAGAGAGGCAAGTACATGATTCTCAAGGCACTTACCTCCTTACTTAGGGCGGCGTAGTGTAAACGCGGCGGGCGTAAGGGCACCTAATTCAAATGACTTGGAGGGGGGCGTGTTTAATGGTAATGAGGCTTGACCTCACGTTTTTGACGTTTTTTGACTACTGCGCATGCGCCGGGCACCTACATTTCCCAGTGCGCATTGCGGCTAAGTACGCCGTACGGGCCTATTGATTTCGACGTGGACGTAAATCCCGATTCGCGGACGACTTACGCAAACGACGTAAAAATTTCCAATTTTGCGGCGGGAACGGCGGCCATACTTGACATTACTATTCTACTAGAGCCTAGCTCTAACTTTACGCGGCCTATCTCTTACGTAAACAGCGTAAAAGTACTGCGTCGGCCTGGCGTACGTTCGTGAATCGGCGTATCTCATTTACATATTATACGCCGACCGCAATGGAAGCGCCACCTAGCGGCCATCCAAAATATTGCAATCTAAGATAGGATGGCGCAAGCCGTCGTATCTTAGATATGTTTAAGCGTATCTCTGTTTGAGCATACGCTTAAACTTAGGTCGGCGTAGATTCTGAGTTAGGTCGGCTTATCTACTGATAAGCCGGCCTAACTCTACCTGAATCTACCTAATTGTACACAAGTGCAGTGTTTCCTCCAGTATACACATTGTACACAAGTGCAGTGTTTCCTCCAGTATACACTACACATTGTACACACGTGCAGTGTTTCCTCCAGTATACGCATTGTACACACGTGCAGTGTTTCCTCCAGTATACGCATTGTACACACGTGCAGTGTTTCCTCCAGTATACACATTGTACACAAGTGCAGTGTTTCCTCCAGTATACACATTGTACACAAGTGCAGTGTTTCCTCCAGTATACACATTGTACACACGTGCAGTGTTTCCTCCAGTATACGCATTGTACACACGTGCAGTGTTTCCTCCAGTATACACATTGGGCCTGATTTACCAAGCCTTTACTCCATGACTCATGGAGTAAAAGCAGGAGTAGCAGCCGTTTGGCCATTTACTAAAGAAATACGCTGCTAGTGCAGTGTATTTCCCTAGTTACTAATGTGCTCCGTGCGCCCAGGAGAGGGTGCATTGTGCACCAGTACAGACCTGGCGCACGGCACATTAAACTGTAAATTGCGGGGGTTTGGGCGGGAGTTTATTAGGGGGGGAGGTGGGGGGATGCAGGGGAAGTGAAGTGACATGTGTTTTAAAGTGTTTGGCGGGCCGAATTGAAAGGGAAAGTGTTTTTTGAAAACAGATCCCCGTACGCTTGCACAGTGCGCCTGAACCTCGGGAGGTTCATTTGCATACTGGGCATGCGCAGAGAGAAAAGTCAGGGATTCCCGTGCGCCTTGTCAGTACGCCGTGAAAATCTTGGTAAATACCAAGCGGCGTACCCGTGAATGCGCTGCGTGACGCGGCGCACGGGAATCTCCGAGCTGTTTTCAGCCCTGAAGGGGAACTCGGCGCCAAATTTCAAACTTGAAATCGGCGCGGGTCCCCCTTCAGGGCTACATTAGGCTCTTAGGCTTGGTCCGGAACGTGAGGGGTTAAACCCGCGCCGATTCGGCGCGGGGGTCCCCCCCAGATCCAAACCAAGCCCTCATCCCAAGCATGCAGTCTGGCCCGGACAGGAATGGGGGAGGGGACGAGCGAGCGGCCCCCCCCCCTCTTGAGCCGTACCAGACCGCATGCCCTCAACATGGGGGAGTGTGTGCTGTGGGGGAGGGGGGCACTGCCCCCCCACCCCACAGCACTCTTGCCCCCATGTCGATAGGGACAAGAGCCTCTTCCCGACAACCCTTGCCATTGGTTGTCGGGGTATGCGGGCGGGGCTAATCGGAATCTGCGAGCTCCCTTTAATAAGGGGGCCCCCAGATGCCGGCCCCCCACCCTATGTGAATGAGTATGGGGTACATCGTACCTCTACCCATTCACATGGGGGAAATGTAAAGTAAAATAAAACACCACACAGAATAAAATATTTTATTAATCTGCTCCAGAGCCCCCCCTTTCTTCTTTAGCTCTCTTAGAAGGGGGGGTTTCTTCTCTCCCGATCTTCCGCCGGGACCCTGGGCTTCGGTGATTTCTGCCGGGGGAGGGCGCCATCCCTCGGTCCTCTCCGGAGCCTTCCGCCGGATGCCCCCACCCCATTTAAGCTCTTTTTCATTAGGGAGGGGCATCCGGACTTCGGGGTCTTCTGCCGGGGGATGGCGCCTATCCCCCGGTCTTTCCGGTGCCTTCCGCCAGGGTTCCGGTCTTCCTGGTCTTCTGCCGGGGGTGCGCCAACTCCCCGGTCTTTTCTCTGCTCCCTCTTCTGCCTGGCTCCCCCGCGGAGCCAGGGCTTTCTTCCGTCTTCTTTCTTCTCTCTTCCTTCTTCTGCCTGTCTCCTCCGGGAGCCCAGGGCTTGTCTCCGCTGTCTTCTTGCTTCTCTTCCATTGGATGTTGACACGACGAGGTCCGGCGCTGGAATGCCGTCTGAGCAGTGGGCATGGACTTATATAGGGCAATGCCACCATGTGACCTCAACCCATGTGACATCACATTCCCATCATGCCCAGGGAATGTGATGTCACATGGGTTGAGGTCACATGGTGGCATTACCCTATATAAGTCCATGCCCGCCGCTGACACGGCATGTCAGCGCGGAACCTCGTCGTGTCAACATCCAATGGAAGAGAAGCAAGAAGACAGCGGAGACAAGCCCTGTGCTCCCGGAGGAGACAGGCAGAAGAAGGAAGAGAGAAGAAAGAAGACGGAAGAAAGCCCTGGCTCCGCGGGGGAGCCAGGCAGAAGAGGGAGCAGAGAAGACAGAAGAGAAAAGACCTGGGAGTTGGCGCACCCCCGGCAGAAGACCAGGAAGACCGGAACCCTGGCGGAAGGCACCGGAAAGACCGGGGGATAGGCGCCATCCCCCGGCAGAAGACCCCGAAGTCCGGATGCCCCTCCCTAATGAAAAAGAGCTTAAATGGGGTGGGGGCATCCGGCGGAAGGCTCCGGAGAGGACCGAGGGATGGCGCCCTCCCCCGGCAGAAATCACCGAAGCCCAGGGTCCCGGCGGAAGATCGGGAGAGAAGAAACCCCCCCTTCTAAGAGAGCTAAAGAAGAAAGGGGGGGCTCCGGAGCAGATTAATAAAATATTTTATTCTGTGTGGTGTTTTTTTTACTTTACATTTCCCCCATGTGAATGGGTAGAGGTACGATGTACCCCATACTCATTCACATAGGGTGGGGGGCCGGAATCTGGGGACCCCTTTATTAAAGGGGTCTCTCAGATTCTGATAAGCTCTCCGCCCGCATACCCCGACAACCAACGGCCAGGGTTGTCGGGAAGAGGCTCTTGTCCCTATCGACATGGGGGCAAGAGTGCTTTGGGGTGGGGGGGCAGTGCCCCCCTCCCCCACAGCACACACTCCCCCATGTTGAGGGCATGTGGTCTGGTATGTCTCAGGAGGGAGGGGGGCGCTCGCTCGTCCCCACCCCCATTCCTGTCTGACCAGACTGCGTGCCTGGGATAAGTGCTTGGTTTGGATCTTGGGGGTGACCCCCACGCTATTTTTTTTTTGCGCGGGTTTAACCCCTTATGTTCCAGACCAAGCCTAAGAGCCTGGTATGCACCTGGAGGGAACCCACCTTATTTTTTTTTCGGGGGTCTGGAGTTCCCCTTCATGAACAGCGATCTGTCATTTACACATGTCAGTCCCCCCCCCCCTACAGTTAGAACACACCCAGGGAACATATTTAACCCCTCCCTCGCACCTAGTGTTAACCCCTTCCCTGCCAGTGCCATTTTTTGAGTAAGCAATGCATTTTTTACAGCACTGATCGCTAGAAAAATGCCAATGGTTCCAAAAAAGTGTTCGATGTGTCCGCCATAATGTCGCAGTACCGATAAAAATCGCTGATCGCCCCAATAACTAGTTAAAACAACAAAAAAAAAAAATTTGTAGACGCTATAACTTTTTCAAAAACCAAACACTAAACGCTATTTGCGATTTTTTGGAACCAAAAAGATGTAGAATACGTATCGGCCTAAACTGAGGTTTTTTTTAGTTTTTTCAATATATATTTTTGGGGATATTTATTATAGCAAAAAGTAAAACTAATTTTTACATATGTGGGCGGGACTTACGCAAGTCCCGCCCACATATATAAACATCGTTCAAACCACACATGTGAGGTATTGACACGTGCGTTAGAGCGAGAGCAATACTTTTACCACTAGACCTTCTTTGTAACTATAAACTGGTAACCTGGAAAAAAAAGAAAAAGGTTGCCTATGGGGATATTCACGGAATTCATTTTGGCCCCATTGCAGGAGTGTTTCCAATAGTAAAGCGTGACATGTAAGGTATCTATTTACTCAGTGTAACATCATCTTTCACATTATCCCCAAAAATTGGGCTCACTTTTGTGTTTTGTTAATTTTTAACCACTTGAGCCCGGACCATATTTCTGGTCAATGACCGGGCAAGTTTTTGTGATTCGGCACGGCGTCGCTTTAACTGACAATTGCGCAGTCGTGCGACGTGGCTCCCAAACAAAATTGGCAACCTTTTTTTTTCACACAAATAGATTATTAAATGTGCGTGTTTACTTCTGTCTTTAACACCTCCCCTTCAGGCTGGAAAGCATCAGATCAGGGGAAACAAAAAAAAAAAAGCTCTCATTCCATTGCAGCTTGGTTCCTACATGTGTGATGAACTGAGCATGCTCAAACACTTAGAAAAAAAATATCCTTTCTTTTTAAAAGGTGAAAAACACTCATTGGATGCTCATAGAGCGTGGTTTGGATTAATTGCAGGTGTGCCCAATTACAAGCTCACCCAAACTAGAGACTGCAATTTGGTCATGTGATTTCAATTGCTTCATTACTAGCACTGTTATAAAAAGCTTGGATCGATCAGTCCTCAGCTGCCCTCAGAAGGGGCAGGCTGGCAGAAATGCTGTTGCTAAACACAAATGTGGTTTGTTGCATGGGTTTTGTTTTATTTTGCCAATGGTTTTGGTTTATTTTTAAATGATGATCACTTTGATGTATTTGTCTATGTGGCCTTATTTTATGAAAAATGTGTAAAGCTATGGTTATTTAGAATTTTGAAATGTATTTTTGTTTGTTTGTCTTTTTTTGCTTTCCTTGTTTTGTTGACCAATAAAAATTACTTTAAAATTGTTAAGTTTTTGTCTTTTGTTACTTTTTCATGCTACATATGTTGACAGCTGCAGCTGAACTAGGTTTGGGCCTAACAAATTATGTGTGATTTTTGTCTAAGCTTCTTTCCTGGTGTGTAATCATGAAATGTTTGCCATGTTTATTCTCCCTGACTTTAAAGACAAAAACTGGTAAGTATTTTATTTATTCTGCAGTGGTCCTCAGCCCTCAAGTACCCCCGACAGGACATGTTTTGGGGATTTCTCTTATCAAGAATTGCTGTCCAGACTGTATTTTAAAGCACATGTGCAAGATGAAGGAAAACCTGCAAACATGGCCTGTGGGGGGGGGGGGGGGGTTGCTATTGGTGGACAGGCTTGATGTGCTGATTTACAGCACTGTGCTTAAATCTAGCGCAAGGCAATCCTATTCAAATTGTGGGTGTTTGAGGGAAGCCAAGTGAGTGTTAGAACCCCTGCTTTGTGTTTTTTTATTTTTGTGATGAGCTTTGTGTCCCTTTTCTTAAAATTGGCTTCACTTCCTGTCACACAGCTGAACAGGAAGTGAGGTTAAAACCCTACCAGTGTCTTTTCTTGGGGACACAGGTCAATCTTAACTAGTGTCCCCATTAAGCAAATTGCACTCCAGCACTGCTGTGTACACCCCAAATCATGGGTCTTCAAACTACGGCCCTCCAGTTGTTCAGGAACTACAATTCCCATCATGCCTAGTCATGTCTGTGAATGTCAGTGCATTACAAGGCCTCATGGGATGTGTAGTTCTAAAACAGCTGGAGGGCCGTAGTTTGAGGATCCCTGCCCCAAATGATTATTTAGTTTGGGGTTTAGTAAAGGCAAAGCCACTCTGCAGTACAAGCATAGTTGCTGAAAATCAGAGAGGAAGCACTGATGGTTTTAACATCCAATCCTGTAGAAGCAAAGTTGTTTTGTTTTCTTTCTTCCTTGCTTTGCACTTGTAGGAGTGGATTTGCCTTTAGTAAATGGACCCCAAAGTCCAAGATCCCTAATAATTTGGGGTGTACACAGCAAAATGCTAGAGTGCAATTTACATAATGGGAAACTATTTAGCTTGATCTCTGTGTCCCCAAGAAAAGATATTAGTAAGGTTTTACCCTCACTTCCTGTTTGGCTATGTGACAGGAAGTGAATGAATTAGAAAGGGTGAAGACACCTCACAAATGTTGTCACTATCAGGGGTGCAGACATCCCCAAAAAATGAGCAGATAATACTTATTTGCAAATTAATAATTTTTTAGTTAACATTGGGTGGGGTGCTCTAACGCACACATTCCTACATATTAGCAACGCTCTATCCTGGCCTATTGGCATGGTTATATTTTTTGGGGCTCTCAATAAAACTCTATGAAATTTGTGCTTAAACTAGAACCAGGGGCGGACTGACAACTCATGGGGCCCCTGGGCAATAGAAGATTATGGGGCCCCTCTGGCTTACAGATGACCACCACGCCAGGAGGTAGTGCAGAGGCGGGCAGCTAAAATCTTGGGATATTCACATTAAAAGCATGTCATTTTCGGACATATCAGGGACAGATCTAAAAAAAACACAGATTTTTACATACTGTCCCTGGTTTTACTGAGCCTGGCAACCCGGATGGGGCCCCCCTAGTGGCATGGGGCCCTTGGGCAGTGCCCGAGTGACTCAATGGTCAGTCCGCCCCTGACAAGAACTATAATCAACAAGTTTTATTTTCTTTAATTTTGGATAGAGTGAGGGAGTGTTATAGGCCCTGTCAGTTTATTTTGTATTATCTGTGTCCAATTGGGGAGATTTGCCTTCACTTCCTGCCCCATAGCCAAACAGGAAGTGAGAGAAAAACTATGCAAATTAACCACTTCCCGCCCAGCCTATGGCCGATTTACGTCCGGGAAGTGGTTACACAATCCTGACAGGACGTCCTGCAGGATTTCATGCCGCACGCGCCTGTGGGGGCACGCAGTGCGGCGATCGGTGATGCGGGGTGTCAGTCTGATCTCAGTAAAGAGTCTCTCACGGAGACGGAGACTCTTTACCACGTGATCAGCCGTGTCCAATCACGGCTGATCACGATGTAAACAGGAAGAGCCATCGATGGCTCTTCCTCACTCGCGTCTGACAGACGCGAGTATAGGAGAGCCGATCGGCGGCTCTCCTGACAGGGGGCGTTCGCGCTGATTGTTTATCAGCGCAGCCCCCCCTCGGATCACCACACTGGACCACCAGGGATGCCCACCCTGGACCACCAGGGTGTGCAAAAACAAAAAAAATATAGAACAAAAAGCAATAAAAAATAAGAAAAAAGATGCCAATCAGTGCCCACAAATGGGCACTGACTGGGAAAATCAGTGCCACCCCACAGTGTCCATCAGTGCCACCCCACAGTGCCCATCCATGCACAGTGCCCACCTATCAGTGCCCACCTGTGCCACCCATAAGTATCCATCAGTGCCACCCATAAGTGCCGCCCATCTGTGCCGCCCATGAGTGCCCATCAGTGCCGCCTATGAGTGCCCATCAGTGCCGCATAGCAGCGCCGCCAATCAATGCCACCTCATCTGTGCCGTCAGTACTACCTCATCGATGTCCATCAGTGCCATCTCATCGGTGCCCATCAGTGCCGCCATATCAGTGCCCGTAATTGAAAGAGAAAAACTTATTTACAAAAAAATTAACCTAAAAAAATAAAAACTTTTTTTTGTTTCAAAATTTGCAGTCTTTTTTTCGTTGTTGCGCAAAAAAAAAAAACGCAGAGGTGATCAAATAACAACAAAAGAAAGCTCTATTTGTGGGGAAAAAAGGACGCCAATTTTGTTTGGGTACAGTGTTGTATGACCGCGCAATTGCCATTCAAAGTGCGACAGTGTTGAAAGCTGAAAATTGGCTTGGCGGGAAGGTGCGTAAGTGCCTGGTATGGAAGTGGTTAAGGGAATCCAGTGCCCCCCCAGAACTAGTGTGTGGGTCCCCTGAAAATTACTGGGCGGGGTTATACAAAAACAGGGTGTGACCTTGACAGGAAGGGGTGGGTCATTTTTCTATTAGGAGGTGCAGATATGTAGTCAGGCCTAGGGCAGAACCAAACCTAAATATACTACTGCATATTAGGGCTTATTTAGACCGGAACCGATTTACAGCGTGTTTTTATATTGTGGGAGGAAACCCACGCAGGCACAGGGAGAACATGCAAACTCCATGCAGATGCTGTCACGGGCGGGATTCGAACCAACGACTCTTTTGCTGCTAGGTCAAAGTGCTATACACTACACCACTGTGGTGAACGAACATGATTGCAGCTGAAAGCATGAGAACTTTTATTTTATTTTTCAATACCATGCTTTCCAGCCTTATTGACCCCGCCTCTCTCCATAAAGAGGACCTGTCACACACTAGTCCTATTACAAGGGATGTTTACATTCCTTGTAATAGGAAGAAAACTGATCATTTTTTCTTTATTTTTTTATTTCAGTGTAAAACATTATAAAACTAAATAAAAATAAATAAGAAAACCCCAAATAAATTTTTTAAAGCGCCCCGTCCCGACGAGCTCGCGCACAGAAGCAAACGCATACGCGAGTAGCGCCCGCATATGAAAACGGTATTCAAACCACACAAGTGAGGTATCGCCGCGATCGTTAGAGTGAGAGCAATAATTCTAGCCCTAGACCTACTCTGCAACTCAAAAAATGCAACCTGTAGAATTTTTTAAACGTCGCCTATCGAGATTTTTAAAGGGTAAAAGTTTGATGCCATGCCACGAGCGGGCGCAATTTTTAAGCGTGACATGTTGGGTATCATTTTACTCGGCGTAACATTATCTTTCACAATATATAAAAAAATTGGGCAAAATGTATTGTTGTCTTATTTTTTAATTCAAAAAAGTGATTTTTATCCAAAAAAAGTGCGCTTGTAAGACCGCTGCGCAAATACGGTGTGACAAAAAGTATTGCAATGACTGCCATTTTATTCCCTAGGATGTCTGCTAAAAAAAATATATATATAATGTTTGGGGGTTCTGATTAATTTTCTAGCCAAAAAATTGTGATTTTCACATGAAGGAGAGAAGTGCCAGAATTAACCCGGTGGGCAAGTGGTTAAAGTACTCATGGCTATAAAGAATAGAGTCATTGCTCATTAAAAAAAAAAAAAAAAAAAGGGGTCCCTCCAAATTAAATTACCAGGCCCTTCAGGTCTGGAATGGATATTAAGGGGAACCCCGCCGTAAAAACCCCCCCAAAAAATGGCGTGGGGTCCCCCCAAATATCCATACCAGACCCTTCAGGTCTGGTGTGGATTTTAAGGGGAACTCCACCCCAAATTGAAAAAAAAAATGGCGTGGAGTCCCCCTAAAAATCCACACCAGACCCTTATCCGAGCACGTTGACCTGGCCGGCCGCAGAAAAGAGGGGGGGACAGAGTGCGGCCCCCCCCCTCTCCTGAACCGCACCAGGCCACATGCCCTCAACATGGGGAGGATGTCCCCATGTTGATGGGGACAAGGGTCTCATCCCCACAACCCTTGCCCGGTGGTTGTGGGGGTATGCGGGCGGGGGGCTTATCAGAATCTGGAAGACCCCTTTAACAAAGGGGACCCCCAGATCCTGGCCCCCCCCCTATGTGAAATGGTAATGGGGTACATTGTACCTCTACCATTTCACCCCAAAAAAAATGTCAAAGTGTTAAAAATGACAGTAGCCGGTTTTTGACAAATCTTTTAATAAAATCTTCTTTTCTTCTTTCCTTCGGGTTTCTTCCGCTGCTTCTTTCTTCTCGTTCACATCTTGCCCGACGTGTTCTTCTATCTTCTCCGTCCGTCCTTCAGCCTTCTGGTCCCACATCTTGCCCGTTGCCACATGCCCATGTTGAGGGCATGTGGCCTGGTGCGGTTCAGGAGAGAGGGGGGGCCGCACTCTGTCCCCCCCTCTTTTCTGCGGCCGGCCAGGTCAACGTGCTCGGATAAGGGTCTGGTGTGGATTTTTAGGGGGACTCCACGCCATTTTTTTTTTCAATTTGGGGTGGAGTTCCCCTTAAAATCCACACCAGACCTGAAGGGTCTGGAATGGATATTTGCCGGGAACCGCACGTCTTTTTTTTTTTTGGTTTTTACGGCGGGGTTCCCCTTAATATCCATTCCAGACCTGAAGGGCCTGGTAATTTAATTTGGGGGAACCCCTACACATTTTCTTGTTTGTTTTATGAATGAATCCCTTTAGAATTGTCAGAGCCGACAATTCATTATAGCCGCGTGTGAATTTTTAAATGACTTTTTTCCTTCTGAATGTCACTTTGTGCAGGGGGAGTTCTAAGTGCGGGAAAAATGCGCTATTTCACATGCTGACATTACACCCCCCCTAGGTACGAAATTTAAAGGAATATTTCACTTTTATTGTTTCACTTTAAGAATTATTAATTTCACTGCTCCCGAAAAAACGGCCGTTTTAAAAAATAAAAAAAGCATTGATACATGTTCCCTGGGGCAGGACTGAGGTCCCCAAACACTTTTTAGGACAAAACTTGCAGATTAGCCTTTAAAATGAACACTTTTGATTTCTCCCATAGACTTCTATAGGGAGTTCGGCGCGGCTTTACATATTAGTTTCAATGCGCCGGCTGCTACGCTGGTTCATGCGCCCAATTAAGCCTCCACCCGGAGTACTAATTAAGGCATGAACCAGCGCAGCGCACAGAGCATAGTAAATCAGGCCCACTGTACACAAGTGCAGTGTTTCCTCCAGTATACACATTGTACACACGTGCAGTGTTTCCTCCAGTATACACATTGTACACAAGTGCAGTGTTTCCTCCAGTATACACATTGTACACACGTGCAGTGTTTCCTCCAGTATACACATTGTACACAAGTGCAGTGTTTCCTCCAGTATACACATTGTACACACGTGCAGTGTTTCCTCCAGTATACACATTGTACACAAGTGCGGTGTTTCCACCAGTATACACATTGTACAGGAGAAGGAAAACATGGCAGATGAAGAACACACACCTCTGCTGACACTCCTCATACCTCTCATGGAGGAGGGGGGAGGTCACTGATCACTCATCACAATGAAAGCAAGAAATACAAAGTAACAATCAGGAATACATTGTACTACAATCTCCTCCCACCATCATGTCATCACTTCCCAGCACTCATTATTTCTTCTTGTGTGTAGAAGTTATGGAGCTGTCCCCCTGTATTGGATGGATGGATGGGTCTCTATGGCCCCTGCCCTGTGTGTATGAAGTGTTCAGGTATCTCCCCGCCCTCCTTTGTTCTGATCTCCTCTCCTATGGAAGTTTTCTTCTCTCTCTGTGTGTCTAGGATTTCTTCTCCCCTCCATCGCCGATCCTGGGAGTTTATTATCACATCTCCTTCCCAGCACCGCCAGCGTTGCCCTTCACCCTCCCAGCTCTTGTCTGATCTCTCCGGTGACATCGCCGGCTCTCTCCCCCCTCTCTGCTCCCCCCGATCACTCACCCGTTTGTTTAGTCCCCTTCCACTCTTCACAATCACAATCCGACACACAAAAGATGGCCGCCCCGCCTTGTCATACGCCGACAACGCTGCGTCTCCTAGGTAACCGCCGGCCAATCACAGGCAGCTGGTACCCTGCTAGCGCACGCACAGCGCTCCGGAGTATTCGGCTTAGAAATAGAACTCGCCTGTAGCTTGCTCCATGTTTTATAAAGGAAGCTGACTGTGTAGAACGTACCATTCATGACATTTATTTCCCACAGGGAAAATGTATTTATTATTGCAGTATTTAACCACTTGCTTACTGGGTACATATACCCCCTTCCTGCCAAGGTGAAATTTCAGCTTCAGGCACTGCGTCGCTTTAACTAACAATTGCGCGGTCGTGCGACGTGGCTCCCAAACAAAATTGACGTCCTTTTTTCCCCACAAATAGAGCTTTCTTTTGGTGGCATTTGATCACCTCTGTGGTTTTTATTTTTTGCGCTATAAACAAAAAAGTGTGACAATTTTGAAAAAAAATACAATATTTTTTACTTGTTGCTATAAAAAATGGCCCAAACATTTTTTTTCCCAGTCTAGGCCGATACGTATTCTTCTACCATCGCAATAAGCGACTGGTTTGCGCAAAAGTTATAGCGCCTACAAAATAGGGGACAGAATTATTTTTTATAATTTTTTTTTTTACTAGTAATGGCGGCGATTTGCGATTTTTATTGGGACTGCAACATTATGGCGGACACATCGGACACTTTTGACACATTTTTGGCACCATTCACATTTATACAGCGATCAGTGCTATAAATATGCACTAATTACTGTATAAATGTGATTGGCATTGAAGGGGTTAACACTAGGCGGTGAGGGAGGGGTTAAATGTGTACCCTGAATAGTGTTCTAACTGTGGGGGGAGGGGGGTGACTGGGGGAGGTGACCGATCTGTGTCCCTATGTACAAGAGACACAGATCGGTCTCCTCTCTCCCTGACAGGACGCTGTCTCTGTGTGAGCCGACAATGAGAGATGATCTCATATGTTTACATTTGAGATCATCTCTCATTGGCCGCACAGATCGCATACCAAACGGCCACTCCGATTGGCCGATCAGAGCGATCTGTGATTGGCTGTGTCCAAGGAACACGGACAGCACAGAATTTCCCCGCTGTGCGCTCGGGAGCGCGCCCGGGGAACGAGGAAAAAGGTGGACGTCAATTGACGTCCTGCTGGATTTTCAGGTCCGCGCTGAAGCCGTCATTCGGCTATAGCGCGGGCCTCAAGTAATTAAAGAGG
Source organism: Rana temporaria (assembly GCF_905171775.1). Classification (NCBI taxonomy): domain Eukaryota; kingdom Metazoa; phylum Chordata; class Amphibia; order Anura; family Ranidae; genus Rana; species Rana temporaria. The sequence goes on from NC_053499.1 coordinate 56,319,632, forward strand.
AAGTAAACCGGCGCTGTGACTGGCCGCAGCTGCGATGATGTCACTCCCGCGCATGCGCACGGGTGATCACCGTTAGTAACGGCGCGCTCAGTGCACCTGCAGGCCGTTGCGCCGTAGACATCGGTGCATGTCTTTTGGAAATATCTCCTAAACCGTGTAGGTTTAGGACATATTTGTTGCACCTACAGGTAAGTCTTAATCTAGGCTTACCTGTAGGTCTAAGTGGTCTGTAAGGGTTTACAACCACTTTAACCCGAGAGCAAGAATTTATTGTATAGCGGCTTACACATTCTTAGATGTGATGGCTGTATTCGTTTTCTTCTTTAGGCTTTTTTCTTCTATTTTCATCTAGTGATGCAGCCAATAATGCCCCCAATAGATGGTACAAATTTCTTTCCTGCAAGAAAGAAATTCACATGATTCCCCCATCAACACAGACAGTGCTGACAGGGGAATCCCTCCCGCTGAGCCGTTGTCTTCTCACAGCTGTCCCTGCCGGCAGAAGATAGTAGGGGCGATCCGTCAGGCTGGTTGGTACATTCAGCCTTCCCAATAATGGTTAAAATCTCAGCCAGTTCCCGCTGAACCGGCTGAGATTCAAATCGCATATGGCTGGTTTAAAGCGGTCGTATAGTTATTTTTTTCACTTTGACCTACAGGTAAGCCTATAATAAGGCTCACCTGTAGGTAAGAAAAATATCTCCTAAACCTTTACGGTTTGGGAGATATTCCCCTTGCAATGAGCATGCGCAATGCATGCGCACAGGGGATTCTTGGCTGAAGGCCCGGCAGATGCCGTACCTTGCCGGAAAGAAGTCTCGACATCGTGGCTCCAGCCACTCACAGAGCTGGAGCTGCAATACCCAGAAGACACGCCAGCATGTCAGCTACCTCGGCGTGGACCAGGTAAGTAACCAATGCCTCGTTCTAAGGTAAGTATTTCATAATGAACTAGTATGCGGTGCAAACTAGCTCATTATGCCTTTTGCCTTACAGGTGACCAAAAAAAAATTCTTTAGGGGACTATACAACCGCTTTAAGTCTGCTGTTTTTCTAAAGAACACACTCTTCTGCAAATGTAGCAGTTAGAGGGTTGGAACAAACCATTTAACACTGACAGGAGTGCTTACAATGGTCAGCTTTTCTATAGTTATGTAAAACCTTTATCCCTTGCATAAAAAAAAACAGTTTTCTATATTGCGTATTAGCTGGAGTTTAGCTTCAATTTGTGTCTGCAAATCTTCTAGTACATTTAACATTCTCATCCACCCGACTTTAAATGCTGCTGTCCAAAGGTGCCTCATGTGCAGTGGCGTCTCCAGCTTTCATATTTAGGGGGGGCACATGGGGGGACAAGGACAAAAGTAGGGGGGCCAACTATAAAATGCAATTATATATATATATATATATCCTGGGGCCCTTTACTACAATCCCACTATGGGCCCTTTCACATGTTCTGCAGTGAGCTCCCTTCCTACTATACTGGGGCCCCCCAGGGTGGCAGAAAACAAGAGATATGTCACCAGCACACCAAGAAAATATAAGGGTCCAAAGCAGTGGGTTTGCAAAGGTTGTCTTGCCACCGGGCCCTGGTGTTCTGCCACTCTAGGGTTCCCCAGCTGTCCTGTCCCTGCTATTTACAGAGCTGGTCTGGCGTCTGTCTCCTTGGCAGGGGCGGCAGTCTATTAGGACCTAGTGCTGGTGACATTATGGGTGCATGCAGGGGAAGGCTGGCACTATTGGTTATAGAGAGCCGAGCCCCCAGCTGGTCACCTAGCAGCAGTAATGCTGTATAACCTTCTCTGTTGACATGCTGATTGGCATGTGATCCAGGTGATGCTCCCAGTCAGATCTAATAAACACAGTATTTATTAGCATCAAGAGTACAACCACATAAATATAATCAACCGTATGATCAGCAGCCATGTAGGCTCTATGCCTGTAAAGTGTGGGCTTTGATCAATAAAATCACTGATATTTATGACTAGGATTTGACTAAGAGCATCACTTGGATTGCATCCCGATCAGCTTGTCAGAGAAGGGTCCACTGCTGCTAAGCAACCTGCAGGGAGCTCAACTGTCTACAACCAATAGAGATGGGCTTGGGTGTGTTTGAAATCCCACATGCCCGATCCCGCCAGGAAGCCGACACTCCACAGTGCTAATCAATGTATGGGCTGCCTAAGAGCTAAGACCAGCCATAGACAGTTTAAATCTCAGCTGGTTCAGCAGAAACTGGCTGAGATTTGAACCATTAATGAGCAGATTCTCTTATAATTATCACTAGTGGTTGCTGTATAGCCACTGGTGATAATCACTGTTTGTCGGGAGAATATAATTGCTGGGCAGGAGGGATATTCCCCTGTCACCACTGTCTGTTGATGGGGGAATCATGCAAGTTCCTTTCCTGCAATCTGTGGATGCAGGAAAGAAATTTGCACCGTATATTATCTGCCTAACTGAAAGTGAAAGTAAATTGTGAATGTTTTGAAAGAACAGGAGAGGGGGAGGGAGACAGATCGGGGGGGACAGAAGGGATGGAGATAATGTAGTTCAGTGATTACAGTGTACTGCAGTCTGCAGTGCACACACTTAAACACGGCCCAGGCTAGAATATCTGGTTGTGTGAGCGCTCGCATTATGCAGTGTCGGCGAGCAGAGGGAGGGAGAGGAATCCCCCGCAGAGCTGACTGGGGACGCTCTCCCTCTCGGGGAGCAAAATACAAAAATTGCAAAAAATAAATAAATAATAAAAAAATATTTTTTTTGGGGGGGGCACATGGTGGGGCACAGCATGATGTTGGGGGGGTCAGGGCCCCCTCTGGCCCCCCCTAGGGACGCCTCTGCTCATGTGCTCCTTCATCCAGAGTGGGGGGGAACTCTAATACAGGAGGTGTGCTACTGGCCAGATTACCAGGTGAAAACTGTAATGGGAACCTGTGCAAATAGCAATCTATGCTTTTTATCATATTTCTTGGTGCACTTATAGTATGTAATGTAAGCACAATGATATGTTTATATATAGATCTATATATATATATATATATATATATATATATATATATATATATATATATATATAGGGGCAGACCCTCAAAGAAATTACGCCGCAGTATCTGTTGATACGCCGCGTAATTTCAAATTTTGCGCGTCGTATCTTTGTTTTGGTATCCACAAAACAAGATACGACGGCATCTGTGTTAGATCCGACAGGCGCACAATCGGCCGTCGCATTTTTTTACGTCGTCGCCATTCCGCTTTTTCCGGCGTATAGTTAAAGCTGCTATATGGTGGCGTACTCAATGTTAAGTATGGCCGTCGTTCCCGCGTATAATTTTGAACATTTTACGCTGTTTGCGTAAGTCATCCGTGAATGGGGCTGGACGTAATTTACGTCCACGTCAAAACCAATTACGTCCTTGCGACGTCATTTAGAGCAATGCACGCCGGAAAATTTTAGGGACGGCGCATGCGCAGTTCGTTCGGCGCGGGGACGTGCTTCATTTAAATGAAACACGCCCCCTACCCGCCGAATTTGAATTACGCCGCGAGAGATACACTACGCCGCCGTAACTTACGGCGCAAATATGTTGAGGATTCAAACCAACTCAAAGTAAGTTACAGCGGCGTAGCGTATTTGACATCTGCACCGGGCGCAGCGTATGTATGTGGATCTGCCCCATACTGTATAAATATATATATATATATAAAAAGCAGTATTAAACTACTGAATTGTATTTTATGTTTCTTTACTTTCCACATTGAGAGAATTTATGGAGATGGAGTGGGTACAATAGTCAGGGCTGGTGCTACCACTAGGCAAACTAGGCAGCTGCCTAGGGCGCACTGCTGCCTAGGGGCGCCCAGCCGCTGGTTTCCCTCTGCGTCTACATGCTCTGCAGGCTGCAGCATGTAACCTAACTCAGTCCCAGGCAGCTGCTCCTTCCGACCAGTACTGTAATTAGGGGCGCAAGGCAGGGCAGGAGCCAGTGATAGAGGAAGCAGAGCTGTACAGCACCGCCTCCTGTCACATGTGTAGGGCAAAGGGGGTGGAGTCAGGGGTGGAGCCAATGGGGCGGTAAAATTAGGTTTCGCCTTGGGTGTAAAACTATGCGGGCATAACGTATCTCGTTTACGTTATGCCGCCGCAAGTTTTACGGGCAAGTGCTTTATTCACAAAGAACTTGCCTGTAAAGTTGCGGCGGCGTAGCGTAAATCTCCCGGCGCAAGCCTGCCTAATTCAAATGATCCGTAGGTAGGGGGCGTGGATCATTTAAATTAGGCCCGTTCCCGCGCCGAACGTACTGCGCATGCGTCGTCCCTAATATTTCCCGATGTGCATTGCGCTAAATGACGTCGCAAGGACGTCATTGGTTTCGACGTGAACGTAAATGGTGTCCAGCCCCATTCACGGACGACTTACGCAAACTACGTACATTTTTAAATTTTGGCGCGGGAACGACGGCCATACTTAACATTGGTTGCCCCTCATATAGCAGGGGCAACTTTACGCGTCGCAAATCTAACGTAAACGTCGTATCTTAGCTGCGTCGACCGCGCGTACGTTCAGGAATTCGCGTATTTTGCTAGTTTGCATACTCGATCGGGAAAACGACGGAGGCGACACCTAGCGGCGGAAAAAAAAATTACATTTAAGATCCGACAGCTTAAGAGCCTTACGCCTGTCGGATCTAATGGTTATCTATGCGTAACTGATTCTAAGAATCAGTCGCATAGATACGACAGCCCAGATTAGGACTTACGACGGCGTACATTGCGTTGCGCCATCGTAAGCCCTTTCAGAATCTGGGCCTTCGTCTTTAGCTAAATTACTTTTCAAATCACCTTAAAGGGGTTGTAAACTCTTGTGTTTTTTTACATTCTATGCATTAAGGTGAAAAACTTTCTATAGTGCAGCACCCCCCACCCAGATCCCCCTTTCCAGTGCCGAGAATGAGCACACCAGCTGCAGCCGGTGTCTCGGGTCCTGATTGGATAGATTGATAGCAGCGCAGCCATTGGCTCCCACTGCTTTCAATCAAATCCAATGACACAGGACCCGGGGGGGGGGGGGGGAATCCTGCTGTCTTTCAATAGAAGCAGCATCAGGACATGGGAGCACGCCCGCACGAGTGCCCCAAGAGAGAGCACTTCCCTTACGGGGCACTCGAGAAGAGGAGGAGCCAGGAGCGCCGCTGAGGGACCCCAGAAGAGAAGGATCGGGGCCACTCTGTGCAAAACCAACTGCAAGGAGGAGGTTTGTTTAAAAAAAAAAAATAAGATTTAGTTATCCTTTGTCAAGCCTGGACACACAGCTGGTGCTTCTCAGCCTTCCCAGCCATCAGCAACAAGTCTGTGTGGTGGGCACTCTGCGACCAGGTTGTATGTGAGGAATCACCAGATGATTGTGGGGAATCTATGAAAAGGTCCTTATACTTATACTCTACATTGTGACATCAACAAAAAAAAAAACATTTTTTGGGGTTTACATCCACTTTAATGTTGTGCAGTTACAGTTAATCTACTTAAAAATATATATACAAATATATATATATATATATATATATATATATATATATATATATATATATATATATAGCAAGCGAGAGAGAGAGAGAGAGAGAGAGAGAGAGAGAGAGAGCATATTTCAAATTCACAGTGTATGCTGTTAAAAGCATCTAGTTGCACACTCTGTATTCTGTACCAGCTTTACACTTTATGTAATACAGTAGGACATAATTACAATACAGGCTGAAATACCAGTTCATATTTTTAAAGACTTGAATTGCACAAACTTTCAGACAGCTTGGTAAGAATTTATGCCAAACAGATGAATAGAGTTTCTATGCCACTCCAGCTGTCACTTTAGCCGTTCCAAATAAGCAAACAGCATATTGAAAGTAGCCTGACACTTATCTCTGCTGACAGTAGTGATGACCAGGAAGAATGGAAAATACAATGTGTGCACTCCGGTGGCTGCCTACGGGTCACTGCACCATTTTGCCCTACCTCCTCTGCTTATATAGACACCAATAGAGCCTAACTGCAGAGGATAGCTTGAGCTACAGGAGTTCCAAGGGTTGCCAAATGCTTGATACTGACTTGGTATCTTCAATTAAAAAAAACATTTCAGCCAAACTCAGCTTTAGCAGAAGAAAACTTTGCAGTCAAGAATGTGGTGGTCAATTCAGGTCTGATGGGTTTGGTTCCAACAGACTGGCACCTAATCTCTGATTCAGCTTAGGGTGTCCATCAGAAAACAGGAGGTGGGAGAGCCCTTATGGTGTAGTAAATTGCATTAAAAAAGGATAATTTGCTCAAAAAGGGTTCAACAATGGGATAAAAAAAGATGACATAACTGTTGAGGCTACCTACGTTCACCCCAGGGGATGGCAAAACACAACCTTCCAAGTGAGTGTGTAAAGAAAGACTTATCTCCAGGCAGGATAACGGTGGTCTCTCTCAGTGCCATGAAGGCACAATCCTGGGTCCTCTGCGGGATTATCAGGAGGGTATGTGGAATCATTGAGTTTAAAAGGAGTCTACAAAAAAGCTTGTCGGTAGTCTGATCTGCTGAACAGACCACTGAGGCCTCGTACACACGACAGAGTTTCTCGGCAGAATTCACCGAGAAACTCGGTCAAAACCCGGATTCTGCCGAGAAACTCTGTCGTCTGTACAGTTTTGGCTCGATGGAGCCGCCGAGGAACTCGACGAGAAAATAGAGAACATGTTCTCTATTTTCTCGTTGTCCGCGTTGTTCTATGGGAGAAGGCGGCCCGCCGAGCTCCTCGGCGGCTTCATCCCAAAACTCGACGAGGAACTCGACGTGCCAAGCACGTCGAGTTCCTCTGTCGTGTGTACGGGGCCTGACTGGCTTTTCTGTAGACTCACAAAATGAGGTAGTGGATACATTAAAAGCATTTAGAAGATAATATTTACACAACTGTCTCTTCATCATCCTTCATCCAGTGCAGAAAGAGACATAAACAAGGGGACTATAAAAATATTGTGAAAGATAAAAAATGCAAATTTCTCATAAAAAAAGAAAACATATTTCATATTACAGCTTTAAAGGGGTTGTAAAGGTAAATGTTTTTTCACCTTAATGCATCCTTTGCATTAAGGTGAAAAAACATCCGATGGTACCGGCCCCCCCCCCCCCAGAACCCCTGTTTTACTTACCTCACCCCTCGAAAATCCCACGCGTCCTCGTGATCCTCTTCGGTTCCCAGCCTGGCTGTTGATTGGCTAGGCTGGACGGATTGATAGCAGCGCAGCCATTGGCTGGCGCTGCTGTCAATCACATCCGATGACGTGGCGCACCGGGGGCGGGGCCGAGTGATACAGTCGGCGGCTATGCCCGCCGTTGTATCACGGGAGCGCGCCCGCAAAAGCTTTTCACCATGCGAGCTCGCTTGCATGAAGGTGGAAAGCTTTTGCGAGGAGGAGCCGAGACAGCCGTCGAGGGACCCCAGAAGACAGGATTCGGGGACACTCTGTGCAAAACGAGCTGCACAGTGGAGGTAAGTATAACATGTTTGTTATTTAAAAAAAAAAAAAAAATTTGCCTTTAGTGTTCCTTTAAGGTGTTATAGCTTCACATCTTACAGTCATAGATAGGTGTCATGGATCTACGCATTTCGCCAGAGATAAAGCTTCATCAGATTAACTGACCTTTAATGTGACTAAACAAAAAAGCAAATTACTAATAAAGTACAAACACAAAATTCTATCCTTTATTAATACAACCAACCAAAGAAAAAAAAAAGAAAGAGAACAACTGATATTTTAAGGGATCCAGGAAGAAACCCCCCCCCCCCATATTCTGCCATGTGGGTATCTCAACCATGGGGGGACGGATCAAGACATAGGTCAGGACAGTCAGGGCCAGATCCACAAACGAATTACGCCGGCGTATCTATGTGTACGCCGCGTAATTTTTAAAATGCCCCGTCGTATCTTTGTTTTGTATCCACAAAACAAGATACGACTGAATCTGGGCTCGATCCGACAGGCGTACGTCTTAGTACGCCGTCGGATCGTAGGTGCATATTTACGCTGGCCGCTAGGTGGCGTTTTTGTCGAATTCCGCGTCGAGTATGCAAATTAGCTAGATACGGCGATCCACGAAAGTACGTCCGGCCGGCGCATTTTTTTACGATGTTTCCGTAAGGCTTTTTCCGGCGTATTGTTACCCCTGCTATATGAGGCATATCCTATGTTTAGTATGGCCGTTGTTCCCGCGTCGAATTTTGAAAATGTTACGTCGTTTGCGTAAGTCGTTCGCGAATAGGGCTTTGCGTAGAATGACGTCAACGTCGTAAGCATTGGCTTGTTGCGGGTTAATTTCGAGCATGCGCACTGGGATACCCCCAAGTACTGCCTGAAGATTCCTACTCTTCACAAATGGAAAATGGTGTGGGAGATTGGGTTGATGGCATTTTGTGTGGGACATGTTATTTTTTCAATATATTTGTTTGTATTGTATTTTATTTTTAACTTAAGGCCACTGTTTGATTCTTTTGGATTTAAAACTGATATCTTCCTCGTGCTATGCATAGAGGTTATTTTGTTTTTCCACAGGGTGGTCTTGACAAAAATAATTGGTAAGCTTGTATTCTCCGAAAATTATGGTTTGGCTTGCGGGTTTTAATGATTTTCTGTTGTTTGTTTTTTTAAGTTGATGTGGTAACAATAAGGACCCCTATACACCTATGGTTGAGAGGCATACATAAAGGTGTGAACATCACTTGTTTTTTTAGCATTGTATAGGTAAGGTTGCTGACTGTCCTGTCCTATGTCTTGATCTGTCCCCCCATGGTTAAGATACCTACATGGCAGAATATGGGGGGGGGGGGGGTTGTTTTTTGTTTTCTTCCCAGATCTCTTCAAATATAAGTTGTCCTCTTCCTTTTTTTTCTTTGGTTGTATTAATAAAGAATATAATTTTGTATTTGTACTATATGAGTAATTTGCTTCTTTTTTTTTGTCACATTAACCACTTAAGGACCGAGCCTCTTTATGAGATTTGTTGTTTAGCATTTTTTTTTGCTCGAAAATTTACGTAGAACCCCCAAACATTATACATGTTTTCCCTAACACCCTAGAGAATAAAACGGCGGTCATTGCAATACTTTATGTTACAACGTATTTGCGCAATGGTCTTACAAGCGCACTTTTTTTTGAAAAAAAATACACTTTTTTGAATTAAAAATAAGACAACAGTAAAGTTAGCCCAATTTTTTTTTATATTGTGAAAGATAATGTTACGCCGAGTAAACTGATACCCAATATGTCACGCTTCAAAATTGCACCCGCTCGCGGAATGGCAACAAACTTTTACCCTTATAAATCTCCATAGGCAATGTTTAAAAAATTCTACAGGTGGCATGTTTTGAGCTACAGAGATGGTCTAGGGCTAGAATTATTGCTCTCACTCTACCGATTGTGGCGATACCTCACATGTGTGGTTTAAACATTGTTTTCATATGTGGGCGCTGCTCACGTATGCGTTCGCTTCTGCACACGAGCTCGGCGGGACAGGGCGCATTTAAAAACTAAATCTTATTTATTTAACCTTTTAGTTTTAGTTTTTACACTGTTCTTTCAAAAAAAAAAATTCACTTTTATTCGTATTTCAAGGAATGTAAACATCCCAAAAGCATGACAGGACCTCTTAAATATGAGATCTGGGGTCAAAAAGACCTCGGATCTCATATTTACACTACAATGCAATAAAAAATAAAAAAAATTGTAATTTGAAAAAAAAAATGTCCCTTTAAGAGCTATAGACGGAAGCAACGTTTTGACGTCGCTTCCGCCTGCTATGGTATGGACACAGGTGGGGGCCATCTTTGCTCATCTTCATACCCAGCCAGCAATAGGACCCGACCAACGGCACCGGTAAGCTGCGGCAGGCACGGGAGAGCGGCGGAGGGGGGGCCCTCTCCCGATGCCGATAAAAGTGATCTTGCAGCGAATCCTCCGCAGAGACCACTTATATCGGAAACCAGACTGCCCACTGAAGAGGAGGATCCCTGGGTTATGGCAGCTAGCTGCTGCCATAACAAAGATATCCCTCTTCAAACAGCCGACGTATATCGGCGTGCGGCGGTCCGGAAGTGGTCAAAGGTCACTGGATCCTGACGAAGTTATATCTCTGGCGAAACGCGTATATCCAAGGCACCTTTATGTGACTTTAAGATGTAAAGCTACAATACCTTCAAGCTGTAATATGACATGTTATTTTTTTTATGAGAACTTGGCATGAATACATCCTTTTTTTATCTTTCACAATGTTTTTAAATCTGTATTATATAATGTATTTCTATATTTGATTGAATTAGTGGTATTTCCTGTAAGGCACATGACGTCATATGACGTCCTGGGCTTCCCAGCTGTCTAGGGGGCGCGCGTGTGCCGCGGCATCGCTCTGGACCAGGTGCACGTGCCACGATGTCTGTCGGGCACCCGCAATTATGGCAGGACAGTGGCTCTGTGTGTGGAAACACACAGATCCAGGTCCTATCAGAGGTGAGGAGACCGATGTGTGTTCCCAGTACAGAGGAACACACATCGGTCTCCTCCCCTTGTGAGTCCCCTCCCCCTACAGTTAGAATCACTCACTAGGGAACATACTTAACCCCCTTCAGCGCCCCCTAGTGTTAACTCTTTCACAGCCAGTCACATTTATACCGTAATCAGTGCAGTTTTATAGCAGTAATCGCTGTATAAATGTAAATGGTGCCAAAAATGTGTCAAAAGTGTCCGATATGTCCGTCACAATGACGCAATGTCACGGTCACAATAAAAATCGCAGTTCGCTGCCATTACTAGTAAAAAAAAAAATGCAATGAAACTATCCCGTATTTTGTTGACGCTATAACTTTTGCGCAATCCAATCAATATACGCTTATTGCATTTTTGTGGAAGAATACATATCGGCCTAAAACGTTTTTTTTTTTTTTTTTTAATTGTGATATTTATTAAATCAAAAAGTAAAAAATATTGTGTTTTTTTCAAAATTGTCACTCTTTTTTTTTGTTTATAGAGCAAAAAATAAAAACCGCAGAGGTGATCAAATACCACCAAACGAAAACTATTTTTGTGGGAAAAAAAGGACGTAAATTTTGTTTGGGTGCCACATCGCACGACCGTGCAGTTGTCAGTTAAAGCGACGCAGTGCCGAATCGCAAAAAGTGCTCTGGTCAGGAAGGGGGTAAATTCTTCCGGGGCTGAAGTAGTTAAAAGAGAAAAATAGTTAGGCCCCAGCGAGATTTGAACTCGCGACCCCTGGTTTACAAGACCAGTGCTCTAACCCCTGAGCTATGGAGCCACTCTGCTCTAAGGTGTCACCTTTGTTTGTCATACAAGATATCTTTCCAGGCTGCAGCAGGTGAATAGGAATAACAATGCAAACAATACAATTTTCTGTCACTCATACATATCGCCAATTAACTGTTTGCTTACCAAATAAACACTATTAATGTGGCATTTACATCCTGGCAGCCAAGCATAGTGGCGCATGTGGCAGAGTGGACCGAGGAGATGTGAGTACGCGTTTAAAAGACAGCTTCTTCTTCCGCCTTCAAATGGACCATTTTCTTTTTCTGAGTGCTGCTTGTCAGAAAAAGTAACTGCAGACGACTGTAAAAACAAAAGTTGCCCGATTGTAACAAACTAAACCTCTACACACTGGAGAATTCAACGACCTGTAAGGTGGAGGTGACAAGTAAGGGCCCATTCACACCTAGGCAGTCAGTTACAGTACATTAACAAACATATTATGTTGTCTATTAACATGCGTTGTGTTAAGAAAACCATTCATTTGAATGTATAGACACACAATGGGCACAAAATCAAAAGGTGAAAGAGACCAAAGTGCCTTGTTTGTAATTCAGTCCCATAAATAAAATAAAAAAACGTCAATACATCAGGGCTTAGAAGAATGGAATAAGGACTTGAACAGTGGCGGTGTGTCCATAAAGGGTGCAGGAGCGCCGCTCTTTCTCTCCTGCACCACTCTATCACCAATAGATAGATTTATGCATAGCATGAATCTATCTATTGTCGCGGCTGCCGCCCCCTATTTAGGTGTCTGGCCCCTTGTCGGGCATCTGAATTACAGCAGCGTTTTTTTTTTGGAAGCGCCTGATTAGAGCTGTCGTCACTAATAGGTGTCCCGATTAGAGATGTAGGCTCTAATAGGCTTCCAAATTGATAAACAGCGGGCGCAATGCTGTGACACACTGGCACAGCATTGATGGGACACACTGGCGGCAATTGATGGGACACACTGGCGGCAATTGATGGGGCACACTGGCGGCAATTAATGGGGCACACTGGCAGCAATTAATGGGGCACACTGGCAGCAATTAATGGGGCACGCTGGCAGCTGATGGGGCACACTGGCAGCAATTGATGGGGCACACTGGCAGCAATTGATGAGGCACACTGGTAGCAATTGATGGGGCACACTGGCAGCAATTGATGGGGCACACTGGCAGCAATTGATGGGGCACACTGGCAGCAATTGATGGGGCACACTAGCAGCAATTGATGGGGCACACTTGCAGCAATTAATGGGCACAGTGGCGGCAATTGATGGGCACACTGGCAGCAATTAATAGGTACAGTAGTTGTGTTTGATGACACAGTGGTGGTAATTTATGGGTACAGTGGCTGCGTTTGATGGGCACATTGGCTGCGCTTGATGGGCACAGTGGCTGCGCTTGATGATTTTTTTTTTTTTTTCAGTTTGTTTGCGCCCCTCCAAAAATTTTGAGCACCAGCCGCCACTGGACTTGAATAGGCTCAAAGGAAAATATAAAGCAGTGAATGGCACTGCAACACAATAACAGCACTAAAAAATAATGACACTGCAAAATGCCAATACGGGTATAGTGCATTACCATTAATGGCAGTAGGGTGGACTTACCACAATATACAGTGTCCTGAAAAAGTATTCATTTTGTCATGTTACAGGCAAAAACATAAATGAACAGTGGGGCAAAAAATGATTTAGTCCCCACCAATTGTGCAAGTTCTCCCACTTAAAAAGATGAGAGAGGCCTGTAATTGTCATCATAGGTATACCTCAACTATGAGAGACAAAATGTGGAAACAAATCCAGACAATCACATTGTCTGATTTGGAAAGATTTTTTTTGCAAATTATGGTGGGAAATAAGTATTTGGTCTCCTCTACAAACAAGCAAGATTCCTGGCTCTCACAGACCTGTATCTTCTTCTTTAAGAGGCTCCTCTGTCCTCCACGCATTACCTGTATTAATGGAACCTGTTTGAACTTGTTATCAGTATAATAGACACCTGTCCACAACCTCAAACAGCCACACTCCAAACTCCACTATGGTGAAGACCAAAGAGCTGTCGAAGGACACCAGAAACAAAAATTGTAGACCTGCACCAGGCTGGGAAGACTGAATCTGCAATAGGCAAGCAGCTTGGTGTTAAGAAATCAACTGTGGGAGCAATAAATAGAAAATGGAAGACATACAAGACCACTGATAATCTCCCTCAATGTGTGGCTCCATGCAAGATCTCACCCCATGAGGTCAAAGTGATCACAAGAACAGTGAGCAAAAATCTCAGAACCACACAAGGGGACCTAGTGAATGACCTGCAGAGAGCTGGAACCAACGTAACAAAGGCTACCATCAGTAACACACTACGCGGCCTGGGACTCAGATCCTGCAGTGCCAGACGTGTCACCCTGCTTAAGCCAGTACTTGTCCAGGCCCGTCTGAGGTTTGCTAGAGAGCATTTGGATGATCCAGAAGAGGATTGGGAGAATGTCATATGGTCAAATGAACCCAAAGTAGAACTGTATGGTGGAAACACAACTTGTGTGTTTGGAGGAGAGAGAATGCTGGGTTGCACCGAAGAACACAATATCTAATGTGAAGCATGGGGGTGGCAACATCGTGCTTTGGAGCTGTTTCTCTGCAAAGGGACCAGGACAACATCAGTATCCGTGTACATGAAAGAATGAATGGGGCCATGTATCGTGAGATTTTGAGTGCAAACCTCCTCCCATCAGCAAGGGCATTGAAGATGAATCGTGGCTGGGTCTTTCAGCATGACAATGATCCCAAACACACCGCCCGGGCAATGAAGGAGTGGCTTCGTAAGAAGCATTTCAAGGTCCTGGAGTGGCCTAGCCAGTCTCCAGATCTCAACCCCATAGAAAACCTTTGGAGGGAGTTGAAAGTCTGTGTTGCCCAGCGACAGCCCCAAAACATCACTGCTCTAGAGGAGATCTGCATGGAGGAATGGGCCAACATACCAGCAACAGTGTGTGACAACCTTGTGAAGACTTACAGAAAACGTTTGACCTCTGTCATTGCTAACAAAGGATATATAACAAAGTATTGAGATGAACTTTTAATATTCACCAAATACTTATTTTCCACCATAATTTGCAAATAAATTCTTTCCAAATCAATGTGATTGTCTGCATAGAACACACCAGACAGGTTAGGGATAAAAATGTGGAGACGTTTAAGGCAGGGTTAGGTTATAAAAAAATATCCCAAGCGTTGAACATCTCACAGAGCACTGTTCAATCCATCTTTCAAAAATGGAAAGAGTATGGCACAACTGCAAACCTGCAGACATGGCTGTCCACCTAAACTGACAGGCTGGGCAAGGAGAGCATTAATCAGAGAAGCAGCCAAGAGGCCCATGGTAACTCTGGAGTAGCTACAGAGATCCACAGCTCAGGTGGGAGAATCTGTCCACAGGACAACTATTAGTCGTGCACTCTGGTCCTTATGGAAGAGTGGCAAGAAGAAAGCCATTGTTGAAAGAAAGCCATAAAAAGTCCTGTTTGTGGAAAAAAAATTTGAAAGAATGTGCTCCGGTCAGATAAAACCAAAATTTAACATTTTGGCCTATAAGCAAAACCTTATGTGTGGCGGAAAACTAACACTGCACATCACCCTGAACACACCATCCACACTGTGAAACATGGTGGTGGCAGCATCATATTGTGGGGATGCTTTTCTTCAGCAGGGACAGGGAAGCTGGTCAGAGTTGATGGGAAAATGGATGGAGCCAAATAAAGAGCAATCTTAAGGCCCATACACACGGTCACACTTTTTGCCAACAAACTTCAAAAAAAAAATTCGACCGTGTGTACGCTCCATCGGACAAACTTTTTCTGTTTTCATCGGACAAAAGTTCGCTCTGCAAACGGACAAACTTTTCAGCAAAAAAAGTCAGATGGTGCAAAGTCTGACCAAGTGTACAGAAATCCATCGGACTTTTGTCCAAAGTACAAACACACATGCCCAGAACCAATGTTAAAATCAACCAACAATAGCAGAAGTTGACCAAAGGGTGGCGGTAAAGAGCAGAAAAAACATGTGATGTTAGGAAAGTTTGCAGAAAAGTCCTGCCGTGTGTATGCTATGCGTGTTAGGGCTGCGCATCTTCACCGGTCTCACGATTCGATGCGATTATGATTATCAAGGCCACGATTCGATTTGATTCGATTTCGCAATGCATCACGATTGCAGCGCAAGTGCGCATGGCTTTCATCCAAAAAAAATGTAAGTACTCAATTTTTTTCCTATTTGTTCTTAAAAAAATAAATAAAAAAAATCAACATACAATAACACTTCCTGCATGTAGCAATGTCTAAACACAGCAGACATGCTACAGGAGATGGTCAGAGACTGCAGACATGCTACAGGAGATGGTCAGAGACTGCAGACATGCTACAGGAGATGGTCAGAGACTGCAGACATGCTACAGGAGATGGTCAGAGACTGCAGACATGCTACAGGAGATGGTCAGAGACTGCAGACATGCTAAAGGAGATAGTCAGAGACTGCAGACATGCTACAGGAGATGGTCAGAGACTGCGAACATGCTACAGGAGATGGTTAGAGACTGCAGACATAGTACAGGAGATGGTCTATATTTCTCCTCCATACAGCCCAGTCCCTGCCTGCAGTGACAATGACTTATCACAGGTGACAGTACATCAGATTCCACTACATGCCCATACCCCGTGTCCCCGGATCACAGCACCCCCCTCCTCCTCTGTACTTACATGCTGCTCTGCGCACAGAGGATGATTAGAGGGAGCTTACTTGTGTCATTGCAGCCTTGTAGTGAGATGGGCGATCTGCCAGCTCACCATCCCCCGATCTCCATTCCAGCTCTCCATTCTCTCGTCACTGTCAGCAGGGAATTCTCAGCGTTACATGGACATAGGAGAGAGGCGGGCCGTGCAGTCAGTCAGCGTGGCATATACAAACACTACCCTCTACTAATCTGAAGTTTTAGTCAGTGGGCGGGGCTGATGCCAGGAGAGACGTAAGAGCACGCAGAGTGGACATAGGAGAGAGGCGGGCCGGGCAGTCACATGAGCGCTGTAAAAAAAGGTACCATAGAACGGAGCGCTCTCCCGGGAGGGGCGGGGATGGGGGCGGGGCTAGGCATCGATTATCACGGTCGCATGCATCGGTGCCGCATCGGTTACACCTGAATCGCGATGCACCGATGCAGCGATTAAATTTGACACCCCTAATGGGTGTGCCCCGCCAACTCCCTTCGGACAAAAATCCACGGAAAAGTTTGAAGTCTGATCGTGTGTATGAGGCTTTAGAAGAAAACCTGTTAGAGTTTGCAGAAGACTTGAGACTGGGGCGGAGGTTCACCTTCCAGCAGGACAACGACCCTAAACATACAGCCAGAGCTACAATGGAATAGTTTAGATCAAAGCATATTCATGTGTTAGAATGGCCCAGTCAAAGTTCAGACCTAAATCCAATTGAGAATCTGTGGCAAGACTTGAAAATTGCTGTTCAGACACTCTCCATCCAATCTGACAGAACTTGAGCTATTTTTCAAAGAAGAATGGGTAAAAATATCCCTTTGTAGATGTGCAAAGCTGGTAGTGAGATCCCCAAAAAGACTTGCAGCTGTAATCGCAGTAAAAGGTGTTCTACAAAGTAGTGTCAAAAGTGTCTGATCTGTCCATCGCAATGTTGCAGTACCGTACCGCTAAAAATTGCCGATAGCCGCCATTACTAGTAAACAAAATATATAATAAAAATGCCATAAATCTATCCCCTATTTTGTAGACACTATGGGCCAGATTCTCGTACATCCGCGTATCTTTGCGCAGGCGTAACGAATCCGATTTACGTTACGCCTCCGCAACTTAGACGGGTAAGTGCTGTATTCTCAAAGCACTTGCTCCGTAAGTTGCGGCAGCGTAGCGTAAATCGGCCGGCCTAAGCCCGCCTAATTCAAATGTGGGACAGGGGGGCGTGTTTTATGTTAATGTTCTGTGACCCGACATGATTGACGTTTTTCACGAATGGCGCATGCGCCGTCCGTGGAAATCTCCCAGTGTGCATTGCTCCTAATACGCCGCAAGGACATATTGGTTTTTAACGTGAACGTAAATTACGGCCAGCCCCATTCACGGACGAGTTACGCAAACAATGTAACATTTTCAAATTTTGTCACGGGAACGACGGCCATACTTAACATTTGAAGAAGAGGGGGTGTAGTGGCGCTTGCCAATAGGAAATTAGTAAATGGTCAATGTATATAAAACACACATATACGTAAACGCACAACAACGTAAATGCCTGACCAGTGTATCCAATATAAACGTGTTCCACTCCTATTTCCTTATATCCCACCATACATCAACAACCATGATGCGAGGGATGGATAACGTGAAGATAATGAAATCCAAAATAAGTAAATGACTAGAAATAAATATTTTTCAGTCATCAAAAAATTACAATAATAAATAAATAATGTAAAAAAAACTCCTTGATAAGTGAAAAAGTCCAGTGCAAAAATAAATAAATATACTAAATAGTGAAAAGGTAAAATCCAGAGTAAATACTCAATAATAAAACACCTTTAAATAATAAAACATTGCAAAAGAGTCTATATGTGCACAATACCGTGCTAAATAGATAAATAGTGTTCAAAAATTATATAATATATCAGTGCTTCAATATAATCTCCAAAGTGCACAGTGCTCTAAAAAACAAAGTCCGGTAATCAAGTGCTTGATTGAATATTCCCCAAAGGTGCAATAGTGCTTTAAAAATGATGCTGCAATCCACCGCACGATCATTCAGTGTAGTTGTGCAGATCAAGCCTTATTATAAGGTAATCCTAGCCTCTCACCTCAAATAAGGCTAAATGGAGCCTATAATGATGTCAAAGAAGCCCAGCAGGTTCAACTGCGGATCTGTGTCTCCAGGTCAGCTCAGCTTGCTCCAGTCATCCAACCGCAGATTTCCCAGATCGCTCTCAAACTGGCACTCAATGAAAGCACAATAGAATCCCCATAGTGTAGTAGTCAAATGCGTTTTAATAAAAAAATAATATAGCACTCACATTTAAAATAACTGTAATCAGCATGCAGATGATGACAGTATTCAGATTAACTTCTCATCAGTTCTCCGCTCTCGGCCGCGAGCGGAGATGACGTCATCGACGGCTCTCCCCCGACTGACGCGTTGCGTGGCAGATCGACGCCACTTAGTCATAGGTTCTAAGGGCCAGATTCACAAAGGGGATACGACGGCGTATCTGCTGATACGCCGTCGTATCCCTGTTTCTATCTATGCGACTGATTCATAGAATCATTTACGCATAGATATCCCTTAGATCCGACAGGTGTAATAGTTTTACACTGTCGGATCTTAAGATGCAGTACCGCGGCCGCCGCTGGGGGGATTTTGCGTCGTAAACCAGCGTCGGGTATGCAAATTAGCAGTTACGGCGATCCACTAAATTTTTTCCCGTCGTTACGTCGCTGCAAGTGTTAGTTTGCCGTCGCAAAGATAGGGTACCTTTTACAAAGTGTAAACTTAGTACACCATGTAAAAGGCTTTCGATTTAAAAAAAAAAAATAATAATTCCCGGCGCAAGTCTTTTTTACCCGTCGCGATTCACAAAACGTTGGCGCGTCGTAACTTCGCGCAAAGCACGTCGGGAAATTTGCGACGGGAGCATGCGCAGTACATCCGGCGTGGGAGCGCGCCTAACTTAAATGGGACTCGCCCCATTCGATTGGGCCCGCCTTGCGCCAGACGGATTTAGGATACACCGCCGCAAATTTCCAGGTAAGTGCTTTGTGGATCGGGCACTTAGCCAGAAAATTTGCGGCAGTTTAACCTAAATCGGTTAGGTTACGCTGCGCCGCCTGGCTGTGAATCTGGCCCTATATGACTAATATTGGATACACTGGTCAGGCATTTACGTTGTTGTGCGTTTACGTATATGTGTGTTTTATATACATTGACCATTTAATAATTTCCTATTGGCAAGCGCCACTACACCCCCTCTTCTTCATATGATCTTCGGTGTGTGAGCACCTTTTAGTAGTGGCTGCTGCTTTTAATTATAATTTTATCTTAGTATTTTAAAATTCAGTTGTTAGTGCCCTTGGTTAGAGTGGTTTTGCGCATTAGTTCCCACCCTTTACATACTTAACATTGGTATGCCGCACTTACGCCACCATATAGCAGGGGTAACTTTACGCCGGGAAAAGCCTAATGTAAACGGCGTAACTGTACTGCGTCGGCCGATTTACATATTTTGACGCGTAAATCAGCGTACACGCCCCTAGCGGCCAGCGTAAATATGCAGTGACGATCCGACGGCGTAAGAGACTTACGCCTGTCAGATCTAAGGGAAATCTATGCGTAACTGATTCTAAGAATCAGGCGCATAGATACGACAGCGCAACTCAGAGATACAACGGCGTATCTGGAGATACGCCGTCGTATCTCTTTTGAGAATCTGGCCCTTAAAATTTTGCGCAAACCAATCAATATACGCTTATTGCGTTTTTTGTTTTTTTTTACCAAAAATATGTAGAAGAATACATATCGGCCTAAACTGAGGAAAAAAACTATATATATATTTTTTAAAAATTATATTTATTAAAGTGGAGTTTCCATCCCCAATTTTTTTTTCATTATTGTGCTCATTAGACCTAAAAAATAAAAAAATAAAACATTTTTTACTCATCATTTACTCTAGCCTGTTGCTATGCTGTCCCACAAAATCTGCCTTTGGATACTGACATCATCTCCCTTTAATGCTCCTGGGAAATGTGTGTCATCATTTCCCAGGATGCAGTGCGCTACCCAATTATCACTCCCCATTCAAGACTTCTAGGAAGTAAGTGCCTGTAGGCTTCACAATGCCCACAAGCAAAATGACAACGGTGTAAACATAGTTTTATAAACTATCTTTTTTGAATAACTATGCGGAGCTGCAAAGGATTGTAAAATAGTGACCGGATTTATATTATAAAAACGCATGATGAAAGGACATACATTTTAAAAATGCAAATTGTGGTTGGAACCCCGCTTTAAATCAAAAAGTAAAAAATATTGTGTTATTTTCAAAATTGCCACTTTTCTTTTGTTTATAGCACAAAAAATAAAAACTACAGAGGTGATCAAATACCACCAAATGAAAGCTCTTTTTGTGGGAAAAAAAGGATATTAATTTTGTTTGGGTGCCACGTCGCACGACCGCACAGTTGTCAGTTAAAGCGACACAGTGCCGAATGGCAAAAAGTGCTCTGGTCAGGAAGGGGGTAAATTCTTCCGGGGTTGAAGTAGTTAAAAGAGAAAAAGAAGTCAGGCCCCAGCGAGATTTGAACTCGCGACCCCTGGTTTACAAGACCAGTGCTCTAACCCCTGAGCTATGGAGCCACTTTGCATAAGGTATACACCTTTGTTTGTCATACAAGATATCTTTCCAGGCTGCAGCAGGTGAATAGGAATAACAATGCAAACAATACAATTTTCTGTCACTCATACATATCGCCAATTAACTGTTTGCTTACCAAATAAACACTATTAATGTGGCATTAAATCCTGGCAGCCAAGCATAGTGGTGGATGTGGCAGAGTGGACCGAGGAGATGTGAGTACGCGTTTAAAAGACAGCTTCTTCTTCCGCCTTCAAATGGACCATTTTCTTTTTCTAATTGCTGCTTGTCAGAAAAAGTAACTGCAGACTACTGTAAAAAAAAAAGTTGCCCGATTGTAGCAAACTAAACCTCTACACACTGGAGAATTCAACGACCTGTAAGGTGGAGGTGACAAGTAAGGGCCCATTCACACCTAGGCAGTCAGTTACAGTACATTAACAAACATATTATGTTGTCTATTAACCACTTAAGACCCGGACCATTATGCAGGTTAAGGACCATGCCCTTTTTTGCGATTCGGCACTGCGTCGCTTTAACTGACAATTGCGCGGTTGTGTGACGTGGCTCCCAGACAAAATTGGCGTCCTTCTTTTCCCACAAATAGAGCTTTCTTTTGGTGGTATTTGATCACCTCTGCGTTTTTTATTTTTTGCGCTATAAACAAAAATAGAGCGACAATTTCGAAAAAAAATCAATATTTTTTACTTTTTGCTATAATAAATATCCCCAAAAAAGATATAAAAAAAAATGTTTTCCTCAGTTTAGGCCGATACGTATTCTTCTACCTCTTTCGCAATAAGCGCTTATCGATTGGTTTGCGCAAAATTTATAGCGTTTACAAAATAAGGGATAGTTTTATGGCATTTTTATTAATCATTTTTTTTTTACTACTAATGACGGCGATCTGTGATTTTTTTCGTGACTGCAACATTATGGCGGACACATCGGACACTTTTGACACATTTTTGGGACCATTGTCATTTTCACAGCGAAAAGTGCTCTAAAAATGCACTGATTACTGTAAAAATGACAATGGCAGTGAAGTGGTTAACCACTAGGTGGCGCTAAGGGGTTAAGTGTGCCCTAAGGGAGTGATTCTTACTGTAGGGGGGTGTGGCTGTAGGCGTGACGTCACTGATCGTCATTCCCTATATCAGGCAACAGACGATCAGTGACACTGCCACAGTGAAGAACAGGAAAGGTGTGTTTACACTCAGCTCTCCCCGTTCTTCAGCTCCTGTGACCGTGTGGTTAACATGCGTTGTGTTAAGAAAACCATTCATTTGAATGTATAGATATACAAATGGCAACAAAATCAAAAGGTGAAGGGACCAAAGTGCCTTGTTTGTAATTTAGTTACATAAAAAAAAAAAAAAAAACTTCATACATCAGGGCTTAGAAGAATGGAATAAGGACTTAAACAGTGGCGGTGCGTCCATAAAGGGCGCAGGAGCATGAATCTATCTATTGTCGCGGCTGCCGCCCCCTATTCAGGTGTCTGGCCCCTTGTCGGGCACCGGGCATCTGAATTACAGCAGAGTTTTTTTTTTTGGAAGCGCCTGATTAGAGCTGTCAGCTCTAATAGGTGTCCTGATTAGAGCCATAGGCTCTAATAGGCTTCCAAATTGATAAACAGCGGGAGCAATGCTGTGCGTTCGCTGTTTACTCAGTGTTGTGTTAGGGAAGCAAATAAATCGCTTCCCTAACACTGACTGCCTCTCAGCCAATCAGGTGCTCAGGTCTGGTTACCCTGTCACCTGATTGGCTGAAGCGACAGGCGTTGTGATTGGACGCCTATAAGGCGTCCAATCATAGCAGAGGACGGAAGAAGACATTGAGGACTCCGAGCATGGAGGACAGCGCTGAGACAGGTAAGGGCACACTGGCAGCATTTGATGGGGCATACTGGCGGCAATTGATGGGACACACTGGCGGCAATTGATGGGGCACACTGGCGGCAATTGATGGGGCACACTGGCAGCAATTAATAGGGCACACTGGCAGCTAATGATGGGGCACACTGGCAGCAATTAATAGGGCACACTGGCAGCTAATGATGGGGCACACTGGCAGCAATTGATGGGGCACACTGGCAGCAATTGATGGGGCACACTGGCAGCAATTGATGGGGCACACTGGCAGCAATTGATGGGGCACACTGGCAGCAATTAATAGGGCACACTGGCAGCTAATGATGGGGCACACTGGCAGCAATTAATAGGGCACACTGGCAGCTAATGATGGGGCACACTGGCAGCAATTGATGGGGCACACTGGCAGCAATTGATGGGGCACACTGGCAGCAATTGATGGGGCACACTGGTAGCAATTGATGGGGCATACTGGCAGCAATTGATGGGGCACACTAGCAGCAATTGATGGGGCACACTGGCAGCAATCGATGGGCACAGTGGCGGCAATTGATGGGCACACTGGCAGCAATTAATAGGTACAGTAGTTGATGACACAGTGGCGGTAATTTATGGGTACAGTGGCTGCGTTTGATGGGCACAGTGGCTGCGTTTGATGGGCACAGTGGCTGCGCTTGATGATTTTTTGTTTCAGTTTGTTTGTGCCCCTCAAAAAATTTTGAGCACCAGCCGCCACTGGACTTGAATAGGCTCAAAGGAAAATATAAAGCAGTGAATGGCACTGCAACACACTAACAGCACTAAAAAGTAATGACACTGCAAAATGCCAATACGGGTATAGTGCATTACCATTAATGGCAGTAGGGTGGACTTACCACATTATACAGTGCCCTGAAAAAGTATTCATTTTGTCATGTTACAGGCAAAAACATAAATGAACAGTGGGGCAAAAAGGTATTTAGTCCCCACCAATTGTGCAAGTTCTCCCACTTAAAAAGATGAGAGAGGCCTATAATTGTCATCATAGGTAAACCTCAACTATGAGAGACAAAATGTGGAAACAAATCCAGATAATCACATTGTCTGATTTGGAAAGAATTTATTTGCAAATTATGGTGGGAAATAAGTATTTGGTCTCCTCTACAAACAAGCAAGATTTCTGGCTCTCACAGACCTGTATCTTCTTCTATAAGAGGCTCCTCTGTCCTCCACGCATTACCTGTATTAATGGAACCTGTTTGAACTTGTTATCAGTATAAAAGACACCTGTCAACAACCTCAAACAGCCACACTCCAAACTCCACTATGGTGAAGACCAAAAAGCTGTCGAAGGACACCAGAAACAAAAATTGTAGACCTGCACCAGGCTGGGAAGACTGAATCTGCAATAGGCAAGCAGCTTGGTGTGAAGAAATCAACTGTGGGAGCAATAAATAGAAAATGCAAGACATACAAGACCACTGATAATCTCCCTCGATCTGGGGTTCCACGCAAGATCTCACCCTGTGGGGTCAAAATGATCACAAGAACGATGAGCAAAAATCTACAACAATACGAGGGGACCTAGTGAATGACCTGCAGAGAGCTGGAACCAACGTAACAAAGGCTACCATCAGTAACACACTACGCGGCCTGGGACTCAGATCCTGTAGTGCCAGACGTGTCACCCTGCTTAAGCCAGTACATGTCCGGGCCCGTCTGAGATTTGCTAGAGAGCATTTGGATGATCCAAAAGAGGATTGGGAGAATGTCATATGGTCAAATGAACCCAAAGTAGAACTGTATGTTAGAAACACAACTTGTGTGTTTGGAGGAGAGAGAATGCTGAGTTGCAACCAAAGAACACAATATCTACTGTGAAGCATGGGGGTGGCAACATCATGCTTTGGGGCTGTTTCTGTGCAAAGGGACCAGGACGACATCAGTATCCGTGTACATGAAAGAATGAATGGGGCCATGTATCGTGAGATTTTGAGTGCAAACCTCCTCCCATCAGCAAGGGCATTGAAGATGAAACGTGGCTGGGTCTTTCAGCATGACAATGATCCCAAACACACCGCCCGGGCAACGAAGGAGTGGCTTTGTAAGAAGCATTTCAAGGTCCTGGAGTGGCCTAGCCAGTCTCCAGATCTCAACCCCATAGAAAACCTTTGGAGGGAGTTGAAAGTCCGTGTTGCCCAGCGACAGCCCCAAAACATCACTGCTCTAGAGGAGATCTGCATGGAGGAATGGGCCAACATACCAGCAACAGTGTGTGACAACCTTGTGAAGACTTACAGAAAACGTTTGACCTCTATCATTGCCAACAAAGGATATATAACAAAGTATTGAGATGAACTTTTGATATTCACCAAATACTTATTTTCCACCATAATTTGCAAATAAATTCTTTCCAAATCAATGTGATTGTCTGGAAGTAACACACCAGACAGGTTAGAGATAAAAATGTGGAGACGTTTAAGGCAGGGTTAGGTTATAAAAAAATATCCCAAGCGTTGAACATCTCACAGAGCACTTGTTTAATCCATCTTTCAAAAATGCAAAGAGAATGGCACAACTGCAAACCTGCAGACATGGCTGTCCACCTAAACTGACAGGCCGGGCAAAGAGAGCATTAATCAAAGAAGCAGCCAAGAGGTAACTCTGGAGTAGCTACAGAGATCCACAGCTCAGGTGGGAGAATCTGTCCACAGGACAACTATTAGTCGTGCACTCCACAAATCTGGTCCTTATGGAAGAGTGGCAAGAAGAAAGCCATTGTTGAAAGAAAGCCATAAAAAGTCCTGTTTGCAGTTTGTGGAAAAAAATGTGAAAGAATGTGCTCCGGTCAGATAAAACCAAAATTTTACTTTTTGGCCTATAAGCAAAACCTTATGTGTGTCGGAAAACTAACACTGCACATCACCCTGAACACACCATCCACACTGTGAAACACGGTGGTGGCAGCATCATATTGTGGGGATGCTTTTCTTCAGCAGGGACAGGGAAGCTGGTCAGAGTTGATGGGAAAATGGATGGAGCCAAATAAAGGGCAATCTTAAGGCCCATACACACGGTCACACTTTTTGTCAACAAACTTCAAAATGAGCAAGTTTTCAAAAAAATCCGACCGTGTGTACGCTCCATCGGACAAACTTTTTCTGTTTTCATCGGACAAAAGTTCGCTCTGCAAACGACAAACTTTTCAGCAAAAAAAGTTAGACGGTGCAAAGTCCGACCAAGTGAAATCAATCGGACTTTTGTCCAAAGTACAAACACACATGCCCAGAACCAATGTTAAAATCAACCAACAATAGCAGAAGTTGACCAAAGGGTGGCGGTAAAGAGCAGAAAAAACATGTGATGTTAGGAAAGTTTGCAGAAAAGTCCTGCCATGTGTATGCTATGTGTGATAGGGCTGCGCATCTTCACCGGTCTCACGATTCGATGCGATTACGATTATCAAGGCCACGATTCGATTTGATTCGATTCCGCGATGCATTACGATGCATCACGATTGCAGCGCAAGTGCGCATGGCTTTCATCCCAAAAAAATTTAGTACTCCATTTTTGTTCTATCTGTTCTTAAAAAAAAAAACAACACACAATAACACTTCCTGCATGTAGCAAAGTCTAAACACAGCAGACATACTACAGGAGATGGTCAGAGACTGCAGACATGCTACAGGAGATGGTCAGAGACTGCAGACATGCTACAGGAGATGGTCAGAGACTGCAGACATACTACAGGAGATGGTCAGAGACTGCAGACATGCTACAGGAGATGGTCAGAGACTGCAGACATGCTACAGGAGATGGTCAGAGACTGCAGACATGCTACAGGAGATGGTCAGAGACTGCAGACATGCTACAGGAGATGGTCAGAGACTGCAGACATGCTACAGGAGATGGTCAGAGACTGCAGACATGCTACAGGAGATGGTCAGAGACTGCAGACATACTACAGGAGATGGTCAGAGACTGCAGACATGCTACAGGAGATGGTCAGAGACTGCAGACATGCTACAGGGGATGGTCAGACTGCAGACATGCTACAGGAGATGGTCAGAGACTGCGGACATGCTACAGGAGATGGTCAGAGACTGCAGACATGCTACAGGAGATGGTCAGAGACTGCGGACATGCTACAGGAGATGGTCAGAGACTGCGGACATGCTACAGGAGATGGTCAGAGACTGCGGACATGCTACAGGAGGTGGTCAGAGACTGCGGACATGCTACAGGAGATGGTCAGAGACTGCGGACATGCTACAGGAGATGGTCAGAGACTGCGGAAATGCTACAGGAGATGGTCAGAGACTGCGGACATGCTACAGGAGATGGTCAGAGACTGCGGACATGCTACAGGAGATGGTCAGAGACTGCGGACATGCTACAGGAGATGGTTAGAGACTGCAGACATGCTACAGGAGATGGTTAGAGACTCCAGACATAGTACAGGAGATGGTCTATATTTCTCCTCCATACAGCCCAGTCCCTGCCTGCAGTGACAATGACTTATCACAGGTGACAGTACATCAGATTCCACTACATGCCCGTACCCCGTGTCCCCGGATCACAGCACCCCCCCTCCTCCTCTGTACTTACATGCTGCTCTGCGCACAGAGGATGATTAGAGGGAACTTACTTGTGTCATTGCAGCCTTGTAGTGAGATGGGCGATCTGCTAGCTCACCATCCCCCGATCTCCATTCCAGCTCTCCATTCTCTCGTCACTGTCAGCAGGGAATTCTCAGCGTTTGTATAATGCTGCGCTAATGTGACTGACTGACTGCACGGCCCGCCTCTCTCCAGTCTCCACTCTGGTCTCACGTCTCTCCTGGTGTTATCCCCGCCCACTGACTAACTATCAGATCAGTAGAAAGGCGGGAGAGTAGTGTTTGTATATGCCGCGCTAATGTGACTGACTGCATGGCTCGCCTATCTCCTATGTCCACTCTGCTCTTACGTCTCTCCTGGCGTCAGCCCCTCCCGCCTTTCTACTGATCTGATAGTTACAGACATGGGGCGGGCTGACGCCAGAAGAGACGTAAGAGCAGAGTGGACATAGGAGAGAGGCGGGCCGTGCAGTCAGTCAGCGTGGCATATACAAACACTACCCTCTACTAATCTGAAGTTTTAGTCAGTGGGCGGGGCTGACGCCAGGAGAGACGTAAGAGCACGCAGAGTGGACATAGGAGAGAGGCAGGCCGGGCAGTCACATGAGCGCTGTAAAAAAAGGTACCATAGAACGGAGCGCTCTCCCGGGAGGGGCGGGGCTAGGCATCGATTATCACGGTCGCATGCATCGGTGCCGCATCGGTTACACCTGAATCGCGATGCACCGATGCAGCGATTAAATTTGACACCCCTAATGGGTGTGCCCCGCCAACTCCCTTCGGACAAAAATCCACGGAAAAGTTTGAAGTCTGATCGTGTGTATGAGGCTTTAGAAGAAAACCTGTTAGGCCCCATACACACGATAGAATCCATCCGCTGAAAAATCCCAGCGAATGGGTTTCAGCGGATAGATCCTATGGTGTGTACACTCCAGCGGATCTGTTTCCGCGGATATTTATCCCCTGGGATGGATTTCCAGCAGATAAATATTTGATGACATGCTATCAAATCTATCCGCTGGAATCCATCCCAACGGATGGATCCGCTGGTCTGTACAGACTCACCGGATCCATCCGTCCGAAGGGATCCCCCGCATGCGTCGTAATGATTAGACGCATGCGTGGAATTCCTTATATGACAGCGTCGCGCATGTCGCCGCGTCATAATCGCGGCGACGGCGCGACACGTCATCGCCAGAGGATTTCGGCGCGGATTTCGATTCGATGGTGAGTACACTCCATCGCATGGAAATCCGCGCAAATCCTTGAGAGGATTTATCCGCGGATACGGTCCGCGGATAAAAATATCCCACACCATGCCAGGAAAACAAAGCCCCCTTAAGTAAATGCCCGTACAGAAAAACCAAAGTAAATGAACAAGTAATCAAGCCTGTAATGTTCTGCTGTCACCGCCGTCCACGAGCACCAGGGGCCGCACGAGTGTTTGTATCGCTGGTAGCGCTGGTAACCAATGGTCAGCTTGTGGAGCGCAGAAAGACTTCCTGTGTTGCGCCGATGTAGCCACGCGTGGCTACGTAGGGCGTGGCTACATCGGCGCAACACAGGAAGTCTTTCTGCGCTCCACAAGCTGACCATTGGTTACCAGCGCTACCAGCGATACAAACACTCGTGCGGCCCCTGGTGCTCGTGGACGGCGGTGACAGCAGAACATTACAGGCTTGATTACTTGTTCATTTACTTTGGTTTTTCTGTACGGGCATTTACTTAAGGGGGCTTTGTTTTCCTGGCATGGTGTGGGATATTTTTTGGTCTTACTTCACTATTGAGTATTCTCTTTTGCCTATATGTGCCCCCATTGGAATGACCTGTGGCAGATTCTGAAAACATAAGGAGGTTGTGCCTGAGAGGATTGACTTTTACAAGCCAGTCCTCTTACAGGCTGTGGTAAGCCTGCATCCCATTTGGGAATTTTATTATTAGTCTGGTGAATCTTTAAATAGGGTACAGGGTGCACTCACGCCTTGCTTATTGATCACCTAGCACACCACCTTTGTTTTCATATTTAAAGCTCCTACCTGGGGCTATACACTTCTTAGCGCTGTTTTATCATTTGAACCACGGTTCCATATTTATTTTGATACTTTGTTTTTATAGCTTTATTGGGTTTTTTACCCATTTTAAAATAGCAGCTCTTTGGATCTTTTTATCAATTTTAGTTACTATTGATAAATCCAACACCTTTCCTTCACTTCTTTTTCTACACTTGGGATCAGACAATTTATTGTCCACTGGCGCCGGAAGTGCACTTTTAGTCCCATACCTGTCCAGTTGATGCACCTTTATCTTTAAGACTTGAAAATTGCTGTTCAGACACTCTCCATCCAATCTGACAGAACTTGAGCTATTTTTCAAAGAAGAATGGGTAAAAATATCCCTTTGTAGATGTGCAAAGCTGGTAGTGAGATCCCCAAAAAGATTTGCAGCTGTAATCGCAGTAAAAGGTGTTCTACAAAGTAGTGTCAAAAGTGTCTGATCTGTCCATCGCAATGTTGCAGTACCGTACCGCTAAAAATTGCCGATAGCCGCCATTACTAGTAAACAAAATATATAATAAAAATGCCATAAATCTATCCCCTATTTTGTAGACACTATGGGCCAGATTCTCGTACATCCGCGTATCTTTGCGCAGGCGTAACGAATCTGATTTACGTTACGCCTCCGCAACTTAGACGGGTAAGTGCTGTATTCTCAAAGCACTTGCTCCGTAAGTTGCGGCGGCGTAGCGTAAATCGGCTGGCGTAAGCCCGCCTAATTCAAATGTGGGACAGGGGGGCGGGTTTTATGTTAATGTTCTGTGACCCGACATGATTGACGTTTTTCACGAATGGCGCATGCGCCGTCCGTGGAAATCTCCCAGTGTGCATTGCTCCTAATACGCCGCAAGGACGTATTGGTTTTTAACGTGAACGTAAATTACGTCCAGCCCCATTCACGGACGAGTTACGCAAACAATGTAAAATTTTCAAATTTTGTCACGGGAACGACGGCCATACTTAACATTTGAAGAAGAGGGGGTGTAGTGGGGCTTGCCAATAGGAAATTATTAAATGGTCAATGTATATAAAACACACATATACGTAAACGCACAACAACGTAAATGCCTGACCAGTGTATCCAATATAAATGTGTTCCACTCCTATTTCCTTATATCCCACCATACATCAACAACCATGATGCGAGGGATGGATAACGTGAAGATAATGAAATCCAAAATAAGTAAATGACTAGAAATAAATATTTTTCAGTCATCAAAAAATTACAATAATAAATAAATAATGTGAAAAAAACTCCTTGATAAGTGAAAAAGTCCAGTGCAAACATAAATAAATATAATAAATAGTGAAAAGGTAAAATCCAGAATAAATACTCAATAATAAAACACCTTTAAATAATAAAAAATTGCAAAAGAGTCTATATGTGCACAATACCGTGCTAAATAGATAAATAGTGTTAAAAAATTATATAATATATCAGTGCTTCAATATAATCTCCAAAGTGCACAGTGCTCTAAAAAACAAAGTCCGGTAATCAAGTGCTTGATTGAATATTCCCCAAAGGTGCAATAGTGCTTTAAAAATGATGCTGCAATCCACCGCACGATCATTCAGTGTAGTTGTGCAGATCAAGCCTTATTATAAGGTAATCCTAGCCTCTCACCTCAAATAAGGCTAAATGGAGCCTATAATGATGTCAAAGAAGCCCAGCAGGTTCAACTGCGGATCTGTGTCTCCAGGTCAGCTCAGCTTGCTCCAGTCATCCAACCGCAGATTTCCCAGATCGCTCTCAAACTGGCACTCAATGAAAGCACAATAGAATCCCCATAGTGTAGTAGTCAAATGCGTTTTAATAAAAAAATAATATAGCACTCACATTTAAAATAACTGTAATCAGCATGCAGATGATGACAGTATTCAGATTAACTTCTCAGCAGTTCTCCGCTCTCGGCCGCGAGCGGAGATGACGTCATCGACGGCTCTCCCCCGACTGACGCGTTGCGTGGCAGATCGACGCCACTTAGTCATAGGTTCTAAGGGCCAGATTCACAAAAGGGATACGACGGCGTATCTGCTGATACGCCGTCGTATCCCTGTTTCTATCTATGCGGCTGATTCATAGAATCAGTTACGCATAGATATCCCTAAGATCCGACAGGTGTAATAGTTTTACACTGTCGGATCTTAGGATGCAGTACCGCGGCCGACGCTGGGGGGATTTCGCGTTGCAAACGAGCGTCGGGTATGCAAATTAGCAGTTACGGCGATCCACTAAATTTTTTCCCGTTGTTACGTCGCCGCAAGTGTTAGTTTGCCGTCGCAAAGATAGGGTACCTTTTACAAAGTGTAAACTTAGTACACCATGTAAAAGGCTTTAGATTTTTTTAAAAAAAATTAAAAATTACCGGCGCAAGTCTTTTTTGCCCGTCGCGATTCACAAAACGTTGGCGCGTCGTAACTTCGCGCAAAGCACGCCGGGAAATTTGCGACGGGAGCATGCGCAGTATGTCCGGCGCGGGAGCGCGCCTAATTTAAATGGGACTCGCCCCATTCGATTGGGCCCGCCTTGCGCCGGACGGATTTAGGATACACCGCCGCAAATTTCCAGGTAAGTGCTTTGTGGATCGGGGCACTTAGCCAGAAAATTTGCGGCAGTGTAACCTAAATAGGTTACGTTACGCTGCGCCACCTGGCTGTGAATCTGGCCCTATATGACTAATATTGGATACACTGGTCAGGCATTTACGTTGTTGTGCGTTTACGTATATGTGTGTTTTATATACATTGACCATTTAATAATTTCCTATTGGCAAGCGCCACTACACCCCCTCTTCTTCATATGATCTTCGGTGTGTGAGCACCTTTTAGTAGTGGCTGCTGCTTTTAATTATAATTTTATCTTAGTATTTTAAAATTCAGTTGTTAGTGCCCTTGGTTAGAGTGGTTTTGCGCATTAGTTCCCACCCTTTACATACTTAACATTGGTATGCCGCACTTACGCCACCATATAGCAGGGGTAACTTTACGCCGGGAAAAGCCTAACGTAAACGGCGTAACTGTACTGCGTCGGCTGGGCGTACGTTCGTGAATTCGCGTATCTAGCTGATTTACATATTTTGACGCGTAAATCAGCGTACACGCCCCTAGCGGCCAGCGTAAATATGCAATTACGATCCGACGGCGTAAGAGACTTACGCCTGTCGGATCTAAGGGAAATCTATGCCTAACTGATTCTAAGAATCAGGCGCATAGATACGACGGCGCAACTCAGAGATACGACGGCATATCTGGAGATACGCCGTCGTATCTCTTTTGAGAATCTGGCCCTTAAAATTTTGCGCAAACCAATCAATATACGCTTATTGCGTTTTTTGTTTTTTTTTACCAAAAATATGTAGAAGAATACATATCGGTCTAAACTGAGGAAAAAAATATATATATATTTTTTAAAAATTATATTTATTAAAGTGGAGTTTCCATCCCAATTTTTTTTTCATTATTGTGCTCATTAGACCTAAAAAAATAAAAAAAAATAAAAATGTTTTACTCATCTGGAAATGCCTGTTGCTATGCTGTCCCACGAAATCTGCCTTTGGAATCACCTAGGATCCTGACATCATCTCCCTCTAATGCTCCTGGGAAATGTGTGTCATCATTTCCCAGGATGCAGTGCGCTACCCAATTATCACTCCCCATTTAAGACTTCCAGGAAGTAAGTGCTTGTGGGCTTCACAATGCCCACAAGCAAAATGACAACGGTGTGGACATAGTTTTATAAACTATCTTTTTTGAATAACTACGCGGAGCGGCGGCGGATTGTAAAATAGTAAGTGACCAGATTTATATTATAAAAATGCATGATGAAAGGACATACATTTTAAAAATGCAAATTGTGGTTGGAACCCCGCTTTAAATCAAAAAGTAAAAAATATTGTGTTATTTTCAAAATTGCCACTTTTCTTTTGTTTTTAGCGCAACAAATAAAAACGGCAGAGGTGATCAAATACCACCAAATGAAAGCTCTTTTTTGTGGGAAAAAAAGGACATCAATTTTGTTTGGGAGCCACGTCGCACGACCGCGCAATTGTCAGTTAAAGCGACACAATGCCGTATCGCAAAAAATGCTCTGGTCAGGAAGGGGGTAAATTCTTCCGGGGCTGAAGTAGTTAAAAGAGAAAAAGAAGTCAGGCCCCAGCGAGATTTGAACTCGCGACCCCTGGTTTACAAGACCAGTGCTCTAACCCCTGAGCTATGGAGCCACTTTGCAGAAGGTGTACACCTTTGTTTGTCATACAAGATATCTTTCCAGGCTGCAGCAGGAGAATAGGAATAACAATGCAAACAATACAATTTTCTGTCACTCATACATATCGCCAATTAACTGTTTGCTTACCAAATAAACACTATTAATGTGGCATTTACATCCTGGCAGCCAAGCATAGTGGCGCATGTGGCAGAGTGGACCGAGGAGATGTGAGTACGCGTTTAAAAGACAGCTTCTTCTTCCGCCTTCAAATGGACCATTTTCTTTTTCTAATTGCTGCTTGTCAGAAAAAGTAACTGCAGACGACTGTAAAAAAAAAAGTTGCCCGATTGTAGCAAACTAAACCTCTACACACTGGAGAATTCAACGACCTGTAAGGTGGAGGTGACAAGTAAGGGCCCATTCACACCTAGGCAGTCAGTTACAGTACATTAACAAACATATTATGTTGTCTATTAACCACTTAAGACCTTGCCCTTTTTTGTGTTTCGGCACTGCGTCGCTTTAACTGACAATTGCGTGGTCGTGCGACGTGGCTCCCAAACAAAATTGGCATCTTTTTTTCCCACAAATAGAGCTTTATTTTGGTGGTATTTGATCACCTCTGCGGTTTTTATTTTTTGCACTATAAACAAAAATAGAGCGACAATTTCGAAAAAAAAATCAATATTTTTTACTTTTTGCTATAATAAATATCCCCAAAAAAGATATAAAAAAATATTTTTTCCTCAGTTTAGGCCGATACGTATTCTTCTACCTCTTTCGCAATAATCGCTTATCAATTGTTTTACGCAAAATTTATAGCGACATTATGGCGGACACATCGGACACTTTTTTGGGACCATTGTCATTTTCACAGCGAAAAGTGCTATAAAAATGCACTGATTACTGTAAAAATGACAATGGCAGTGAAGTGGTTAACCACTAGGTGGCGCTAAGGGGTTAAGCGTGCCCTGTAGGGGGGTGTGGCTCTAGGCGTGACGTCACTGATCGTTGTTCCCTATATCAGGGAACAGACGATCAGTGACACTGCCACAGAGAAGAACGGGAAAGGTGTGTTTACACTCACCTCTCTCCGTTCTTCAGCTCCTGTGACCCGATCGCGGGAGCTTCGGACCGGGTCGTGCACTCTGGGCTCTTAAAGGCAACATACAGGTACGTGCCTGTGCCCAGCCGTGCCATTCTGCCAACGTAAATGTGGGCACAGTAGTGGCAATTGATGGGACACACTGGCGGCAATTGATGGGGCACACTGGCGGCAATTGATGGGGCACACTGGCAGTAATTGATGGGGCACACTGACAACAATTGATGGGGCACACTGGCAGCAAATGATGGGCACACTGGCAGTAATTGATGGGGCACACTGGCAGCAATTGCTGGGCACACTGGAAGCAATTGATGGGGCACACTGGTAGCAATTGATGGGGCACACTGGCAGCAATTGATGGGGCACACTGGCAGCAATTGATGGGCACAATGGCGGCCATTGATGGGCACACTGGCAGCAATTGATAGGTACAGTAGTTGTGTTTGATGACACAGTGGCGGTAATTTATGGGTACAGTGGCTGCGTTTGATGGGCACAGTGGCTGCGCTTGATGGGCACAGTGGCTGCGCTTGATGGGCACAGTGGAGGCGTTTGATGATTTTTTTTTCTCAGTTTGTTTGTGCCCCTCCAAAAATGTTGAGCACCAGCCGCCACTGGACTTGAATAGGCTCAAAGGAAAATATAAAGCAGTGAATGGCACTGCAACACACTAACAGCACTAAAAAATGATGACACTGCAAAATGCTAATACATGTATGATCCATTACCATTAATGGCAGTAGGGTGGACTTACCACAATATACAGTGCCCTGAAAAAGTATTCATGCCACTTGAAATTTCCCACATTTTGTCATGTTACAGGCAAAAACATAAATGTATTTTATCGTGATTTTATGTGATAGACCAACACAAAGTGGCACATAGGTGTGAAGTGGAAAGAAAATGATAAATGGTTTTGACATTTTTTATAAATAAATATCTGAAAGTGTGGGGTGCATTTGTATTCAGCCCCCTTTACTCTGATACCCCTAACTAAAATCTAGTGGAACCAATTGCCTTCAGAAATCACCTAACTAGAAAATAGAGTCCACTTGTGTGTAATTTAATCTCTGTATAAAAACAGCTGTTCTGTGAAGCCCCCAGAGGTTTGTTGGAGAGCCTTAGTGAACCAACAGCATCATGAAGGCCAAGGAACACACCAGACAGGTTAGGGATAAAAATGTGGAGAAGTTTAAAGCAGGGTTAGGTTATAAAAAAATATCCCACGCTTTGAACGCTCTCCATCCAATCTGAAAAAGGACGCAAATTTCGTTTGGGTACAGCGTTGCACGACCACGCAATTGCCAAATTGTAAAAAGGGCTCTGGTCAGTAAGGGGGTAAAATC
This sequence comes from Rana temporaria, assembly GCF_905171775.1. Taxonomy (NCBI): domain Eukaryota; kingdom Metazoa; phylum Chordata; class Amphibia; order Anura; family Ranidae; genus Rana; species Rana temporaria. The sequence continues at coordinate 56,355,553 of NC_053499.1, forward strand.
TTCCGGCGGCTGAAGTGGTAACATAAAGACTGGTCACAATGTAAGAATACTATAATATCATCATTCATCACCAACACACATCAAATAAAAAGAAAATGACACGAAACGAGATTCAAGCAGTAACTGCGCACTGTACCCGGAGAAAACGTCATTGTCCATTTACAAATAAAGCTTTGAGGATCAAACGCCTCTGTCTCCAAGGCGACACGCTGGAAGGGTTTTCTATTGGCCGTTCTGGAAAGGAAGCAGGAAATGCAGTTGGTGGGTGTGGTGTGAGCGCTTGCTGTCATTGGTCAGAATTTTACGGCAGACGTAGGTGACAGGGAAGCGGTGACATCCCGGGAAAACATGGTGCTGCTGACTATCCTGAAGAAGCTGAAGCAGAAGGAGCGGGAGGTCCGCCTTCTCATGCTGTATCCTCTGTGTGTGTGGAGGGGGGAAGGGGTCGGTCCGCTGCCTGCTCTGGCTGGGGAAATTCTTGTCTGGTGGGGAAGGTCTCCCCATTCATACAAAGCACTCAGCCCCCTGCAGCTACTAATGGGGTACAAGTCCAGCCATAGCCAGAATATAAGGCGGGATGGAGGAGCAGGCTCCCTGCAGCTGGAGGGTCAGGGCAGGGATTTGTTTACTAGCCCAGTGCCTGTATAGAGGGAGGGGGGATCATTCATCCTAGTGCATACTATTAGAGAATTGGGGGGCTCCTCCATCCTAGTGCACACTATTAGAGAATTGGGGGGGGGCTCTTCCATCCCAGTGCACACTATTAGAGAATTGGGGGGGGGGGGGGGGCTCATTTATCCTAGGGCACACTATTAGAGAATTGGGGGGGGGGGGGGCTCATTTATCATAGGGCACACTATTAGAGAATTGGGGGGGGGGCTCATTTATCCTAGGGCACACTATTAGAGAATTGGGGGGGGGGGGCGGCTCATTTATCCTAGTGCACACTATTAGAGAATTGTGGGGGGGGGCTCATTTATCCTAGTGCACACTATTAGAGAAGGGCAGTGCATTCACATGTGCGGGAAACGCAACAGAACGCATTTCCTGTACCACGTTCTGTTTGTAAAGAGGCCCTTAGGGCTTACACCATTATATCTGTATTGACAGTGTTTCTGCATGCGTTTTTGATTTGTTTGCATGCATTTGCAGTGAGTATTTTAAAAAAAATGTTGTACAATGTTCTGTGTGTGTTTAGTGCTTTCTGGTGGAGAAAAAAAAAATGCAACATTTTGCACTCCCCCCCCCCCCCCTTTTTTTTTTATGCACATACATGTAAATTTGCTCCCGTATATATTGTATATTTAGCTATTTTGCCTGGAGTTCAGCTTTTAACCACTTGAACTCCAAAAGGATTTACCCCCCTTTATAACCAGGTCATTTTTTTGCCATTCAGCACTGTACTATTTAACCACTTGCCGCCCGACAATGACATATTGACGTCGGCAAAGTGGTTGTAGAATCCTGACTGGACGTCATATGACGTCCTCAGGATTCTGAGCCTCTGCGCCGATCGTTGTTTCAGGGTGTCAGTCTGACACCCCGCAACACCGATCAAGGTAAAGAGTCTCTCACGGAGACTCTTTACCACGTGATCAGCCGTGTCCAATCAGGGGTGATCACGATGTCAATAGGAAAAGCCGGTAACCGGCTTTTCCTCACTCGCGTCTGTGAGACGCGAGTAGAGGAGAGCCGATCGGCTGCTCCTGTGACTGGGGGGGTTTGTGCTGATCGATCATCAGCATAGCCCCCCCCCGAGGATGCCCACTGGACCACCAGGGATGGGCATATAGACCACCAGTGGGGAAAAAAAAAAAAGATGCCACCCTAGACCACCAGGGATGAGGAGGACACACAAAATGGATGCCAATCAGTGCCGCAATGGATGCCAATCAGTGCCCACAATGGGCATCACTGATTGGCAGGCATTGTTTGGCACTGATTGGCATCCATTAGTACAACACATACAATAGTGCCCATCTATGCCCGTCCGTGCCGCCTATCTGTGCCCGTCCGTGCCGCCTATCTGTGCCCGTCCGTGCCGCCTATCTGTGCCCGTCCGTGCCGCCTATCTGTGCCCGTCCGTGCCGCCTATCTGTGCCCGTCCGTGCCGCCTTTCTGTGCCCGTCCGTGCCGCCTATCTGTGCCCGTCCGTGCCGCCTATCTGTGCCCGTCCGTGCCGCCTATCTGTGCCCGTCCGTGCCGCCTATCTGTGCCCGTCCGTGCCGCCTATCTGTGCCCGTCCGTGCCGCCTATCTGTGCCCGTCCGTGCCGCCTATCTGTGCCCGTCCGTGCCGCCTATCTGTGCCCGTCCGTGCCGCCTATCTGTGCCCGTCCGTGCCGCCTATCTGTGCCCGTCCGTGCCGCCTATCTGTGCCCGTCCGTGCCGCCTATCTGTGCCCGTCCGTGCCGCCTATCTGTGCCCGTCCGTGCCGCCTATCTGTGCCCGTCCGTGCCGCCTATCTGTGCCCGTCCGTGCCGCCTATCTGTGCCCGTCCGTGCCGCCTATCTGTGCCCGTCCGTGCCGCCTATCTGTGCCCGTCCGTGCCGCCTATCCGTGCCCGTCCGTGCTGCCTATCTGTGCCGCCTATCCGTGCCGCCTATCAGTGCCCATCAATGCCACCACATCAGTGCCACCTCATCGGTGCCCATCAGTGCCGCCTTATCAGTGCCCGTCAGTGCAGTACCATCAGTGCCCATCAGTGAAGGAGAAAACTTACTTATTTACAATGTTTTATAACAGAAACAAAAACAATTTTTTTTTTTCTAAATCTTCGGTAATTTTTTTTTTTTTTTGCATAAAATAAATATCCCAGAGGTGATCAAATACCACCAAAAGAAAGCTCTATTTGTGGGTACAAAATGATAAAAATTTAGTTTGGGTACAGTGTAGCATGACCGCGCAAATGTCATTCAAAGTGCAACAGCGCTGAAAGCTAAAAATTGGTCTGGGTGGGAAGGTGTATACGTGCCCGGTATGGAAGTGGTTAACTGGTAAAAAAATCTCTATTGTTTTTTTCACACAAATAGAGCTTTCTTTTGGTGTTATTTGATCACCACTGGCATTGTGTATTTTTATTTTGCGATATAAGACTAAAAATATTGACACCCCCCCCCCCCCCCCCCCCCAATATTTTCTACATTCTGCTATAAAACATATCCAATAAATCAAGTTTCTTCATAAATTTTGGCCAAAATATATCCTACTTGCATGTCTTTGGTAAAAAACAAAACAATAAGTGTATATTAATGGGTTTGTGCAAAAGTCATAGCATCTACAAACTATGGCGTGTGTGTGTGAAAAAAGCGGTTTCAGGCGTTTTGACTCTAAGACCACTGCCTTGCTAAAGAAGCTGAGGGTAATGAACTGGCCAAGCATGTCTTCCATTCTCAAACGGAAGGTGGTGGAGCACAAGGTCTCTAACATCCAACAGCTCTGTGATGTCGCCATGGAGGAGTGGAAGAGGACTCCGGTGACAACCCGATGAACTCCTAGCCCAAAGGGTTAAGGCAATGCTGGAAAATAATGGTGGCCACACAAAATATTGACACTTTGGTCCCAATTAGGACATTTTCGCTTTGGGGTGTACTCGCTTTTGTTGCCAGTGGTTTAGACATTTATGGCTGTGTGTTGCGTTATTTTGAGGGGTCCAGTGTGGCGATCCGAGGGGGGGCTGCGCTGATAAGCAATCAGCGCGAACCCCCCCTGTCAGGAGAGCCGCCGATCGGCTCTCCTCTACTTGCGTCTGTCGGACGCGAGTGAGGAAGAGCCATCAACGGCTCTTCCTGTTTACATCGTGATCAGCCGTGGTTGGACACGGCTGATCACGTGGTAAATAGCCTCCGTGAGAGACTTTTTACCTTGATCGGTGATGCGGGGTGTCAGACGGACACCCTGCAACAACGACTGCCGCGATGCGCGCCCCCGGGGGCGCGCAGCGGCTCAGAATCCTGAGGACGTCATATGACGTCCAGTCAGGATTCTACAACCACTTTGCCGACGTCAATATGTCATTGGCGGGCAGCAAGTGGTTAAAGTGATTTTGTTTCTTAAAGTGGAGGTTCACCCGCAAAAAAAATTTTAAGATTAGATTGATGCTCATTTTGTCTAGGGGAATCGGCTATTTTTTTTTAAAAATGAAGCAGTACTTACCGTTTTAGAGAGCGATCTTCTCCGCCGCTTCCGGGTATGGTCTTCAGGACTGGGCGTTCCTTCTTGATTGACAGGCTTCCGACGGTCGCATCTATCGCGTCACGAGTAGCCAAAAGAAGCCGAACGTCGGTGCGCACCGACGTTCGGCTACTTTCGGAAAATTGTGACGCGATAGATGCGACCGTCGGAAGTCTGTCAATCAAGAAGGAACGCCCAGTCCCGCAGCCCATACCCGGAAGCGGCGGAGAAGATCGCTCTCTAAAACGGTAAGTACTGCTTTGTTTTTAAAAAAACTAGCCGATTCCCCTAGACAAAATGAGCATCAATCTAATCTTAAATTTTTTTTTGCGGGTGAACTACCACTTTATAAACCACTTGACCACTGGGTACTTAAACCCCCTTAATAACCAGACCAATTTTCAGCTTTCGGTGCTCTCACAATTTGAATGACAATTACTCAGTCATACAACATTGTACCAAAATGACATTTTCGTCCTTTTTTTAACACAAATAGGGCTTTCTTTTGGTGGTATTTAATCACCGTTGGGTTTTTTATTTTTTGCGCTATAAGAGAAAAAAGACTGAAAATTCTGTAAAAATTTTTGCAAATTCATATTTTTTCTTCATTCTTTTGCATAATGTGAAAGATGACGTTACGCAGAGTAAATGGATACCCAACATGTCACCCTTCAAAATGGCGTCAAACTTCGCTACTTAAAAATCCCCATAGGCAACGTTTTAAATATTATTACTGGTTATATGTTTTTAGTTACAGAGGAGGTCTGGGGTCAAAATTATACCTCACATGTGTGGCTTGAACACCGTTTTCATATGTGGGCGGGACTTGCGTGTGCGTTCGCTTTTGCATGCGAGCACACGGCGACAGGGGCGCTTTAAAAAATATATATATTTTATTGTTCACTTTACTTATTTTTTTTCCCGCAAAAAATAATAAATAAAAGCAACTATTGCGGGGTATTGCAGAGAATTGCAGGGCATTGCAGGGTATTGCAGAGATTGCACAGTATGGGGCAGAGTATTGCAGGGTATTGTATGTATTGGGCAGGGATGGCTGAGCAGGGATGGATGGATGGCTGGATCTGTGACTGCATTTGTCACAGATCCAGCCCACAGCACTGCTGCTGCCTCCGCTCTCTCCCCTCTCCTCTCACATTGTACCGTTCGGTACAGAGAGAGGAGGGAGGAACCGGCGTCATCACATGACGCCAGTTTGTTTACAAGTGATCGATCTGTCATTGGACGGAGCGATCACGTGGTAAACCGCCGCTATCAGCAGCGATTTACCGTGATGCGCCGGGCTGGAGCGTGATTCTGGGAGGACGTCATATGACGTCCTCCCAGAGTTAAGGAACCACCCTGCCGCCATTATTCTACGGCGTGCGGTGGTTAAATGGTTAAACCCCATTCATGAAATCTGACCTGGACATGTATATCTGTAGTGTTTACTTACCTCTCTGCAAAGCTCTAAATCCTGTTTTCGTTCTGCTGCTCCGGTCTTCTGTTATCAGCATGATAACTTCTGACAAGTTCTCCAACACAGGAGATAAAAGCAGCTGGAAATTTGTGTCGGGGAGGAAACTTAGAGAAGCAGAGAGCTTGTCTATTCAGCAGATATACATGTAAAACTTATGTAGGAAGATTTGTTTAATCTCTGTGTATTATCCGAGGCTGTTCACTTCGCTGGATATAGGAGAGGGAGTAAAAGTCCCATTTAAGAGTTACTATCAAAGTTGGCTTCAAGTACCTGCTGGAGCTGCACGATTCTGGATAAAATGAGAATCGCAATTTTTTATTCTTTTTGCTTAGAATAAATATCACAATTCTTGGCGTAACATCTTTTACATGTATACAAAAAAAAATGGGCAAACTTTACTGAGTTTTTTTTTATTACATTTTTTTTAATTGAAGTGTATTTTTTCCCCAAAAAATGCTTTTGAAAGACCGCTGCGCAAATACAGTGTGACATAAAATACGACCGCCATTTTATTCTCTAGGGTCTCTGCTAGAAAAATATATTTAATGTTTGGGGGTTCTAAAGTAATTTTCCTAGCAAAAAATACTGATTTTAACCTGTAAGCAACAAGTGTCAAGAAAAAGGCTTTACATGGTTAAACTGCCCTCATTTGCAGATCAAGGTTCATCCGGTCTAAAAAAAATAATAAAAAAAATTAAACAATTTCTTTTTATCTCTCAGTGCTGAGCAATTTGTGAAAACTGTGCTGGCTGCTTTTTTTTTTTTTTTTTTTTTTTTTGACAGCTGTGAGCAGGGAATGGCTCTGCACTTGTTACATGAATCGTGGAATTGCCGGATTAAGATTGTGAGGCGAGGTTGAATGGAGATCGCAATTTTTTTTTTTTTTTTTTTTTAAATGATTAATCGTGCAGCTCAAGTACCTGCAGTCCATGCTGCTAAATATTCCTCCTTTTGAAGTGAAATCACTGACTGATCACCTCTAGAAGTACCCATCCCCCGCGTCCCCCACATATTGTATTGGACAGCGATTGCATGAATACCTCAACAAAAACATGAGTTAAACAGTGCTAAAAAAAACAATAGCCTTGATTTATCATGTACATATGTGTTTTGCTTTTTTTCTTAACTCCTTCCTCCAGAGGTTTAGATAATGCTGGAAAGACTACAATTCTGAAGAAGTTTAATGGCGAAGATATAAACACAATTTCCCCAACATTGGGATTCAATATCAAAACACTGGAGCACAGAGGGTAACATCATTTGTCCCATTTCCATTCAGCTGTCATTCAGTCAGTGTTTCCCAGACAAATTTCAATCTGTGTGGCCCTTCCTGTTTGACACAAGTCGTTCCAGTGTGGGGCGGAAACAACTAATCGATTATGAAATTAATCGATAACCATTTTCATAATCAGTTAATCGGCCAGTAACATAATGGGGTTAAAAAAGTAAAAAATTAGCGCTTTATGCCCAGGTTCACACTGGGTACGATTTGAGATGCGATTTCACATGTCAAATCGCATCTCAAATCGCTGGCATTTGTCGGCAATCGGTGCAGCGCCGCAGATGCGGCGTCGCACCGATTTAAAAAAGTTGCCGCGATTTACATTGAACCCTGCACAGATGTCTCTTAAATCGCGGCAAAACCGCAGCCGGGAAATCGCGGTAAAATCGCGATTTTGAATTCGCAGCAGTGTGAAGCTAGCCTCAAGGACAAAAAGAGCAAATCGCTACTGTAAATATTACTTTCACTGTCACACAAAATGATCGCTGTGAACCCCTTACAGTAGCGATTATTTGCTCTTTTTGTACTAATGTTAGTTTTTTTTTTTTTAACCCATTATGTAACTAAACATCTCAGGCCGGGGTCACACCTCTGTTTTCAGGTGTTTTTTGCAGAAAAACACTACAGTTCATTTACATGGTTTCCTATGGGACACATTCACATCCATGATTTTTTCAGCTGCTGTGTATTTGGAAAGGGCAAGGACTTTTTTTCCCCTAATCGTCTTTCAGGACAGCCACCTGAGAGACCTTGGCTCCTCCCCTCTGTTGGAAACACCGCGCCAGCCCATAAATTTCCTCCTCCCCTGCTGGTCCTCAGTTATTTGTGTTTCCTCCAGAGGGGAGACACCATAGGAACAAGCCAGGAGAGCCACGGGAGGCTCAGGCAAGACGGTCCTGAAAGGGAGCAGGGGCTCTCTGGACAAAAGAGACAGGTACTAACCTGAAAGACAGCCACCCTCACATCCCTGAGCGCAGGTGTAAGTCGGGGGGGCTCCGGTTTTTGCATGCACCGAGTGCGGTGTGAGGAGGTACAGCCAGCGTCCTAGACCAGCGTGTGTGGCTGCCGGAGGAATGGGGATTCCAGACGCGCAAGCCACGCTGTGTACTAGGACCGCTCGGAGCCGATGGCGGGTGACGTCATTCAGGCACGGGGGCGGGTACTACCGGGTTCGCGGCTTCCGGTTCCGGGCGCGAAACTCAAAAACGGAGCCAGGCAATGGCTGGAGGGAGCTGCATAGACGCTGTAGAGACAGCACACGCGGCGCTGGTGACACAGACATGTCGGAAGCAGAGGGGAAAGATGTTGCTCCAGCAGAGACCAGCTCCAGCCACAGCAAGGTAAGGGGAACCTAGGGTGGATTTCCCCTCTCCTAAAAAATAGCCTACCATCCCTCTACACCACCCAGGGTAATAGGGAGGGGGAGGTGGGTTAACCCCTCAGTGTCAGAGGGTGATTCATAGGGCCCCTAGTGTGGTAAGCCCATATGAAGACACTGCGCACCTGCCGTGAGCAGGGGGAAGGCTACGGTACTAATCATGGGGTATATATTTTCGCTTGTGTCTTTCAGAAAACTGACAAAGACAAGAATACCCACAGTACAAAGAAAAGATGTCCATCCTTTAAAGTCACACTTAGGGAGTCATGGAAAAAGGCTATTTGTAGCGACTGTATTGATAAGTTAGTACAGGAGCACACTGCGGAACAAAGTGATTTGGCATCATCAGTTAAAGAACTTTCTAATACCTTTGGGTCATTCAAAACATTTTTTGAAAACTTCCAGATCCCGCAGCTTCAGTCAGCTCCTCCTGTACAGGCAACAACATTAGTCCCGGGAGTAAGACCTTCCACTAGTGCAGGCCCTTCAAGAGTTCCTAGTGAGGAGCTAGAAGAGGAACCTGACAGCGCAGTGTCCGGTTCACAGGAATCAGAGGAGGAGGCTCGGGAAGGTGATTCCAGGAAGCCCTCCCGCTACAAGCTCTCCTTGGAGGATGTAGACCACTTATTGGAAGCTATTTATGCCACTCTGGGTATTCAAACAGAGAAAAAACCATTATCATTGCATGACCAAATGTATGAGGGTTTAGGCGACCAGGAAAGTAAAAATTTCCCAGTCCATGATGTCTTGATCAAAGCAATTAAAAAAGAATGGCAGGAACCAGAAAGGAAACCATTCTTTTCCAAAGCTTTGAAAAGACGATTTCCATTTTCGGATGACCCATCCTCAATTTGGAATAAAACGCCAAAGCTGGATGCTGCCTTTTCTCAAGTTTCAAGGCACACAGACCTAGCTTTTGAGGACATGGGCATTCTATCCGAACCAATGGATAAGAAAATGGATTCATTACTAAAAAAGTCCTGGGACTCCACGCTGGGTAGTTTAAAATCAGCAATGGCAGTCACCGTGGTAGCCAGGAACATGGAATTTTGGCTGAACCAGATTCAGGAGCACATTGAGGAGGAGACGGCAAAAGACCAAATCCTAGCCTCATTTCCCACATTGTTGAGAGGCATAGCTTATATTGCAGACGCCTCGGCTGAACTGGTACGGATGGCAGCTAGATCGTCTGCATTAGCTAACTCAACCAGGAGGGCCTTATGGTTAAAGACGTGGCAGGGGGACTGCGCGTCTAAAACCAAATTATGCGGCATCCCATTCACAGGGGACCTGCTCTTTGGGCCGGGATTAGAAAAAGTGCTGGACCGTACAGCGGACAAGAAAAAAGCGTTTCCGCTAAAACGCAAAGCACCCTGGAGTCAGCCACAGCAGACCAAAAAGAGACAGAACAAATTTAATTGGGTACCTAAAGGCCCCCGCTTCACACCCAAGGTAGACAATCAGAAAAGACCCTGGGCCCAGAGAGGGAAAGGCAAAGCAGGAGCTATTTTTCGTGCTCCTGAACAAGCATATGATAAGAAATGACAGATTGCTCACAGTGGGAGGAAGACTGGGGGACTTCCTCCCTCAGTGGGAAAAGGTGACTTCCAATCGATTCATATTGAGGATCATAAAGGAAGGTTATCATCTAGAATTCTCCAGAACACCCCCAAAAAAGTTTTATTTAACAAAACTTCCGAAGGACAGAAGAAAGGCCAAAGGGTTAATGAGAGCCCTGGAGGATCTCAAGAAACAAGAGGTAGTAGTGGAGGTCCCCAAAAAAGAAAGGGGACTTGGGTTCTACTCCCACATTTTTGGAGTACTAAAACCCACGGGGAAGGTCAGACCAATCTTAAACCTAAAACCCCTCAACCTATCCATAACCTACAAGAGGTTCAGAATGGACTCAATTTACTCAGTGAAAGCCCTACTACCTCCAAACTGTTTCCTGGTCTCCTTAGATCTAAAGGACGCCTACTTACACGTTCCAATACACAGGGACCACCAACAGTTCCTGAGATTGGCGATAGAGACAGGAAACAGAACCTTACATTTACAATTCCAGGCCTTACCCTTCGGCCTCTCTTCCTCACCCAGAATCTTCACCAAGATTCTGGCGGAAGCCCTGGCACCCTTGCGAGTCCAAGGCATTTCCATCATTGCATATCTGGACGATCTGCTGCTGTTCGCAGAAACCCCAGAGAGGTTGCAAAAGAACCTCGAGACCACACAGATCTTTTTGAAAGATCTAGGGTGGTTAATAAATGTGGAAAAGTCAAATCTAAAGCCCACACAACAGATAACATACTTGGGGTACGTGATAGACTCTGTACAGCAAAGGATTTTTCTACCCAAAGAGAAGATAGAAAAGATCCAAAAAGAAACAAAGGCAATTCAGGTGAATTCACCATGTACCATCAGACAGATCATGTCAACACTGGGGCTGCTAACATCGGCAATCCCAGCTGTTCAATGGGCAGCCTTACATTTCCGACCACTGCAAATGTTCCTTCTAGAGGTTTGGGACCACAGGCAGGAGTCCTTAGACACCCAGGTTCGAATACCGACACAGGTAAAAAGAACCCTTTGGTGGTGGAGGACGGTGGAAAACTTGACCATAGGTCAGCTATGGACACTTCCCATTTCCCAAATCCTTACCACGGACGCAAGTGGGATAGGATGGGGAGCACATCTAGGCTCCCAAGTAACCCAAGGGATTTGGAAAGGGGAAGAGAGGAGGAGATCCTCCAATTGGAAAGAGTTGAAGGCAATGGGGCTTGCACTTCAATTCTTCCAGGGACAACTGAAGGGACATCATGTTCAAATAAGATCCGACAACGCTTCAGTTATTGCCTATGTAAACAAGCAGGGTGGAACAAGGAGCGGAACCCTGTGGGCATTAGCGAAAGAAATCCTGACATGGGGAGAAAGGAATATTCTCTCGCTATCAGCAATCCACCTAAAAGGGGATTTAAACACAGTAGCGGATTTCCTCAGCAGAATTCAGCTGAAGGAAAGCGACTGGGAACTAAATCAGGAGGTGTTCAGGCAGATCACACTAAAATGGGGAACACCTCAAGTGGATTTATTCGCATCCAAGAAGAACAAAAAGGTCAAGACCTTCTTCTCACTAAACGGAGAGGACGGAGCAATAGGAGTGGATGCTTTAGCACAAAGGTGGACTTTCAGGACATGTTATGCCTTTCCTCCACCCGTATTAATTCCACAAGTGTTACGGAAACTGCGTGCAGAGAACACCAACCTGATTCTCATAGCACCTCACTGGCCCAGGAGACCATGGTTCTCTATACTGAAAGAGCTAGCTATAGAACCCCCCTGGTTGTTGCCAGTCCAGGAGGATCTACTCTCCCAAGGCCCAGTATACTGCCCCCAAGTGGAAAAGTGGAACTTGGCCGCGTGGTTTCTGAGGAGCAACTGCTGAAAGCAAAGGGTTTCTCAAACCACTTAAAGGAGTTCTCTGACCTAAAACGTTTAACCCCCGCTGTGCCCGGGCTGTAAAAAAATAGAAAATAAACTGTCACTTACCTGCCTACGATCCCCTGTTGTTCCGATATCGCCGTCCCGTTCTCCGGTCCCGGGCCCCTTCCGCTTCCTGTGTGTCGGTGACTCATAGTGCGCTCAGCCTATCAGCGGCCGCAGCGATGTCCCGTCGCGGCCGCTGATAGGCTGAGCGCACTATGAGTCACCGACACACAGGAAGCGGAAGAGACCGGGACCGGAGAACGGGACGGCGATATCGGAACAACGGGGGATCGTAGGCAGGTAAGTGACAGTTTATTTTCTATTTTTTTACAGCCCGGGCACAGCGGGGGTTAAACGTTTTAGGTCAGAGAACTCCTTTAATTGCGACTCTACTGAAAAGTAGAAAGTTAGAGACACGCAAAATTTATGAAAGGTATGGAAGTGCTTTGGCAGATGGTGCACAGAAAACTCCTTCAATACACAGAGTTCAGTGGCCGTCCTAGAATTTTTACAAAAGGGAGTAGAAAAAGGACTAAGCCTTAGTACGCTAAAAGGTCAAGTATCCGCACTGTCAGTGTTCCTAGAGGAAAGGCTAGCATCTGACCCATGGATAGTCAGATTCTTCAGATCCTTGAGCCGACAGAGACCTATTCAAACCTCGGTCTTCCCGAAATGGGACCTGTCCTTGGTACTACAAGCTTTGACAGCCAAACCTTTTGAGCCTTTGGAAGATTGCAATCTAAAGACGCTGACACTAAAAGCAGTCTTTTTGGTGGCAATCACCACTGCAAGACGGGTCTGTGAGTTAGAGGCCCTATCGATCAGACCCCCCTTTTTTCAGATCTTCGCAGATCGTATAATTTTTAAGTTGGATCCGGGATTCCTGCCTAAAGTAATCTCAAGGTTCCATAGAGAACAAGAAATTATATTACCTTCATTTTGTCCGAACCCTTCCAGAGAACAGGAAGTGAAATTCCATAGCTTAGACGTCAGGAGATGCGTCTTGCATTATTTAGAAGTGACTAAAACTTTAAGGAAAACGGACTCTTTATTTATTTTGCATTCTGGAGCTAGACAAGGACATAGAGCTACCAGGCGCACTATAGCTAGATGGTTAAAAGAAGCCATTGAAAAAGCTTACAGTTTAGGAGGCATACCGATCCCAGAGGGTATCAAAGCGCACTCCACAAGGTCTATGGCAGCCTCACAGGCAGAGAGAGCTGGAGCAACGCCGGAGCAGATCTGTAAAGCGGCGACATGGTCCAGTTTTGCCACCTTCGTAAGACACTATAGGGTGGATCTTTGGTCAGCTAAGGATCAGACCTTTGGACGTAAGGTCTTACAAGCTGTGGTCCCGCCCTAGGGTAAGTGCTCGGTTATCCTCTCAGGTGGCTGTCCTGAAAGACGATTAGGGGAAAAACGAAGTTACTTACTGGTAACGTTCTTTCCCGTAGTCTTTCAGGACAGCCGGGTAACCCACCCAAAGGTATGTATAAGATTTCCTTACAGGAATTGTGATATGGTTAACGATGTGTATCATGTTTTCTTGTGTCTCCCCAGCAACTGGAGGTGCTCTAAAAGAACTGAGGACCAGCAGGGGAGGAGGAAATTTATGGGCTGGCGCGGTGTTTCCAACAGAGGGGAGGAGCCAAGGTCTCTCAGGTGGCTGTCCTGAAAGACTACGGGAAAGAACGTTACCAGTAAGTAACTTAGTTATATATATATATATATTTCAACGGAGAAGCTACAGAAAAGCCTGTAATGTAAAAAATGCAAATCGCCGCAATTTTTTTTTTTCTAAGGTTAGCAAAGGATTTTTTTTATTTTTTTTTTATTTTAGCTAAATGGCTTCCTTTACCTTACTGCAGTCCTGGTTTCCTCATTGTTCATTTTTGCTCTAATCCTTCTCTGTTCTGAACACTTCCTGGTTGACTGTTTCCTGATGAAAAAAGTACTGGGAGCTTTCTCATTGTGGTCACTAATCAAGGAGGTGTGATTACTGTGTGTCTAAAACCCCTCAACACCAATCAGTTTCGTTTTACAAACCATCACTGCCGTGTATTGGCTCTGTGCAGCAGAGAAGCAGGAAACATGCAAAAACTAAACTGAAACTGTAGGTACATTATATGATTGATTTTTATCTATTTTTAATCATTTTTAAAAGGAATCGGTTAACTATTATGTCTCTATACCCTGTAACCAGTCATTTCAGAAAAAAAAAATGCTTCCTTTACAACTCCTTTTAACCGATTAATCGGCCAACTAATCGATTATGAAAACAATCGTTAGTTGCAGCCCTAATCCAGTGACTGACTTCGGTCGAACGGACAGCTGGAAAGCTTTTGTCAGTCAGCGGCTGCAGCTATTGATCAGTGTATTCTGCCAGCAGTGAGAATGCAATCCTCCACCTCACTTGTGTAGATGGAGGAATCTCCGTCTTTTTGTTTAATTCAGACTACTAGCTGAATTAAAAAAAATCTGTCTATGCTTGACTTTATTCTTGAGTAGAAAATCAAGCCCACATGTATTGGGCAGCCAGATTGCCCCTTTATTACTTGAAGGATTTTTGTGTATAATTTTTTTTTTCATGTTTTATGGCCTGTCTTGCCGTGGCTTTCCATTTTTGGAACATGCAGTTATGATTTATGTTTACCTTTTTGTACTTTATTCTGTAGATTCAAGCTGAACATGTGGGACGTTGGAGGACAGAAATCTTTGAGATCCTACTGGAGGAATTACTTTGAGAGTACAGATGGTTTGATCTGGGTGGTTGACAGTGCAGACCGTGCACGTTTGCAGGATTGTGCACAAGAACTCGCTGGGCTCTTACAGGAAGAGGTGGGTGCATAATGACCATGAAAGTCTTGCCTGATGATACACGCTCCATTATTATCCTACAATAGAAGAAACTGCTCCAACACTGCGGTGGGATTTTGAAGATCAAGCAATGACTGAGTGTAATATTTTGGCAGATACATTTAGATCTTGTGTAACAGTAATAAGATTGTTTTCCTTCTAGGACAACCATAGATGGTCAGATATCCTACAGAGGATAATGATTAAGATGGGTGCCATCATTCCATACACTTTCATGTATGGAATGATGGATTTGCCAGTTTGGTATAAAACAATGCAAAGTTAGCCAAAGTGGCATTTCATAGTTTCTAAAGCTTAGTCACCTTACTCATTTTGTGCCTGAATGTACTTTTCATCCAAATGGAAACACATTATAATGTATATTGCAGTGCACTTAACATCGCACATTAACACGACTCAATAATGCACATCAGCAATCATTAATACGCATTTACATTTTTATGTGTTTCCATTGAATGCAGTACAAGAATTATCGGGCAAAACAGCAAAGTGTGAATCCAGCCTGGATGATTAATATGCTGCCTTGTGTTTAGCAATGTCTGTTTGACAAACCAAAAAAGTGAATATGTCCATTTTGATGGAGCTATAGTAACCACTTAAGGACCACCTCCTGCACATTTACGTCGGCAGAATGGCACGGCTGGGCACATGCACGTACAGGTACGTGCTGTGCTAGTACCCAGCTGTGGGTTGCGAGTCCCGAGATCGGTCCCCGGAGCTGAAGAACGGGGACAGCTGTGTGTAAACACAGCTTCCCCGTTCTTCACTGTGGAGGCGTCATCGATCGTGTGATCCCTTTTTATAGGGGGACACAATCGATGACATCGCACCTACAGCCACACCCCCCTACAGTTGTAAACACACTTCAGGTCACACATAACCCCATCAGCGCCCCCTGTGGTTAACTCCCAAACTGCAATTGTCATTTTCACAATAAACAATTCATTTTAAAAGCATTTTTTGCTGTGAAAATGACAATGGTCCCAAAAATGTGTCAAGCTTGTCCAAAGTGTCCGCCATAATGTCGCAGTCTCGAAAAAAATCGCTGATCGCCACCATTAGTAGTAAAAAAAAAATTTATAAAAATGCAATAAAACTATCCCCTATTTTGTAAACGCTATAAATTTTGCGCAAACCAACCGATAAACGCTCATTGCGTTTTTTTTTTTTTTTTTAGCAAAAATAGGTAGAAGAATACGTATCGGCCTAAACTGAGGGGGAAAAAATGTTTTTATATATTTTTGTGGGATATTTATTATAGCAAAAAATAAAAACCGCAGAGGTGATCAAATACCACCAAAAGAAAGCTCTATTTGTGGGGGAAAAGGGACGCCAATTTTGTTTGGGAGCCACGTTGCACGACCGCGCAATTGTCGGTTAAAGCGATGCAGTGCCGAATTGCAAAACCTGGCCGAGTCCTTTAGCTGCATTTTGGTCCGGGTCTTGAGTGGTTAAAAGTGAAAATGTATTTAAAGCGTTATTAAACCCCAAAACAATATATTTCAGCTTACCAATTCATAAATGTGGTGACATGCTGAGTCAAGCCCAGAGTCTTAGCAGAGAACAATAAGCTTTGCTAATTGCCTGACTTTGCAGGGGGCATGTTGAACCTCTTCAAAAAAGACCAAAGTTTCCATAGCAAGCAAATGGTCCCATTCTGCAGCAGTTCAGAGGGGACAAGCTTTTCTATTCAGGCTTTGGTTTCTTCACGAAAGAAAACAAAAACAAACTAAGGGGGTTATTTACTACAAGTGCACTCGCTGTAGATCTGAGGGGGACATGCAAGGAAAATACACATAATTTTAGCTTGCACGTGATTGGATGATAACATCAGCAGAGCTTCCCCTTATTTTGGATCTTCCCCTCAGATCTACAGCGACTGCACTTCCAAGTGTACTTGTAGTGCAAAGTGGATTTGCCTTTTGTAAATGACCCCCTAAGGCCCCTTTCACACGGACGGATAGAATGGTGCTTTTAGCTGCAAATTTTCTACCGCAGCTAGAAGCACACAATGCTTTCCTATGGCCCCATTCACACACAGCGTTTAACTGCGATTTAGTTACATGCGGTTTGGTGCAAATAGAATTGAATGCGTCCAGGTGTGATTTAGCGCAGCTATATGCACATAACCGCAGGTAATCGCAGTCTTTTGTGTCAACTGCGGATAGCAGCGTGAAAAAAAATGAACAGGAAGCACATCATAATCAAAAAAAAGAATGGGTTGCTATGGAAATGACTACCGCAGCTAAACGCGGCCGCATGTAATCGCAATGTTCAAATGCAGCTAATCGCAGTGCCTGGAGCCTTGAATTTCACAGAAAATTTACATGCTTTCAACTGCGGCAAAAACAGCCGTCCGTGTGAAAGGCGCCTTAGTCTTGCGTTGGTGCACTTGGAATGTTTTTAGCTGATTTGAATTGAGGGTTCAATTGGGCTTGAAGGTGGCACTCTTCGTTTTCAATATTAAGTCTTATGTGGCTTGGATGTTCCTCTGACAAGGTTGATTAAGATTCGAAATGTATTCCAGATTCCGTTTTTACTGAGAATAATAGAAGGGGAAACATCTGGCAGTCCACGAGCCACTAGTGTGCTTTGGGGCCTTGTTGTGTTCTTTCCAGTAAAGCCAAGAAATGGACGTGGACCATGCATGTTGGTCTTCATTTTCCTTTTAGTCCTAAAAATAATCTGTTACCTGTTGTAAGGAGTTTCTAACCTATAGCAGTTCATGCTTTGTCTGACAAGAATTCCTTCTGTTGAAGTGATATTTTCCACTATATTACATGACCCAGTTTTTACAAATGTGTGTTGCAATCACTTGTTTATATCAGGCTTTTTATAGAGGGCTTAAGTGCTGCCAGTTGCTATGTGTATCACCTTTCTGCTTACCATATGTCATTCATTTTTATTTATTTTTTCATTCCTTCTCTTTTTATCTCCCACTCTTCAGAGGTTATCAGGAGCAACGTTGCTGGTATTTGCCAATAAACAAGATTTGCCCGGTGCCTTATCAAAAGATGCCATCCGTGAGGTGAGTAACAAGTCTTGCGAAGTGTATGAAAATACTCATACTATTTTATTTATTTATATATATATATATATATATATATATATATATATATATATATATATATCTTACGTAATGACTTCACATGCAAATTGCTGGAACTAAAGACAACCAGCCAGATTTCAATTTTAAGGTGGAAGTCTAGTCAAAAATTATTCCCCCCCCCCCCCCCCCCCCCCATCAACGCACCTTTGAAAATCAGCGACTTTGAAAAGGATCCTGTACTACTTTGATGCAACTTTTGAGGCGACTTTGATCCAGAGTGTAAAGCTGCACTCAGTCACACTCTAAATCGCACTGCTTTGGAGTCACACTAGTGGGAACGTAGCCTAAGGCTAGAGTGTGACTTTGATGCAACTTTACACACTCTGGATCAAAGTTGCATCAAAGAATTGCAGGTACATTTTCAAAGTTGCATAGGTGGAAGCGGGTACCATTGAAATCGATGGGCTGTGGCTTGTCATGCGACTTTGTGTCCAAAGTCACATGACAAGTCATACTAGCGGAAACTGAGCCTAAGACTACGTTTCCACTATTGAAACCCCAAAATTGCATGATTTAGAGTGCGACATTGATCAAACTTTACACTCTCTGGATCAAAGTTCCATCAAAGTAGTGTAGGTACCTTTTCAAAGTTTCAAAGAAGGGAACGGGTGCCATTGAAATCAATGGGCTGTGACTTGTCATGTGACTTTCGCATGACAAGTCGCACTAGTGGAAACACAGCCTTAAGCCTCGTACACAAGATCAGATTTTCGGCAGACAAAGCGTCAGACTTTTGTCCAAAGGGGGTGTGCCTGGATTTTGTCTTGCACACAATTTTCGGCCAACAAACACGAACGTAGTGATGTACTACATGGTTTTTCAGCTCCTGAGGGCCACCCTTTGGGCACCTTCTGCTAATGTTGTGTTTGAGCATTGATTCCAAGCATGCGCGTTTGTACTTTGGACTTTTGTCTGACAGACTTGTGTGTACACGTGATTGGAAAATCTGACAACAGACCGTTTTCCACTGTAAATTTTAAAGCCTGCCATCCAACATTTGTCCGCATTTGATCATTGTACACCCTACGAGTCGCGCTGTGCTGTGCTCACTGGTCCCCGCTGTGTTCTGAGAGCCGTGTGTTTCCCAGAAAACAACGGGGGGGGGGGCGGGATCTGCGGGTAGACTGTGTGGCCGGAAGTGGGTGCAAATACCTGTCTTAGACAGGCATCTGCACCCCCCTCCCCCCTGAAAGGTGCCAAATGTGACACCGGAGGGGGGGTAGGGTTCCAATGAGCGGAAGTTCCACTTTAGGGTGGAGCTCCGCTTTAAGCTGGGAAGGAAGTAGAATTGAAGTCATGTGACGATACTGAAAAATAAAGGTAGAAAAACTGGGATTTTTTTCAGTTTGAGACCCAAGGCTGAACTTGGCTCACATTAATGATTGCAGGGGAGAATTTAAGTGTAATGCCCCGTACACACGGTCGTTTTTGTGATGAAAAAAAACGACGTTTTAAAAAACGTCATTTAAAATGATAGCGTGTGTGGGCAAAACGACATTTTATGTCTTCAAAAAGAATTTTTTATGTCGTTTTTCAAAACGTCGTTTTTTGTGTCATAAAAAATGACCGTGTGTGGGCAAAACAACGTTTTTAAACCCGCGCATGCTCAGAAGCAAGTTAGGACGCGAGTTTGAATGGAACAGAGTGCCGTCGTACGTGCTGAACGTAACCGCGCTTTGCTAGAGCTTTTGGAAAAAACGATGGTTGGTATGTATGCTACATCGTTTTTGAAAATGAAGTTTGAAAAACGTCGTTTTTTTTCTATCACAAAAAAACGACCGTCTGTACGCGGCATTAGGCTGGACTTCCACTTTAACCTTTCGTTGTAGAGCTGTCACAATAATTAAAGTTCATTGGTTACTTTATTACAACCAACTATACAGTAAGAGTAATCCTGTTCATTGCTGTCTGTCTTCCTGCAGGCACTGGAGCTGGCTAACATTAAGACCCATCACTGGTGTATACAAGACTGTAGTGCAGTGACGGGAGAACACCTTCTGATAGGGATAGACTGGTTATTGGATGACATCTCCAGCCGAATCTTTACAGCTGACTGAGGAGAACTCCGTACAAGAAAGGGAGCAAGTGGTTAAAGAACATGGCAGAACAGAGCATAAGTCTTATTTATTTACTATTTATTCAGCTGATTAAAATCATAACACGGCTCTGGCATAACTACTTGATAAGCAGGTATTGTAATGAGAAGGAAGTCAGAAGTGGTGCATGTACTTCAATAACACAAAAGCTTTAGGAGTCGGGTAAACCGTTCTAAAATAACTTCTTAAAATACAAGGTTGGTGATGAATATCACTTGAGGTTTAATTGTGTGTTGTTTTTTTGTTTTGTTTTTTATTGATGACACAATACACCAAAACATTTTGTAAAGACCTGTGCAGCCCACCAGGCACAAAGCTCATTCAAAGTTGATGGTTTTATGAAGTTATTCAACATTTTTGCCAGCCGCAGACATTTCCTCACATTTACAATACAAAAGCAAATCAGGGACCAATGCAGGATAGGGGAGAGGGAAAGCACCTAGCTTGATACATGGGCATGTATGTCTGTGGTCGGTGTAATTTGGCATGTGCACCCCCCGTGCATTTTAGCCGACATAAGAGCACTGCTTTCAGCAAAATGTGCACAACTAACTAGTCTTTCAGACAAACTGCCCCAAGGACTGACTGGAAATGTTGGTGCAGATTGCTGCTGAAAGAACAAGCATCAGCTGCAACTTTTACAGCAGATCTATGGGGACAATGAAAGATTATGTGTCATGCAATCTTTCACTAGCATTAAAGTAAACCGTGAGATGCAATGTGCAAGGAACCTCTTGCCGTAATGTGTAAGGTATGCGCAGCATATTTGTACTTTATGACACTTGCCCACCCACCAAAGTGATCCGCTGCACCCCTCGTCTTCCAAGCAAGGACTCTTTAACCACTTCAGCTCTGGAAGATTTTAACTCCTTCATGACCAGGCCATTTTTTATTCTATTCGGCACTGCTCTACATTACCTGGCAATTGCGCGTCATGCAATGTTGTACCCAAACAAAATTTTGTTTTTTTCCCCCACAAATAGAGATTTCTTTTGGTGGTGGTTCATCACCACTGGTATTTTTTTGTTTTTTTGTGCTATAAATAAACAAACATACATTTTGAAAAAAACAAAAAACGTTTTTTTACTTTTGTTATAAAACATATCCTTTAAAAATCGAATTTCTTCACACATTTAGGCCAAAATGTATTCTGCTACATGTATATGGTTTAAAAAAAAAAAAAATCACAATAATGTTGGCCATACACTATACGAAAAATCGTCTGAATCCAATTTCGGAAAACGAATGATCAGTCGTCAGCGCAAACGATGGTGCCATCATGTAATGAGTGATAAATTGTTCAGTGAACATAAATAAAAAATAAATACATTTTTTTTTTTTTTTTTTTACATATACCTAGTGCAGACAGTTCGGACGGGAAACACATTAACCTTTCAATTTATCATTCGTTCGGCAGAAAATTTCCAAACTTGTCCTTTGTTTTTTTGGCTCAAAAACGTCCCAACGATTATCGATTTTGTGCCCATCAACTGTTCGAAAAATGAACAAACTGTCTAAACCAGGGGTGTCAAACTAAATTTCATTGTGGGCAGCATCAGCATTATGATTGTCCTCAAAAGGGCCGGTTGTATCTGTAAGATTAGATGTCCCCTCCCCCATACATTAGATGTCAAGAGCCACCCCACCATCAGAAGTTGAGTCCCCCACTCTCCCTTACATCACAGTGCATCCCCTTTCCTTCTGCTGGGAAGAATCTGGATGCATTGCTTCTAAGCAGAAAGTAAGGTTCTGGAGGAGGACCAGAGGAGGGCTGGAGCTCTCCGGCAGCTGCAGAAGAGGTGCGAGGGTCACATGAAATGGCCTGGAGGGCCGGATTCAGCCCGCGGGCCTTGGGTTTGACACCTGTGGTCTAAACGATCGAATTTTGAACGATTTTTCGTATAGTGTATATTGATTGGTTTGTGTGAAAGTTATAGGGGTTTATTTATTAAAGACTAATCCACTTTGCACTATAAGTGCACTTGGAAGTACAGTCACTGTAGATCTGAGGGGGACATGCAAGAAGAATAAAAAACAGCATTTACATGATTGGATGATAAAAAACTGCAGAGATTCCCTTCATTTAGATCTTGCCCTCAGATATACAGCAACTGCACTTCCAAGTGCACTTGTTGCATGGTAGGTGAAGTTGAAAAAAAGACACAAGTCCAAGTCCAACCTATGAACATACTTGTAGGGTAAATGCGATTTTTCCTTTAGTAAATAACCCCCATAGTGTCTACAAACTATCAGATATATACTGGAATTTGTATTTTTTTTTTTTATATACTAGTAATGGGGATGATCGAGGATTTATAGTGGGACGGCAGGCAATATGACGCTTAAGGCCCCTTTCACACAGGGCGGATCAGTAATGATACGCCTCCGTATGCTCAGCGGTGATCGCTCCGTTGATCCCCGCTGAGCCAACGGATGACAGGGCAGTCCCCGCACACTGTGCAGGGACCACCCTGTCTTTTCTCCGCTCTCCCCTATGGGGGGATCGGATGAACACGGACCGTATGTCTGTGTTCATCCGATCCGCAGACGGAAGGAAAAATAGGGTTTTCTTCCGTCTGTAAAATCGGATCTTTGCGGAGGCGGACGGGTTTGGGTGTCAGCGGATGTTCATCCGCTGACACCCGTAATCTCATAGGGACCAATGTATGTCCCTTTTTCGTCTGCAAACGGATGGATGAAAAAGCGGACATACGGTCCGCACGTGTGAAAGGGGCCTAACACTTTGTGGGAACTGGCTCTCTGCCACTGACATCTCCAGTGACGCTAATACAGTGATCAGTGCTAATAATATACACTGACACTGTACTAATGACACTGACTGGGAAGGGGTTCACATCTGGGGCAATCAAAGGGTTAAACGTATGCCTAACCATGTTTACTATGTGTAATCTGTGCTGATTTTACTAAGCAATGTGGCGGTTTTATTCCCACATTCTGTGCAGCTGTCCTGCACTGTGGCTGTAAAACTGTGTGTGGTTGGCCAATAACAGATCTGACTTGAACTACAGATTTCTGCATTCATTCTGGGTTGTGCATGTAGCTGCATACAGTTGTCCATTTCTTTGAGCCCCTAAACAAGCTTCTAACTTTCTGTACAAGCAGGACTGTTTGCTCATTTCAAATTCCTATTGAAAACAATCACTTGTCTACAATACAATACAACAGGTATAAAATGAATTTCACGAAAACAAAATAGTTTCAGTACCTATAAACATTGCAGTTATTACAATGGCTGTAATCATCTAATGTCTGCGGGTGCCAAGGCCCTTAGCAGACATCCTGCTGAAATGTCTTTTTGAGTTTTTCTTTGGAAAGCAGCCACAGCCTGAGTAAAAAAAAGCCTGTCCCATGCCAACAAGAACCCTTGCTCTCTGTGGGGAAGTGGTGGTCTTTCTGCAGAGGTATTGGATCACTCCTGATAGCTCACTGCTTTCACACAAACTGCAAGCAACAGACTTTTTTCCCTTGGGCTGTGGCTGTTTTTATTTTATTTGGGGGGGGGGGGGGGGTTGTTTTAAAGAAAATGAATTGCATACATTTTGTATTTTGACCTGATACAGATTTAGCTGAAAGTCCATTGGGGCTTTGACTCTTCCTATATGCTCTACGCCTTTTGGAAATGAAGAAACCGCAGTCAACTGTTTTTCCTACATGGCAATCATTTTAAAATGCAAAGCAAACATTTTTCAGTTTTGCCTAGCCACTCTATGTTTTGTCATTTAATCCTGAATGTCTTTCCTTCTTCCCACCTCTATCTATTATTGGGAAAATGTTTTGCTAGAAGTGCACTTTACTAATGCCACACGGAGATCAGGAATGCAGATCCTGCAGACATTTCTTACCTTCTACTTCATAGTACTTGTTTCATTATCACCATACAGTCTGCTGAAAGACGGGTCTTGCAAGAAACTACATTTTTTTTTTTTTCCCTCCCCACTATAAAAAAAAACGACATTTACAATTTTTTTCACATGCCCATTGTCTAATCTTGATTCTTTATATGCAGATCAAGCTTGAGGATTATGCCTACGTAGTGATAATACACCAAATAAAACTGAATATATTAATAATAATTGGAACTGTGTGTTTATATTTTCTAACTGCATATAAAATGACCAAACATTATTCTTTATTAAAAAAAAAAAAAAAAAAAAGTTAATTGTGTGAGTCTTTTTTTTTTTTTTCCTCCTCTCTATAGGCAATCAGTTATTACAACTGTTACCTAATGATTAGTAGTAACAAAGTACTAAATTGATAAACACTTTTAATACAAGTGATAGGTGCAGCGCAACATAAAGCTGGAAGAAGAGTCTGCAAGAGCCTGGCATTGCACCCGCAATCCACTGATCACTATTGCAATGCTGTACATTCAGGAAATTTTGTGCTTTTTCGTTTGTTGCAAAAGGTGGGCCTAGCCTTTTTTTTTTAAAGCTGAAAATCTGGACTTGTGCTACTTGCACTACTAATGTTGCAGACCCTTTGCCGATGGGGTTTAAAAATGTTTAAAGCGGAGTTCCACCCAAAAATGGAACTTCCGCTTTTTGGAATCCCTCTCCCCCCCCCCCCTCTGGTGTCACTATGGCACCTTTCAGGGGGAGGGGGAAGCAGATACCTGTGTAATATAGGTATTTTGATCCTACTTCTGGGAATAGATACCCGAGCCACCCGCGGGTATCTATGCCACTTTCTTCATCAACCCCCCCCCCCCCCCCGGCAGTCTTCTGGGAGACACACAGGTCTCAGAAGACAGCAGGGACCAGTTGGATCGCGTAGTGCGAGTCATGCATGTGCAGTAGGGAACCAGGAAGTGAAGCCACAAGGCTTCACTTCCTGGTTCCTTACTGCACATGCATGGCTTGCGCTGCGCGATCCCAGTAGGGAACCAGGAAGTGAGCTCTGCTTTAAAGCGGATGTGCCATGGGAAAAAAATATTAAAAGCCAGCAGCTACAAATACTGCAGCTGCTGACTTTTGATATTAGGACACTTACCTGTCCTGGAGTCCAGCGCTGATCACAGCAGAGCACGAGCGATCGCTCGTCTCTCTGCTGCTCCCCCCGCCATCCACGCTGAGGGAACCAGGAAGTGAAGCGCTGCTGCTTCACTGCCCGGTTCCCTACGGCGCATGCGCGAGTCGCGCTGCGCCCGCCGATTGGCTCACACGCTGTGTGCTGGGAGCTGAGTGTTCCCAGCACACAACGGGCGAAAGACGGGAAGTCAGAAAAACCTGTCTTTTGCCCGTAGCGTGTGGCCGGAAGTGGGTGCAAATACCTGTCTTTAGACAGGTATCTGCACCCCCCCTCCCCCCTGAAAGGTGTCAAATGTGACACCGGAGGGGGGGAGGGTTCCGATCAGCGGGACTCCACTTTAGGGTGGAGAACCGCTTTAATATAAACTGGCTGAAGGACTATGGTATAATGCAGGTACCTAGCAATGCCTGTAAATACCTTTTTTGAGTACTCTGAAAGCCCCAAATACGTATTTATTACATGCTGCAGAAAAGTACCACTCTGCTAGCAGCTGTGTCCTACTTCCCTTTTTTTCTTTTAGCCTGCTAAACGTGGTGCACATTACTGTTTGTAGACACAGCTATGTGTATGGCCCCATTGATTCCTATAGTTCTGCATTCAAAACTATATATTGCACACATCCAAGAGTGGTGTTTTAGATGCCCATGTGAAAGAGCCCTAAATAGCCATTTAAAGGCTGGATCTTATTTCTTTAGTACTTTCTCAGTCACTATCTCCGCACACTAAGGCTTTATTCACAGGGCCATAAACGGGTCCATACAGTGTGATGAGCTTCCATAATTCCTCCCCCGAGATCCACGTTGGAAGCATACATCGGTATGCATTCCGATGCTTTACACAACACCTCTACCGATTCATCTTCATGAGCTGTGAGTCATTGGGGAGGCATTACTCAAGTTCTGCACTTTGTATAGCAATTTCCAGTGGGACTCTGCAATGCTTTGGCAGGAACCTGAACAATAGGGAAGTGGCAGTTGAAGTATAGGCACCTTAAAGTGGTGGTAAAGCCTCGTGCACCCTACTATTTTTTTTTTGACAGCTTAGGTCAGAGGCGCTCTACTAAGAATCTGATGATAGTACAGCGATCACCTCTGTGCTATTGGGTTTGATTTACTAAAGACAAATAGACTGTGCAGTTGCTACAGAACTTAATAAATTGGGTAAAAAAATAAATAAAATACATTTTTGCTTGCATATGATGGAAGTCAGCAGAGCTTTTGCTCATTTACTGAGCTCTGGAGCAACTGCAAAGTACACAGTGTATTTGCATTTAGTAAATCAACCCCTTTGTGTTGATTACACAAAGCCGAAAAAGGTCTGCTGACCAGATTATTCTAGTGGGGGGGGGGGGGCAGAATAATCTGGTCAGCAGACCTTTTTCGGTCATGACCCTTCGACAGAAGCTGGCTAAACATCCAGCTGCCGTACACATGGGCTGAATTTTGGTTGGTTTCTATTGAATAGGCCGATGTCGTGCGACATTCATGCTGTGTGTACAGTACTAGGCTTAAGGCAGGCCATAGATAACCACAAGTTGCATGAAAGAAAATCGTTAAATCATTTGATTCCCCTATCCATACAGTCGGGGCGGGCGCAGGGAGCTGTCCCTGCTGGGAGAACACTTATTATTGCTAGCAGCTATAGCTGTTGGCAGTAATTGTACGCTAGGAATCCAGCATGCTGGTTGTACCCAAGTCGATCGATTTATTGACTTGGATACAATCAACCTGCCCATACATGGATTGAATCTCGACTGTTTCCTGCTGAACTGACTGAGATTCAAACCATCTATGCCCTGCATTCCCTTTTGTAAAAAAAAGAACTGTGTACAAATGTTTTATTTATTTTTTAACCACTTACGCCCGAACCGTTATGCAGCTAAAGGACCGGGCCCCTTTTTGTGTTTCGGCACTGCGTCGCTTTAACTGACAATTTCGCGGTCATGCGATGTGGCTTCCAAACAAAATTGACGTCCTTTTTTTTCCGCCACAAATAGAGCTTTCTTTTGGTGATATTTGATCACCTCTGCGGTTTTTATTAGAAATAGAGCGACAATTTTGAAAAAAAAACAATATTTTTTACTTTTTGCTATAATAAATATCCCCCAAAAATATATTACAAAAAAAATGTTTTTTCCTCAGTTTAGGCCGATACTTATTCTTCTACTTATTTTTGGTAAAAAAAATCGCAATACCAATCAGTTTGCGTAACAGTTATAGTGTCTTCAAAATAGGGGATAGTTTTATGGCATTTTATTAATAATTCATTTTTTACTAGTAATGGCGGCGATCAGTGATTTTTATCGTGACTGCGACATTATGGCGCACACATCGGATACTTTTGACAATATTTTGGGACTATTGTCTTTTTTTTTTTACAGCAAACGGTGCTATAAAAATGCACTGTGAAAATGACACTGGCAGTGAAGGGGTTAACCTGTAGGGGGTGCTGTAAGGGTTAAGTGTTCCCTAATGTGTGTTTCTTACTGTAGGAGGGCGTGGCTGGACGCGTGACGTCACTGATCGTCGTTACCTATGACAGGGAACAGACGATCAGTGACAGGCTCACTAGGAAGTACGGGGAGAGATTTGTTTACACTTGCCTCTCCCCGTTCTTTAGCTCTGTGACCCGATCGTGGGACACCGGCGGCGAAGGGGTCCGCGGGTCCCGCAGCACAGGACAGGGGGAGCAAACGCGCCGTTCTCGCGACCCATGGCTGGGCTTCTTAAAGGGGACGTACCTGTACGTCCATATGCCCAGCCGTGCCATTCTGCCGACGTATTTAGTCGTGCGGCGGTACAATCTGGTCTGGCCTACATGCTTCCATAGCCCAAGATCCCCTGTGTAAGGGATCACTCTGCAACGGCTGGGAATTCCAGGAGCTTTGATGTCACCCATGAGCTCCCATGGCCCACCCCATGTCGGCGCTCCCTACTCTCCCCTGCAGCCACCGCTTGCTGACACAGAATAGCCGGAGCTGCAGGATCATGTGACCAGAGCGGAATAAAAATAAATAAGTACACAGGTCTTTACAGGTTAGGCAGGATCGGTAGGAGGAGGCCGAATATCTGCCGAAATCGGCCAGTGCAGTAGAAACCGGTTGACTTTTGAGTTTTGACCCATGTAAACATCTGCCTGTCGGACAGAAGCTGTTCTCACAAGAATGCTGGAAAACCAGCGTCTGATCAGCGTTGTCAACCAATGGCTGCAAGCGCTGACCAGTGTGTTCTGGTTGGAGGGGGGGGCGTTCCCCTTTCACTACACAATGGGTAGATTGCTGCATTAACATCACTCTAGGTAACCGCCAGGTGTACTAGGCTTACGGATTTCTTCCTAAGTGAAGGATGGGTTTTGCCATAAGTGAATCTCTTTCCATTCAGTTAGCACTTGGGGTTAGCATTGCAGCCAGACAATCAGCATTTTCAAAAATGAAAGCTCGGAAGCCTTGCAGACAATAAATACAATTCTGTCTCAAACTGCAGTTTGTAGAGGCCGATCTGCTGACAGCCTTAAATCGGAACTAAACCCTTCTATTCTTTACACACAAGGAAGCTGCTTCTGTTTGATCTGCAACTGCCGTGGTGCTGCACATGTGATCAGCCATGACACCAAACATTTGATGGTTTGACAGTTTGGTTGAGGACACAAGGAAATGTGACCGTTTGCATTCCTGGCATTCCAGGAATGTAACTGTTTTGTGAAACTGTTAAATCGATGGTTTTATGATTTACTGCTTGTTCAGGGGCTCTGGGCTTCAGCAAAGAAGAAGAAACAAGAGCAACACTGGATGGAGGCAATTTACAGCACACACTAATTCTGGAAGTATATTTATTAATGTGGACATCAATAATGAACATTGGTTTTTAAAGCGGGGGTTCACCCTTAGAGGGCACTTTTCCCCCTTAGATTCCTGCTCGTTTTGTCTAGGGGAATCGGCTATTTGTTTTAAAATATGTGCAGTACTTACCCGTTTACGAGATGCATCCTCTCCGTCGCTTCCGGGTATGGGCTTCGGGAATGGGCGTTCCTTCTTGATTGACAGTCTTCCGAGAGGCTTCCGACGGTCGCATCCATCGCGTCACGATTTTCCGAAAGAAGCCGAACGTCGGTGCGCAGGCGCAGTATAGAGCCGCACCGACGTTCGGCTTCTTTCGGCTGCGAGTAACGCGATGGATGCGACCGTCGGAAGCCTGTCAATCAAGAAGGAACGCCCGCTCCCGAAGACCCATACCCGGAAGCGACGGAAGAAGATGCATCTCGAAAACGGTAAGTACTGCTCATATTTTAATACAAATAGCCGATTCCCCTAGACAAAACGAGCAGGAAGCTAAGGGGAGAAGAATTTTTTTTTTACAAATGGGTGAACTCCCGCTTTAACCAATTATTATGGGTAAAGTTCTGCTTTCATTTTATTATACAGTAAAACCTTGGTTTGAGAGTAACTTGGTTTGAGAGCATTTTGCAAGACAAGCAAAATGTTTTAATACATTTTGCCTTGATATACAAGCAATGTCTTGATATAAGAGTAGCGCCATGTCACAACTGAGTATAAAAGAGAAGAGAGGAGCCGCTAAGTTTAGCAATATGGTTACATTTAACCACTTAACCCCCGGACCATATTGCTGGTCAAAGACCAGAGCACTTTTTGCGATTCGGCACTGCGTCGCTTTAACTGACAATTGCGCGGTCGTGCAACGTGGCTCCCAAACAAAATTGTCATCCTTTTTTCCCCACAAATAGAGCTTTCTTTTGGTGGTATTTGATCGCCTCTGCGGTTTTTATTTTTTGCTCTTTAAACAAAAATAGAGCGACAATTTTGAAAAAAATGAATATTTATTACTTTTTGCGATAATAAATATCCCCCAAAAATATATATAAAAACGTTTTTTTCCTCAGGTTAGGCCGATACGTATTCTTCTACCTATTTTTCGTAAAAAAAAAGCAATAAGCGTTTGTTGATTGGTTTGCGCAAAAGTTATAGCGTTTACAAAATAGGGGGTATTTTTATGGCATTTTTATTAATAATTTTTTTTACTAGTAATGGCGACGATCAGCGATTTTTTTTTCCGTTACCGCGACATTATGGCGGACACTTCGGACACTTTTGACACATTTTTGGAACCATTGGTATTTTTATAGCGTTCAGTGCTATAAAAATGCATTGGATTACTATAAAAATTAAGGGGTTAACACTAGGGGGCGGGGAAGGGGTTAAGTATGTTCCCTGGGTGTGTTCTAACTGTAGGGGGGGTGGCCTCACTAGGGGAAATGACCGATCGCTTTTTATACATTGTATGAACAGAAGAGCATTTCTCTCCCTGACAGGACCGCGGGCTGTGTGTTTACACACACAGCTCCCGGTCCTCGCTCTGTAACGAGCGATCGCGGGTGCCTGGCGGAGATCGTGCCTGCCGGGCACGGGAGTCGGGGGGCGCGCACGCGCCCCTAGAGGCCTGTGCAAGAGCCGACTTATAGCTACAGGCTCTCGCGCAGGGGAGCCGACCTGCCGCCGTAAATGACGGCGGCAGGTCGGCAAGTAGTTAATGAAGGTACATTTAGTAACATATTGCTACACTTAGAGGCGCCTCTCTTCTCTTTTATACCCTGTAAAAAAAAATGCTTTGATATACAAGTGCTTTGGATTACAAGCATGTTTCTGGAACAAATTATTCTCACAATCCAAGGTTTTACTGTATTGGAATGCATCCAGATGTCCTCATGTTATTGTTTCAACAATTTTTAATGATAAAATCAATACAAACCATTGAGAGAGAAATAACAATGTCATCCAAGGCTACAGAATTGTGAGTAGAGAATTCCTTCATCTCCAGATCTAAACAGAAAGCAGGAAAGCACTTGGTGGACTGATTGGATTTTTTTTTAAATAATAACTATAGGCAATTTTTATTTATTGTTTCAGTTTAGTGTAAGAGAGAGTTATAAGTCCTGTCAGTTTTGTTTTGCCTTCTGTGTCCCCATTGGGGTGTCTCCCTTCACTTCCTGTCCCATAACCAAAGAGGAAATCCCTGGTTGTCACCATTGGAAGATCCTATGCTGGGGACAACCCAATATATGGGATTATCTTTCGCTTTCAGTGATAATGACAAGCAGGACACAAATAGAAGATGAAATTTCCCTAAGATTAATCCAAAACCAGAACACAACCCTTTAGTTATTACATTGCTGTGACCTGTCATCATTATATCACATGGACTGACCACACACCACATCTCCTTTGTCCATTACCAGTCCATTACCGGGCAGCCTGGACGAGTTCATTGGCTGCCCAGCTGACAAGTGCAGTGCGCATGCGTAGAACTCGTGGTTGGCAGCCTCCCGTCTTCCTGTATCCTTACGCCGTTCCGTACTGCACAGCTGCCGGATGGCAAGTCCAATCCACTGCGCATGCTCGATGTGGTCACCTGAAGCTCGCTGTCTTAAAGTGGCAGAAGTGACATTGTGTCCGGGGTAAGATGTCCCGGGCTGTCCGCGATCAGTATGACCGGAGGTATCACGTGACCGAGACCCGAACCAACCCCAAAGGATTCACAGAGTACAAAGTAATGGCTGAGGTAAGGAAACCCTCCGCTGTGTGACCCCATAGAGTGTGTGTCCCCTGTGCTCCTCACTGCCCGCTACCGGGACTTACCCGGGACTACTCCGCCCCGCTACAGGGGGATCAGGAAATACTCATCATCATCACTGATCACTACAGGGAGATCTACAACACTGATCACTACAGGGAGATCTACAACACTGATCACTACAGGGAGATCTACAACACTGATCACTACAGGGAGATCTACACATCACTGATCACTACAGGGAGATCTACAACACTGATCACTACAGAGAGATCTACAACACTGATCACTACAGGGAGATCTACAACACTGATCACTACAGGGAGATCTACAACACTGATCACTACAGGGAGATCTACAACACTGATCACTACAGAGAGATCTACAACACTGATCACTACAGGGAGATCTACAACACTGATCACTACAGGGAGATCTACATCACTGATCACTACAGAGAGATCTACATCACTGATCACTACAGGGAGATCTACAACACTGATCACTACAGGGAGATCTACATCACTGATCACTACAGAGAGATCTACATCACTGATCACTACAGAGAGATCTACATCACTGATCACTACAGGGAGATCTACAACACTGATCACTACAGGGAGATCTACACATCACTGATCACTACAGGGAGATCTACAACACTGATCACTACAGAGAGATCTACAACACTGATCACTACAGGGAGATCTACAACACTGATCACTACAGGGAGATCTACAACACTGATCACTACAGGGAGATCTACAACACTGATCACTACAGGGAGATCTACACATCACTGATCACTACAGGGAGATCTACAACACTGATCACTACAGAGAGATCTACAACACTGATCACTACAGGGAGATCTACAACACTGATCACTACAGGGAGATCTACAACACTGATCACTACAGGGAGATCTACAACACTGATCACTACAGAGAGATCTACAACACTGATCACTACAGGGAGATCTACAACACTGATCACTACAGGGAGATCTACAACACTGATCACTACAGGGAGATCTACACATCACTGATCACTACAGGGAGATCTACAACACTGATCACTACAGAGAGATCTACAACACTGATCACTACAGGGAGATCTACATCACTGATCACTACAGAGAGATCTACATCACTGATCACTACAGAGAGATCTACATCACTGATCACTACAGGGAGATCTACAACACTGATCACTACAGGGAGATCTACAACACTGATCACTACAGGGAGATCTACATCACTGATCACTACAGAGAGATCTACATCACTGATCACTACAGGGAGATCTACAACACTGATCACTACAGAGAGATCTACAACACTGATCACTACAGGGAGATCTACATCACTGATCACTACAGAGAGATCTACATCACTGATCACTACAGAGAGATCTACATCACTGATCACTACAGGGAGATCTACAACACTGATCACTACAGGGAGATCTACACATCACTGATCACTACAGGGAGATCTACAACACTGATCACTACAGAGAGATCTACAACACTGATCACTACAGGGAGATCTACATCACTGATCACTACAGAGAGATCTACATCACTGATCACTACAGAGAGATCTACATCACTGATCACTACAGGGAGATCTACAACACTGATCACTACAGGGAGATCTACACATCACTGATCACTACAGGGAGATCTACAACACTGATCACTACAGAGAGATCTACAACACTGATCACTACAGGGAGATCTACAACACTGATCACTGATCACTACAGGGAGATCTACATCACTGATCACTACAGAGAGATCTACAACACTGATCACTACAGAGAGATCTACAACACTGATCACTACAGGGAGATCTACAACACTGATCACTGATCACTACAGGGAGATCTACAACACTGATCACTACAGGGAGATCTACATCACTGATCACTACAGGGAGATCTACATCACTGATCACTACAGAGAGATCTACAACACTGATCACTACAGGGAGATCTACAACACTGATCACTGATCACTACAGGGAGATCTACAACACTGATCACTACAGGGAGATCTACATCACTGATCACTACAGGGAGATCTACATCACTGATCACTACAGGGAGATCTACAACACTGATCACTACAGGGAGATCTACACATCACTGATCACTACAGGGAGATCTACATCACTGATCACTACAGGGAGATCTACATCACTGATCACTACAGGGAGATCTACATCACTGATCACTACAGGGAGATCTACATCACTGATCACTACAGGGAGATCTACAACACTGATCACTACAGGGAGATCTACACATCACTGATCACTACAGGGAGATCTACAACACTGATCACTACAGAGATCTACATCACTGATCACTACAGGGAGATCTACATCACTGATCACTACAGGGAGATCTACACATCACTGATCACTACAGGGAGATCTACAACACTGATCACTACAGGGAGATCTACAACACTGATCACTACAGAGAGATCTACACATCACTGATCACTACAGGGAGATCTACAACACAGATCACTACAGGGAGATCTACAACACAGATCACTACAGGGAGATCTACAACACTGATCACTACAGGGAGATCTACAACACAGATCACTACAGGGAGATCTACAACACAGATCACTACAGGGAGATCTACAACACTGATCACTACAGGGAGATCTACAACACTGATCACTACAGGGAGATCTACAACACTGATCACTACAGGGAGATCTACACATCACTGATCACT
The DNA here is from genome assembly GCF_905171775.1 of Rana temporaria. NCBI lineage: Eukaryota > Metazoa > Chordata > Amphibia > Anura > Ranidae > Rana > Rana temporaria. The sequence continues at coordinate 56,389,819 of NC_053499.1, forward strand.
ACAGGGAGATCTACACATCACTGATCACTACAGGGAGATCTCCAACACTGATCACTACAGAGAGATCTACAACACTGATCACTACAGAGAGATCTACATCACTGATCACTACAGGGAGATCTACAACACTGATCACTACAGGGAGATCTACACATCACTGATCACTACAGGGAGATCTACACATCACTGATCACTACAGAGAGATCTACATCACTGATCACTACAGGGAGATCTACACATCACTGATCACTACAGGGAGATCTACATCACTGATCACTACAGGGAGATCTACATCACTGATCACTACAGGGAGATCTACACATCACTGATCACTACAGGGAGATCTACAACACTGATCACTACAGGGAGATCTACAACACTGATCACTACAGGGAGATCTACATCACTGATCACTACAGGGAGATCTACAACACTGATCACTACAGAGAGATCTACAACACTGATCACTACAGGGAGATCTACAACACTGATCACTACAGGGAGATCTCCAACACTGATCACTACAGGGAGATCTCCAACACTGATCACTACAGAGAGATCTACAACACTGATCACTACAGGGAGATCTACAACACTGATCACTACAGGGAGATCTACAACACTGATCACTACAGGGAGATCTACAACACTGATCACTACAGGGAGATCTCTAACACTGATCACTACAGAGAGATCTACAACACTGATCACTACAGGGAGATCTACAACACTGATCACTACAGGGAGATCTACAACACTGATCACTACAGGGAGATCTACACATCACTGATCACTACAGGGAGATCTACACATCACTGATCACTACAGGGAGATCTACACATCACTGATCACTACAGGGAGATCTACATCACTGATCACTACAGGGAGATCTACAACACTGATCACTACAGGGAGATCTACAACACTGATCATTACAGAGATATCTGAACACCCCATATATGAGACAGGAGGAGGGAAGAGGACCTGTCATATGGGGAAGTGAGGAGGACCTCCTGTCTTCTTATGTGCTCTGATCTCATTACATACATCTGATCCATGGCACAGGAGGGTGGAAAGATTGTCTCCTCTATGGGGTGCTCTGATCTGTCCCCATATAATATACAAGGATAGAGGACCTGTCCTCCTCTATGGGGTGCTCTGATCTGTCCCCATGTAATATACAAGGATAGAGGACCTGTCCTCCTCTATGGGGTGCTCTGATCTGTCCCCATATAATATACAAGGATAGAGGACCTGTCCTCCTATATAGGGTGCTCTGATCTGTCCCCATATAATATACAAGGATTGAGGACCTGTCCTCCTACAGTGATGAAAATAAGTATTTGAACACCCTGCTATTTTGCAAGTTCTCCCACTTGGAAATCATGGAGGGGTCTGAAATTGTTATCGTAGGTGCATGTCCACTGTGAGAGACATAATCAAAAAAAAAATCCAGAAATCACAATGTATGATTTTTTTAACTATTTATTTGTATGATACAGCTGCAAATAAGTATTTGAACACCTGAGAAAAACAATGTTAATATTTTGTACAGTAGCCTTTGTTTGCAATTACAGAGGTCAAACGTTTCTTGTAGTTTTTCACCAGGTTTGCACACACTGGAGGAGGGATTTTGGCCCACTCCTCCACACAGATCTTCTCTAGATCAGTCAGGTTTCTGGGCTGTCGCTGAGAAACACGGAGTTTGAGCTCCCTCCAAAGATTCTCTATTGGGTTTAGGTCTGGAGACTGGCTAGGCCACGCCAGAACCTTGATATGCTTCTTACAGAGCCACTCCTTGGTTATCCTGGCTGTGTGCTTCGGGTCATTGTCATGTTGGAAGACCCAGCCTCGACCCATCTTCAAAGCTCTAACTGAGGGAAGGAGGTTGTTGCCCAAAATCTTGCAATACATGGCCCCGGTCATCCTCTCCTTAATACAGTGCAGTCGCCCTGTCCCATGTGCAGAAAAACACCCCCAAAGCATGATACTACCACCCCCATGCTTCACAGTAGGGATGGTGTTCTTGGGATGGTACTCATCATTCTTCTTCCTCCAAACACGGTTAGTGGAATTGACCAAAAAGTTCTATTTTGGTCTCATCTGACCACATGACTTTCTCCCATGACTCCTCTGGATCATCCAAATGGTCATTGGCAAACTTAAGACGGGCCTTGACATGTGCTGGTTTAAGCAGGGGAACCTTCCGTGCCATGCATGATTTCAAACCATGACGTCTTAGTGTATTACCAACAGTAACCTTGGAAACGGTGGTCCCAGCTCTTTTCAGGTCGTTGACCAGCTCCTCCCGTGTAGTCCTCGGCTGATTTCTCACCTTTCTTAGGATCATTGAGACCCCACGAGGTGAGATTTTGCATGGAGCCCCAGTCCGAGGGAGATTGACAGTCATGTTTAGCTTCTTCCATTTTCTAATGATTGCTCCAACAGTGGATCTTTTTTCACCAAGCTGCTTGGCAATTTCCCCGTAGCCCTTTCCAGCCTTGTGGAGGTGTACAATTTTGTCTCTAGTGTCTTTGGACAGCTCTTTGGTCTTGGCCATGTTAGTAGTTGGATTCTTACTGATTGTATGGGGTGGACAGGTGTCTTTATGCAGCTAATGACCTCAAACAGGTGCATCTAATTTAGGATAATAAATGGAGTGGAGGTGGACATTTTAAAGGCAGACTAACAGGTCTTTGAGGGTCAGAATTCTAGCTGATAGACAGGTGTTCAAATACTTATTTGCAGCTGTATCATACAAATAAATAGTTAAAAAATCATAAATTGTGATTTCTGGATTTTTTTTTTTTGATTATGTCTCTCACAGTGGACATGCACCTACGATGACAATTTCAGACCCCTCCATGATTTCCAAGTGGGAGAACTTGCAAAATAGCAGGGTGTTCAAATACTTATTTTCCTCACTGTATATGGGGTGCTCTGATCTGTCCCCATGTACACTCACTGGCCACTTTATTAGGTACACCTTGCTAGTACCGGGTTGGACCCCCTTTTGCCTTGAGAACTGTCTTAAAGGGGTGTTCCAGACTTTTTTTAAGTTTATTAAAAGTCAGCAGCTACAAAAAGTGTAGCTGCTGGCTTTTAATAAACAGACACTTACCTGCTCCACGGTTCCAGCGACACGTCGGCCGGGGCTCCGCTCCTCGCCCCCCCTCGCCGGCGTCTTCATTCCAAGTGTGGACACCTGGCCGTGACAGCTTTCGGCTTCATGGCCGGGCACCCATTGCGCATGCACGAGCGGCGCGGCGCCGTCCGATTGAACAGTCGCTCGCCTACAGGGAGGGGCTGCAATAAGGCGATTAAGCTATTCGCCATACCAGCCCCTCGGCGGAAGGAGGAAGTGGGACAGGAATTCCCACTCCTCCTGACCCCCCCACTCCCCCCCCCCAAAAAATGACATACCAAATGTGGCATGTAAGGGGGCGAGGAGTGGATTAAGCGGAAGTTCCATTTTTAGGTGGAACTCCGCTTTAATTCTTTGTGGCAAAGACTGAACAAGGTGTTGGAAACATTCCTCCGAGATTTTGGTCCATATTGATATGATAGGATCGCGCAGTTGCTGCAGATTTGTTGGCTGCACATCCATGATGTGAATCTCCTGTTCCACCACATCCCAAATTTGCCCTATTGGATTGAGATGTGGTGACTGTGGAGGCCATTGGAGTACAGTGACCTCATTGTCATGTTTGAGATGATTTGAGCTTTGTGACATGGGGCCAGATTCACAAAGGACTTACGACGGCGTATATCCTGATACGCCGTCGTAAGTCCGAATGTGAGGCGTCGCATCTCTGCGCCTGATTCATAGAATCAGATACGCCTCACTGTTGCCTAGATACGAGCGGCGTAAGTCTCCTACGCCGTCGTATCCTGGGTGCATATTTACGCTGGCCGCTAGGGGCGCTTCCGTAGATTTACGCGTCGAATATGTAAATTAGGTAGATACGCCAATTCACGAACGTACTTGTGCCCGCTACGCCGTTTACATTAGCCTTACGTCCGGCGTAAAGTTACCCCTGCTATATGAGGCGCAGCCAATGCAAAGTATGGACGTCGGCAAGCGTATCTTTTTACGTGAATGGGGATGGGCGTAGGTTACGTTCACGTCGACTAAGCATTGAGCCGGCGTAAATTACGGAGAAAATTCAACGTGATATTGAGCATGCGCGCGCATGCGCCGTTCGTAAGGCATTTACGTGGGGTCACGGCTCATTTCCATAAAACACGCCCACTGGCTCATTTACGCTACACCGCCGCAACTTACGGAGCAAGTGCTTTGTGAATACTGCACTTGCCCGTCTAAGTTGCGGAGGCGTAGGGTAAATAGGATACGCTACGCCCGCACAAAGTTCCGCGCTCGTACGTGAATCTGGCCCATGGTGTATTATCCTGCTGGAAGGAGCCATCGGAAGAGGGGAACACTGGAGTCATAAAGGGATGGACAAGGTCAGTAATAATACTCAGGTAGGCCGTGGCATTTCAATGATGCTCAATTGGTACTAAGGGGCCCAAAGTGTGCCAAGAAAATATCCCCCACACCATTACACCACCACCACCAGCCTGAACCATCGATACAAGGCAGGATGGATCCATACTTCAAATTCGGACCATCTACCATCTTCATGTTGCAGATGAAATCGAGATTTATCAGACCAGGCAACGTTTTTCTAATCTTCTATTGTCCAATTTTGGTGAGCCTGTGCGAATTGTAGCCTCAGTTTTCTGTTCTTCGCTGACAGGAGTGGCACCCGGTGTGGTCTTCTGCTGCTGTAGCCCATCTGCTTCAAGGTTCAATGTGTTGTGCGTTCAGAGATGGCATTCTGCATACCTTGGGTGTAACGAGTGGTTATTTGAGTCAGGGCTTGACAAATTTGCTTGGAATTTAGGAGCCAGCTAAAAAAGTTAGAAGCTAGAAAACGCGCCCCGTCCCGCCAAGCTCGCGCGCAGATCGAACACATACCTGAGTAGCGCCCGCATATGTAAACGGTATTCAAACCACACATGTGAGGTATCGCTGCGATCGTTAGAGCGAGAGCAATAATTCTAGCCCTATACCTCCTCTGTAACTCAAAACATGCAACCTGTAGAATTTTTTAAACGTCGCCTATGGAGATTTTAAAGGGTAAAAATTTGACGGCATTCCACGAGCGGACGCAATTTTGAATTGGGATAACTTTACTGTTGTCTTATTTTTTTAATTAAAAAAAGTGATTTTTTTCCCCCAAAAAAGTGCGCTAATACGGTGTGACAGAAAGTATTACAACGATCGCCATTTTATTCTTTAGGGTGTTAGAATAAAAATTATATATATCATGTTTGGGGTTTCTAATTAGAGGGAAGGGCATGACAGTGAAAAAACACTTTAAAAACTGCTGTTTTACTTGTAATGCCAACGGCCACCACCAGATGGCGCCAGGTCACAGAAGTAAGCTTGGGCCTTCATAAGGCTGCAAAGCCGCGGCCTCAATTACCGGCCGTCGTGGGCCCGCCGCGATCGTGTCCTTTGTTCCTGTGCCTTTGTGCGCCCTCACCTCCCGCGGCGGGCTTCCAGCGACGGACGGTAATTGAGGCCGCGGCCTTGTAGGCCGCAAAGCTGCAGCCTCAATTACTGGCGGGCGCCAGGTCACAATTTCTTGTCGCAATTGCGACCGGGCGCCCGGATTTTGTCGAGCCCTGATTTGAGTTATTGTTGCCTTTCTATCACCTGGAATCTGCCCATTCTCCTGACATCAACAAGGCATTTTGTCCACACAACTGCCGCTCACTGGAAATTTTCTCACTTTAGTACCATTCTCTGTAGAATGGTTGGTTGTGCATGAAAATCCCAGATCAGCAGTTTTTTAAATACTCAGACCAGCCCATCTTGCACAAACAACTGTGCCATGTTCAAAGTCGCTTAAATCCCTTTTCTTTTCCATTCTGATGTTCAGTTTGAACTTTAGCAAGTCGTTTTAACTACGTCCTAGATGTCTAAATGCATAGAGTTGCTGCCGTGTAATTGGCTGATTAGCAGTTTGTGTTCGGGTACGTTTGCCGTGATTTTCGGGCACTAGCGGGGAGACTTTAACCCCCGCTAGCAGCCGAAAAAGGGTTAAACCTGCCCGCAAAAACGCTGCTTTGCAGCGTTTTGCGGGCGGGTTGGAGGAGCTAACCCATTGATTTCAATGGGCAGGGGCTCATACTGGATAGAAAGGAGCGGCTCTTTCAGGGCGCATTGCAGGCGCTATTTTTAGCGCAATAGCGCGTGCAAAGTGCCTCAGTGTGAAAGCAGCTTTACCAAACAATTGAACATTTGGGATTTGTTCCCTTATTTCCTTGACTTCCTGGATGATTTCTCCAGGAGTGCAGGAAACTAATAAGGAATCAAAAATTTCTTATTGCAGGGCTTGACAAATTTGCGTGGAATCTAGGAGCCAGCTAAAAAAGTTAGGAGCCAAAAACGCACCCCGTCCCGCCAAGCTTGCGCGCAGAAGCGAACGCATACGTGAGTTGCGCCCACATATGTAAACGGTGTTCAAACCACACATGTGAGGTATCGCCGCGATTGTTAGAGCGAGAGCAATAATTCTAGCCCTATACCTCCTCTGTAACTCAAAACATGCAACCTGTAGAATTTTTTAAACTTTGCCTATGGAGATTTTAAAGGTTAAAAGTTTGTCGCCATTCCACGAGCGGACACAATTTTGAAGCGTGACATGTTGGGTATCAATTTACTCGGCGTAACATTATCTTTCACAATATAAAATAAATTGGGCTAACTTTACTGTTGTCTTATTTTTTTATTAAAAAAAGTGTATTTTTTTCCCAAAAAAGTGCACTTGTAAGACCGCTGCGCAAATACGGTGTGACAGAAAGTATTGCAACGACCGCCATTTTATTCTCTAGGGTGTTAGATTAATTATATATATATATATAAAATGTGTATGTATATGTGTGTGTGTATAAAAAAAAATATATATATATATATATATATATATATATATATATATATATATATATATATATATATATATATATATATATATATATATATATATATATATATATATATATATATATATATATATATATATATATATATATATATATATATATATATATATATATAATTAGTGTTTGGGGGTTCTAACTCCTAAGTAAAGGGAAGGCGATGGAAACAGGCAGGGATGCTCCATTAGCATTGATGGTTGTCTTGTCATACCAACAGCCACCACAAGAGGGTGCCAGATTCCAGAAGGGACCATAGGACTGCAGAAAGCCGCAAAGCCTCGGCCTCAATTACCGGCCGACGCGATCACGAGGGGGGGGGGGGGGGGGGTACGCACGGAGACGGGGTACCCCAGCTGTGTCACCCCCAGGCGCCAGGTGGCTAATTCTAGTCGCAATTGCGACCTGGCGCCCGGGGTTTGTCGCGCCCTGTCTTATTGCACACAAAATGGAAAATGTTTGTAGGGAGTTGGCTTTGAAAATGAAGACCTGACCCCATAGAGCCATTACTTTGTGAAGTTCACCATCAGATAACAAGTTCAGAAGACTGATGCTAGTTGCTCTGAACAAAGAAAATACTAAACCAGTGATAATGATGAAGAAAAGCGATATTTCTATATATTTGGTAGAAGAAGATCTAAGCACAAGAAATCGTATTGTCAGTGTGCCTAGAGACCTGTACCTTCCATGGTATGAATTGGTCCCCATGTGACCTGGAGGACCGTCCAGTCCTGACACGAGTGTGTAGAACATGTGAGGACTGATTAGTCACGGCTTGTGATCTTCAGTTATTCTTCATAGACAAATGAAACATTCAGAAGCCTTGAATATCAGCCAGAAAATAAAGTTCCCCCAGAATTCACTCGGGAAGAAAAAATAAATTAAAATCAGAGATTGTGAAAATGAAATCAGAGGTTATCAGCGGTGAGGAGATCAATGTTTGTTCCCAGTACAGAGGAACACACATCGGTCTCCTCCCCTTGTGAGTCCCCTCCCCCCTACAGTTAGAACACACGTTAGGGAACATTTTAACCCCTTCAGCACCCCCTAGTGGTTAACCCCTTCCCTGCCAGTCACATTTACACAGTAATCAGTGCATATTTATAGCATTAATCGCTGTATAAATGTAAATGGTCCCAAAAACGTGTCAAAAGTGTCCGATGTGTTTGCCGCAATGTCACAGTAAAAAATCGCAAATCGCCGCCATTACTAGTAAAAAAAATAATAAAATAGAAATGGCATAAATCTATCACCCATTTTGTAGACGCTATAACTTTTGCGCAAACCAATCAATATACGATTATTGCGATTTTTTTTTTTTTACCAAAAATGTTACCAAAAAATGTAGAAGAATACGTATCGACCTAAAAAATTGTGATATTTATTAAATAAAAAGTAAAAAATATTGGGGTAGATTCAGGTAGGGAGCGCGTATTTGTGTGCGGGCGTAACGTATCCTATTTACGCTACGCCTCCGCAACTTTGACAGGCAAGTGCAGTATTCACAAAGCAAAGTTGCGGCGGCGTAGCGTAAATAGGCCGGCGTAAGCCCGCCTAATTCAAATGTGGAACATGTGGGCGTGTTTTATGCCAATTTGTTGTGACCCCACGTAAATGACGCTTTTTACAAACGGCGCATGCGCCGTCCGTGAAAGTATCCTAGTACCCATGCTCCAAATTAACCCGCAAAAAGCCAATGCTTTCGACGTGAACGTAAATGACGCACAGCCCTATTCGCGAACGACTTGCGCAAACGACATAATCGACGGAAAATTTGTCGCTGGCCCGACGTCCATACTTAACATTGGCTGCGCCTCATATAGCAGGGGTAACTTTACGCCGGAAAAAGCCTTACGTAAATGGCGTATCTGTACTGCGACGGCCGGGTGTACGTTCGTGAATAGGCGTATCTTCCTTTGACGTTAGGAGACTTGGAGGTAATCCAATGCAAACTGATGCACGTCTGTTTACATCTGCCTACCAATAGACTAATATTAACCATGTCCCTCCCGGCCTATAGCAGATCGATGGCCAGGCGGTGGTTCAGTTATCCTAACTGGGCGTCATATGATGTCAAGCAGGATAACTGCCGCCGCGTGCCCGTGGGGGCGCACATCACAGCGATCAGTGGTGTGCCAATCAGTGCCCATCCCCAATGCCTGCCAGTGCCATCAGTGATGCCTATCAGTGCCATCAGTGATGCCTATCAGTGCAGCCTTTCAATGCCCATCAGTGTCGTCCACCAGTGACACCCATGAGTGCCCATCAGTGCCACCTTATTGGTTCCACCTTATCAGTGCCCATCAGTGAAAACTTTATAACAGAAACAAAAGAAACTTATTTTTTATTTATTTTTCAAACATGTTGGTCTTTTTTTTTTATTTGTTTAGCAAAAAATAAAAAACGAGTTGCACCTAGTACTTGTACTCGTGCAAATGCTGCGATGCTAGACCCAATACTTGGGCAGCCTCAGGGATGTTCGGTGTGGCGGTGGGTGGAGTTACAAGCACCGATCTCCCGGTATAGCTTTTCTGACACCCGCTTCTCCTTCTCTCCCTCCAGTGGCTGTCAGGGAAATCGGTGCTTGTAATTGCCCACCCCCCTCCCCACAGCTGCACCAATCGCCCCTGGCTGTCCCCCTCTGTGCTCCCCCGTGTCCTCCGGGTCCCGATCTGTGTCTCCCTGCGCCCTCCCCATCTCTCCATGTCCTCCTCTGGGTCCCCCATTGTCTTTCATATTCTACAAAAAAATTGGGCTAACTTTACTGTTTTGTGTTTTTTTTTTTTTTATTCATTAAAAAAGTGTATTTATTTATCTTATTTATTTTTCAAAAAAAATTGCATTTGAAAGACCGCTGCGCAAATACAGTGACATAAATTATTGCAACAACCACCATTTTATTCTGGTCTGCTAAAAACAAAATATATAATGTTTGGGGGTTCTAAGTAATTTTCTAGCAAAAAATAATGATTTTAACATGAAACCAACAAGTGTCAGAAAAATGTTTAGTCTTTAAGTGGTTAAACTGCCCTCACTTAGACCCCTTTCACACTGAGCCGCCTGTGCGTTGGCGCCGAAGCGCCACTTATTTTAGCGGTACTTTAGCACTGTTTAAGTGTTGCTTTTTGGCTGCTTGTGGGGTGCTTTAACCTGTGCTAGCGACAGAAGAAGGGGTTAAAAGCACCCGTGTTACAGCATTTCCAAATCACTTTTCAGGCGCTTTGGAAGCGCTGCCCATTCATTTCAATGGGCGGGGCGTTTTGGTAGTGCTGTATACGGCGCTCCCAAACCCGCCCCAATGATGTTGCTTGCAGGACTTTTCCTAACGTCCCGCAAGTGCACCGCCCCAGTGTGAAAAGTCACACTGAACTGAATGGGAGGCGGTTTTCAGGCGTTATTTAGAGGCTAATTCTAGCGCTAAAACTGCCTTAGTGTAAAAGGGGCCTTACAGACTGCAGTCCATTCTTCCTTTTGATCTAAAGAACAAAACGTTACAATGTTTATAGTTGGCTCTGTAAAAAATCGCGATCTTGATTCGTAATGATTAACCATGCAGCTCTAAAATAATGTTGTTGATTTTTTATATATAAATGTTTTTTTAATATTTGTTTTATCCATCTGTTTTCTTTTCAGTTTATACCAAAGAAGAACCCTCAGGATGCTAAAGAGGTATGTACAGTCTAATGTTGGCTTTGTATTGACTGCTCATATCTTTGTATGAACTTGGTGCTCCTCTTCTACTTGTCATTGTCAAATATGAATCCTAGCGAATGCCTAGTACAGACAATCAGAAAATCGTATAACTTTCGGAGTGATCTACGATAATCTTATCGTTAGTACACAGCTTTCAAGAGCCAATTGCAACAGTTCACCTAACAATATCCAAAGGGGCAAGCACGAAAAATTTTCTTGTACGATTTTCTATTAAGCAGTGCAGTATTCATCTGAAAATAATCCAGAACCAGACCACGCATGCTCGGAAACTAAAACATTACAATACATCACTTCCGAAGTTGTGATCTGCCGTACTAGAATTTTTCGTAACTTTTGTAACCTCTTAATTTTCAGTGTGCGCCAAATCTTTAAATGACATGTTTGTACACTTTATCAGTGCTACAGAAGAGTAAATAATCCAATGATTCTTAACTAGAAAGTAAAATGAATGCTTCAAATCAAAGACAATGTATTCAACTGACCTACAACACTAAAAAGGAAAGCACACCATAACCAATGAGATGGGTTTACAAATGGCAATATATAATAATGCCTAGAGGCCTATGTTTCTATGTAACCGATTTACATGTAGCACTTGGTCCCATTGGAATCCGCTCTGCCGTTGCTAAGCAGATTGTTCAGTTTTCCTCCCGCTGTCCGATAACACTGTCCATAAAGAGATCTGCAAATTACGGCACTTATTCAATCGGTCCTTGCATGCAAAAACTTAGGGGCAAGAGTCCCTGTTTTATAGGATGAGGGAGAACTCGGCCCCATGTATTTGGGGGTAATGACACTTTCTCAAGGCTGTAATTGAGGCCCCCTCAGTCTAGTAACCGCTATTGGCAGTACATTTCTACATTACTTCACCGTTTATCCATCACCTCAATGCTCACTGCTGTATTCAGATGTCTTCACAGTGATTGAAAACCTTCATGTAAATAATGTATTTCATCTTCCAGATTGTGGTTTGGAAACGTTACAGCGACTTCAAGAAACTTCATGGAGAGCTTTCCTACACTCACCGGAATCTCTTCCAGCGCACTCAGGAATTCCCAGCATTCCCCAGGGCTCAAGTTTTTGGTAAGTGCTGAACACTATTCCTTAACCATTTAAAGCGGTTGTAAACCTTAATTTTTCACTTTTACCTACAGGTAAGGCTTACCTGTAGGTAAAAAGAATATCTCCTAAACCTGTACGGTTTAGGAGATATTCCCCTCGCAATGCGGGCGGCGCATGCGCAGGGGGGATCCACGGCGAAAGATCCGGCAGCCGCCGGACCTTGCCGATTTTAAATCTCCCGCGCGGGAGTGACGTCATCGCCGCTTCAGCCAATCACAGCGCTGGAGCGGCGATACCCGGAAGACACGCCGGAGCAAGATGACATCTCGCTCGGCGTGAACCAGGTAAGTGTTGTTCACCTCGTTTTGAGGTAAGTATTTCATAATCAGCTATTATGCGGTGCATACTAGCCGATTATGCATTTTGCCTTGCAGGTAAAAAAAAAAAAAATATATATGCGGTTTACAACCGCTTTAAGAGGAAGATTTTCCCCCTTCATGACAGGCCATTTTTTGGAATACGGCACTGTGTCGCTTTAACTGACAATTGCGTGGTTGTGCGACACTGTACCCAAATAGAGCTTTCTTTTGGTAGTATTAGATCACCTCACGGTTTTTTTTTTTTTTTTTTTTGCACTATAAACAAAAAAGGCCAACAATGTTGGGGAAAAAAAACAAATTTTTGCTGTAAGATCCTAAAAAAAAAAAAAATAATTCTTCATCAATTTAGGCCAATATGTATTCTTCTACATAATTTTGGTAAAAAAAAAAAAGGTTTAGCGTCTCCAAAAATAGGGGATAGAGTCATGGCACTATTATTATTATTATGATTATTTTTATATATATTTTTTTAATTACTTTTTTTATAGATCTGCAATTTGTTTTTTTTTTTTTTTTTTTTTTTTTTTTTAGCATGACTGCAACATTGCAGCGGACAAATCGGACACTTTTGACACTTTTTTTGGGACCATTGACATTTATACTGTGATCAGAGCTAAAAATAGCCACTGATTACTGTATAAATGTCACTGACAGAGAAGGGGTTAGCATTAGGGGGCAATCAAGGGGTTAAATGTGTTCTAACTGGGTGTATGGGACTGACTGGAGGAGGAGACAAATCACTGTTCCTAATTACTAGGAACAGCAGATCTGTCTCTCCTCCCATTTCAAAACGGGGATTTGTGTGTTCACATACACAGATCCCTGTTCAGGCTCTCGTGCCCGCGATCATGAGAGGCCGGTTGTCATCGCGGCCACGCGCATCAGGTCCCCTGCCGTGCAGCGGACACGCGCCTGCTATGGCCCTTAATGATGCCGACATACAGGTACGGCAATTTGTGGGAACGAGCCACTTTGCAGCCGTAAATGTGTGTGAGCTGGTCCACAAGTGAGTTAAAGAGGCTCTTAAATGGCCCACAAAAAATGTAATTGGCTTTTAATTTAAGAACACTTACCTGTCCAGGGATCTACCGCCATCCTGTTCCGAACCGGTTCTTCACTGGTCTTTGGGTTCCTAGCGCCGGCATCTTTACTATAGGAAGTTGGCTGTGAGTCCAGCTTTCTATTGCGCATGTGCGCGCCGCACTTTCTGAATGGTCCCGCAGCTTTCATTTCTCTGTGCTGATCGATTGCAAAGGGCATCGGAAAGTAGCTGCAACTTTTTTCATCCTATAGTAACAAATTCTTGCACCTGCCAAACTCTGTCAGACAGCAATTTAAAAAAAAAATGACAGACGTTCTAACCCAACCTAGAAATGTAAACATTTGTATGAAGTTGTGCCAGTATCTGAAATTAGGTTTCCCTGCACCCTATCCTCTCACAAGTGAAATTTCCCTTCTGATGCTTGTACGATAAGCCATACTTTTAAATACTGGGTTTCATGTATCAGATGTGTCTGTTGCCTTTCGCAAACAATCAGATCTTTTTGTTAAAGCCATTGATTTTAATGGTTTCCCAAAACAGTTACTTTACCTTAAAGTATTCATACCCCTTGAAATTTTCCACATTTTGTCATGTTACAACCAAAAACGTAAATGTATTTTATTGGGAATTTTTTTATGTGATAGACAAACACAAAGTGGCACATAATTGTGAAGTGGAAGGAAAATGATAAATGATTTTCAATTTTTTTTACAAATAAATATCTGAAAAGTGTGGCGTGCATTTATATTCAGCCCCCTTTACTCTGATACCCCTAACTACAATCTAGTGGAACCAATTGCCTTCAGAAGTCACCTAATTGGTAAAGAGTCCACCTGTGTGTAATTTTAATCTAAGTATAAGTATAGCTGTTCTGTGAAGCCCTCATAGGTTTGTTAAAGAATCTTAGTGAACAAACCGCATCATGAAGGCCAAGGAACACATCAGGGCACAAACAGCGTTAAGTTGCAATCAAATATCCCAACCTTTGAACATCTCACAGAGCACTGTTCAATCCATCATCCAAAAATGGAAAGAGTATGGCACAACTGCAAACCTACCAAGACATGGCCGTCCACCTAAACTGATAGGCCGGGCAAGGAGAGCATTAAACAGAGAAGCAGGCAAAAAGGCCCATGGTAACTCTGGAGGAGCTCAGGTGGTAGAATCTGTCCATAGGACAACTATTAGTTGTGCATCCCACAAATCTGGCATTTATGGAAGAGTGGCAAGAAGAAAGCCATTGTTGAAAGAAAACCATAAGAAGTCCAGTTTTCCGGCCAGAGCTACAATGGAATGGTTTCCATCAAAGCATATTCATGTGTTAGAATTAGGGTTGTCCCGATACCACTTTTTTAGGACTGAGTACGAGTACCGATACTTTTTTTTCAAGTACTCGCCGATACCGAATACCGATACTTTTTTTTAAATGTGTCCCCAAATGCAGCCATGTCCCCCCACAAATGCAGCCATGTCCGCCCCATATATGTCCCCCCCCCCATATATGCAGCCATGGTCCCCCCCCCATATATGCAGCCATGTCCCCCCCCCCCCATATATGCAGCCATGTCCCCCCCCCCCCCCATATATGCAGCCATGTCCCCCCCCCATATGCAGCCATTTCCCCCCCCAAAAAAGCAGCCATGTCCCCCTTACCGTACATGCTGCCGCATCCCTGCTGCCGCGCCGCATCCCCGCTTGGTTAATACGCGCGGGGAACATTACAGCTTTGAATAGCTGTAGTCTTTCGCGCTGCGTATAGACACTCCCCCTTGCTTGGGATTGGACAGTTCACCCAAGCAAGGGGGAGTGTCTATAAGAGGCGCGGCGGGAAAGACTACAGCTATTCAAATGAATGCTGTAATGTTCCCCGCCCGTATTAACCAAGCGGGGATGCGGCGTAGCGGCGGGATGCGGCGGGGGGGAGTATTCTATTTTGGTATCGGGGGTATTTGCGGGAGTACGAGTACTCCCGCAAATACTCGGAATCGGTCCCGATACTAGTATCGGTATCGGGATAACCCTAGTTAGAATGGCCCAGTCAAAGGCCAGACCTAAATTCAATTGAGAAGCTGAACAGCAATTTCAAGTCTTGCCACAGACACTCTCCATCCAATCTGACAGAACTTGAGCTATTTTGCAAAGAAGAATGGGCAAACATTTCACTCTCTAGATGTGCAAAACTGGTAGAGACATCCCCAAAAAGACTTGTAGCTGTAATTGCAGTGAAAGGTGGTTTTATTCTACAAAGTATTGACTCAGGGGGGCTGAATACAAGTGCACGCCACACTTTTCACATATTTTCCTTCCATCTCACAATTATGTGCCCCTTTGTGTTGGTCTATCACATAAAATCCCAATAAAATACATTTCTGTTTTTTGGTTGTCACATGACAAAAAGTAGAACATTTCAAGGGGTATGAATACTTTTTCAAGGCATAATGTGCTTTAGTTTACTAAGTTGCAGATGGGGGGGGGAACCTTTGTTTAATGATTTGTGTTTTTTTTGGACAACTTTGACGCACATCTGTCGTTCATTGTCAGGGCGTTTCGAAGCACCAGTTATAGAGGAACGCAGAAAAGCTGCAGAAGATATGCTCAGGTTCACTGTGAACATCACAGCACTGAATAACAGCCCCCAGCTGAAGGAGTTCTTCAGGGTAAGAGAGATGGTAATGTGGAGTATGAGAAGGGGGTTACTTTCTCTATATTAGTAATAGAGCTATGTGTACTATCCACAGCCGGGAGAGGTCACCATGCGATCAGATGGCCCAGATGCAACAGAGACGCTTGTCTTACCCCCTCCTTTAGTTCCAGAGCCAGTACGAAGTTGTTCCCTTGAAATTACAGAAGAAGTGACGAATGATTCGGATGTGGCAGAGTCAGTAGAGGAAGCTGAGCACGATGAAGACATCAGCAGTAATGGTACTGTAAGCTTCTGTCTTTCAGACTGGAAAATAACAGTTTTCAGAGTAAGCTGTATGAATTACTAGAATGGTCTGTACAGTCCACTTTAATTAGGCCTCTTTCACACTAAGGAGTTTTTCAGGCGGTTTAGCGCTAAAAAAAATAGCGCCTGAAAAACTCCTGACCTGTAGTCTCAATGTGAAAGCCCGAGGGCTTTCACACTGAGGCGATGTGCTGGCGGGACCGCTCCAAAAGTCCTGCCAGCAGCATCTTTGGAGCGGTGTGTTTACTGCTTCTCCACCGCTCCTTCTCATTGAAAACAATGGGACACCACGGTAATACCGCCCGCAATGCGTCTCTACAGAGGCGGGCAGTATTAACCCTTTTTCGGCCGCTAGCAGGGTTTAAAACCGCACCGCTAGCGGCCGAATACCCCCGCAATTCCGACGGTATAGCGCCGCTAAAAATAACGGCGCTATACCGTCAGCGCACCTCCCGCCCCAGTGTGAAAGGGGCCTTAGTTTACATCCACCTCCCACTGTACTTCCTGGTTGCTCCAACTTTAAAGAATAAGTTCACCTTTTCACAAAAATAATAAATTGCACATTTTTTTGCAGGTAAAAAAATTGGCATTTATCATTTTTTTTGTTGCAGTAAAGCATTGTACCAGCGATCAGCAGATCACTGATGCCATGCAAGTCTCCTGCAGACCTGTCGGTGTATCTGCTTGCTCGTACTAGGAAGCCGATACATTCTGACAGGAAGAATCGATGAACTACCACAACGCTCGCAGCGCCATGGTAGGTCATTGAAAACTACAAGCTGACAGCCGCAAAGGCTGCAGGACCTTGTTGTTTTCTATTCACAGAGAGCTGTAAATGAGTGATGTGGGTGGGTGGGCGGGGGCGGAGCTCCGGCATGCCCACGTGTTGTGTGTGTGTGTGTGTGTATATATATATATATATATATATATATATACTAGCTTATTTGCAGGATCTAGAGTTATACTTGCATGACCGTGAGGTCCTTCCAAGGAACAAGAATGTTTTGCCTGCGGAACACCTGTGGAGGTAATCCTGCCCAGAGCTGGATTTTAAAGCATAGTTCACCATTACCAAAAAACTGGGTGCCTGTAGATGAAAATAAACTGGGCAACTCTGATCGCGGTTGAATAATGCCCTTACTATAGGTGTAGGCCTTTTATGTAACTCCTAATGCCTGACTGAAAAAACTCTCAGAAATGTCCTCATCCCATTCTGTCTTGTTGCCCGCTGTTACTTTTCACCCTCATCATCATAGGAGGGCGCTCTTTCGCTGATTCAAACCCCCTCACATGTACTTTCTCTCTCCCAATACAGTAGCTTTGAGAGATTTCTCCTGTGATGGTGGGGGAGGTGAACAGTAACAGCTGGGGGTCTCTCCGCAACATCCTAGCAACAAGGCAGGATGGGATGATGCCATCTCTGGGAGTTTTTTAGTCAGGCCTCAGGAGAGACTGTATGTAAACGGGCCTACTTTGAGGTAGTTTTGTTTGTTATTATTGCTGGCGCAAGGCCCGACACTGTATACCTGAGATGATATCAGACAATGCTGTGGAGACCATTACCCTTTTTGAGTGAGAGATGTGGCATGTGTTAAGGTACTTGGAACTATTGTGTTCTTTCTATGTATTCATCGCGTACTTGCCACGGATTATATGTTCCTTTCTTCCGGGTTTTGGCCGGAGCCGCGTGGGATACCTCTGGTCCTGGCAAGGAGCTCTGAAGTTCTGGCACAATACGCCGGACCTTCAGAGCACACGTGCCACTGATGTCAGCGGCTGCATGCAGAGTGAGTATCTCCTAAACCGTATAGGTTTAGGAAATATTCATTTTACCTACAGGTAAGCCTTATTATAGCAGCATACAGTTCGTTCTCGGTGTTTTCCTTCTTCTTTTTGGCAGTTGATTTCACTCCATTCTCTTTTTGCATTGTTTGTTACATCCCTCGGTAGGCTGATATGAGGAGGTCCAGGAATAGGGAATATTGTTTTCCTTACTTACCGTTATTTTATTTATTTTTTTAATAATAAGTGGTGTATTTTTTTATATATATATATATATATATATATATATATATATATATATATATATATATATATATATATATATATATATATAAAATGTATGTTATTAGGCTTTTTCATTTGCTGTGGAATGTTTTTCTTTGAATTAAAATGGAAAATATGGCATCTGGCCACTGAATGGCACCAAGTATCACAGGCATTTCTAGTGGCCAAATGTGGTAGTTCCCGATTTTAGCAAAGGAAAAGACCTAATAAAAATAAATAGGTAGATTCAGGTAGGGGCGCGCTAATTTGCGGCGGCGTAGCCTAGCGTGTTTAAACTACGCCGCCTTAAGTAAGAGAGGCAAGTACATGATTCTCAAAGCACTTGCCTCCTTACTTAGGGCGGTGTAGTGTAAACGCGGCGGGCGTAAGGGCGCCTAATTCAAATGGGTTGGGGGGGCGTGTTTAATGGCAATGAGGCTTGACCTCGCGTTTTTTGACATTTTTTTGTCACTGCGCATGCGCCGGGCGACTACATTTCCCAGTGTGCATTGCGGTTACGTACGCCGCACGGGCCTATTGATTTCGACGTGGATGTAAACGACCTAAATCCCGATTTGCGGACGACTTACGCAAATGACGTTCAAATTTCGAATCTCGTGGCGGGAACGACGGCCATACTTTAACCTTGTTATTTTTACCTAATAGGTAGAAATAGGTAGGCCTCCTAAGGCCTTACGGAAACGGCGTAAAACGACTGCGGCGGCCGGGCGTACGTTCGTGAATCGCCGTTCACTCATTTACATAATCTACGCCGACCGCAATGGAAGCGCCACCTAGCGGCCATCCGAAAAATTGCAATCTAAGATAGGACCGCGCAAGCAGTCCTATCTTAGATATGTTTAAGCGTATCTGTGTTTGAGCATACGATTAAACATAAGTCGGCGTAGATTCTGAGTTAGGCCGGCTTATCTACTGATAAGTCGGCCTAACTCTTACTGAATCTACCTAAAATTCTCTGTTCACAAAGAATGAATGTACATGCGCTTTGACTGAGAGAATTATTTTGCAGACGCCATTTTTTTTTTGTTTTCTGTAATTTTGAAAGTGTAAATGATGAAAATAAAATCTAACTTTTTTTGACATATTATAAGAATGTCTAATCTGTAATTTGATGCCTTTTGGAGATTTTTCCATCTTTCCTTGGCTTTGTTATGCACATTAATACAAATTTTTACCTGGGGTACCCAAACTTTCGATCCCCACTGTATGTATAATATATATATTATACACCCCTGATATTCTCAAATTGGGGAGAGTGTGGCGGATTCTGAGTACGGTAATTCATCAGCTTTTCTCTTTACAGAGCAAACTCAGCTTGATGTACTGTTTGGTCTTAATGAAGACTTTTGTGAGTTAGACGCTGATAACTTCCAGGACCCCCCGCCATCTATTAGCACACTAACTACCAATGACTTGGCAATGTTCGATCCTTGTTTTTCTGAAGGTGAGTGACTATAAGAAATAGTAATAAATCTAAAGCTGACCATGTTCTATCTGTGGTTGTTCCTGTTCATGTATATTCGACATAGTTATCAACTCGTCTTGAAAAAGAATGTTGGAAAGTGTGTGTTCGACCAATCGGCTGCAGCGCTGAGTAGTTTTATCTGAAAAAGGAGTCCCCACTGTCGGAATTCAATCCCATCCACCAAAAATCCGTTTTGTTTTGTTGTTTTTGATCATCTGGCCGGCTTAAGGGTTCCCAGTATCTTTTTTTCTTTTTTATCTCTTGCTGTATATTTTCTTGTAAGAATTGTATCTTTATGAAAATTATATTCATTTGGTTTTAGTTACTTATAGGTGTATTCAGAAAGACTTAGGCTGGCGTATCAGTAGATACGCCAGCCTAAGTCTGAATGTGCGCCAGTGCTAATTTAAGCGTATTCTGGAAACCAGATACGCTTAAATTGGGCTCAGATACGAGCGGCGTAATCCTAAAGTGTAATTCTTAGGCTGACCGCTAGGTGGCGCTTCCATTGCGGTCGGCGTAGAACAGAGGTGGCCAACCAGTGGCCCGGGGGCCACATGTGGCCCGCAGAGCACTCTGATGTGGCCCGCGACCTCCTGCTCTGGAATGGTGGGTTGGCAAGCCCAGATCGCAGGTTGCCGACCTGTCCTACCACAGCATCAGTGTTGTGCATGAAGCTGGTGGTAGAGGAAGAAAATGGCTCCTGAGCAGAGCTCCATAAGCCAATGCTTCCTGTAGAGTGCCAGCTTTTTCCACAGGCGGAGTCTATGGCAAAGTTAGCTAACCCGCGGGTTAGACATAGGTGCACTACGCTGCACCCGTGGTGTGGGTAAACTGCACCACATCAGTGTGAAAGCAGTCTTAAGCCCTTTTCACATGATCGACCCTACCCAATTGGACCTACAGAGCGGCAAATGTAAACAGACTTCTGTCCGTTCACGCCTGCCTACCTCAAATCCAATCCTCTAAAAAAAAAAAAATAGAAGGGATTTCGTCCCCCTCCATCTGGGCAGATCGGAGGGCCTATAGAGTAGCTATGACCTGTCATCCACCTGCTCCGCTCATTGTGGCCCGCGACTGGATTAAGTTGCTTAAGTGGCCCTCGCTCTTCAAAAGGTTGGGCACCCCTGGCGTAGAATATGTAAATCGCTAGATACGCCTATTCACAAACGTACGCCCGGCCGACGCAGTACAGATACGCCGTTTACGTAACGCATTATCAGGCCTAAAGTTATTCCATCAAATAGCTGGAATAGTAATGTTAAGTATGGCCGTCGTTCCCGCGTCGAAATTTGAAAAATGTACGTCGTTTGCGTTAGTCGTCCGTGAATAGGGATTTACGTCCACATCGAAACCAATAGGACCGTGCTGCGTACTTTGCCGCAATGCACACTGGGATATGTAGGCGGACGGCGCATGCCGTTCGTAAAATACGTCTATCACATAAGGTCACCCCCCCCATTACCATAAAACACACCCCCTCAGCTAAATTTGAATTAGGCGCCATTACGCCCACCCAAATTAACGCTACACCGCCGTAACTTAGGCAAGTACTTTGTGAATCATGTACTTGCCTCGCTAACTTACGGCGGCGTAGTGTAAACACGAAACACTACGCCGTCGCAAAGTTATGGCGGGCTTTCTGAATCCAGCTATTAGCCTTTATTAAAGCAGAATGTAAATTGGTAATAAAATTCCCTTTTGAAGTATTTATTTTCAGTTTTGGAGAACCATAGCAAGGAAAAAAAAAGTGCACAAAGTAGCTGATTTCCCAAAAGCAAATGGGCTGTTTACTCTGCAAGGTCATTTTCACTTAGCTTGGTGGGTGAGCTTTTCTGGTTTCCATCATCCAATCATGTACAAGCAAAAATAATTTTTTTATTTTTTTTTCTTGCACATAGTTACATAGTTAGTCAGGTTGAAAAAAGACACAAGTCCATCCAGTTCAACCACAAAAAAATAAAATAAACAAACAAAATAAAAAACACAATACAATCCCATACACCCAACTCCATACCCACAGTTGATCCAGAGGAAGGCAAAAAACCCCAGCAGAGCATGAGATCCAATTTGCTACAGCAGGGGAAAAAATTCCTTCCTGATCCCCCGAGAGGCAATCAGATTTACCCTGGGACGTGATTGGGTCTTGCAGACATCGTTGATGTGCACTTTCATTCATCATGACAATATCACTGAATGCATTTAAATATTCTAGAAGTTCTAAAATTGCTAAATACAGTGAATAAAATAAATAATAATACAATTCTTTATGTAGCGCCGGGCTCCCAATGACAAGGGCGCTACTATAAATTTAGGGGTGTCTAAGCCATAGTTGGGCTCAGACTTTAATAATTCTATGTAAATTCGCCTCTGTTCTGGCTGTGGGTGCTCTCGGTAGAAGTTTTCCCCTGTTGCCTGTAGGTGGCGTTACCACATCAGGCCCATGTTGGAACTCGGGCGAACCATGGTGTGTGTTAAGTGACCCTTCTCGGCAGCAGCCCCGCTGTGCATGCTGGGAGGGGAAACTTAAGGAGCAGACGCCGTTTTTTGGGGTCCTTCGCCTTGTGGCCCTCCTGCCGCGAGGTGAGTGTGTGTGATTCCAGCCTGGGGATAGGCCTGGTGACCTTGTTAACTGAAGGGATTCACTACCCAATTTGTCTTGCGGTCCGCTGGATCGACTTAAAGGCTCTTTTGCTGTAAGACAGGAAGTTCGGGACTCAAATCCTGTGGCAGAGGATTCCCGACTATCCATTCTGTGTTCTCAGATGGTCTGTGGCAGAGACTGTTTCTATACTGTCCGTGCATCATTCCGTCTGCTAGGCCATGTGACAGGGGTCTATCCGGGTGAGCAATACCCACTCAGGAGTGAGTGGTGAATACTGGAACTTTGAATATTTTTTTGTGCATTCTGTGCCGCGTACCTGAACCTTCCCCTTCTCTCTATACTCTCTGCTTCCTTCAAGTTTTAAGCAACAAAAATAAAACCTACAGCTGAAGGTTTTACATCTTGTGTGGACATTACAATTTCTATAGACTTTCTTCCCTGGACAACGAACTTGGAGGTAACGTGCAAAACCCCAAATCTAAACCAGAAGCTACATATAAATAAATAAAAAAAAAATATATATATATATAGTTTGTTTGTGTGTGTGTGTGTGTGTGTGTGTGTGTGTGTATATGTATATATATATATATATATATATATATATATATATATATATATATATATATATATATATATATATATATATATATATATATATATATATATATATATATATATATATATATATATATATATATATATATACACAGTGTTTCTCCAAAAATAAGACCTACCCCAAAAATAAGACCTAGCAATATTTTCCAGGAGGGCTGCAATATAAGCCCTACCCTGAAAATAAGCCCTAGTTTAAAATGCTTGTAAAATCCTATAATCCACTCTATTACAGTAGTATATAATGTTAATGCGTGAAAGAGAGATCCGGCAGGTCACAGAAGTGCAGAGCGGCGCTATAACGAAGGTATTTGGCACAATTATATTATAGAAACGCACACATTGTACATTATATAATACTGTAATAGAGTGAATTATAGGATCTTACAAGCATTTTAACTCAGTTCACACTGGGGATTCCTGACAGGCAGGGAGAGAGAGGGGGAGAGAAGACAGCACATTACATGGTAAGACCTACCCCGAAAATAAGCCCTACTGTGTCTTTTGTTGCCAAAATTAATATAAGACCCGGGCTTATTTTTGGAGAAACACGGTATATATCATACACACACATTATTTATTTATATATATATATATATATATATATATATATATATATATATATATATATATATATATATATATTATAAAAAAAAAAAAGTGCTTATTGTTTTTTACTCTTTGCTGAAATTATTCAGTGGCCCCCTAATATTGTGTTGCTGGTTGAAGGGGGATTCTGGGCCCTGTAGATCCCACCTGCACATGCCATGTTAAACCAGTATGTTATTCATTATTCTAGAAGGTGCAGTTGAAGAATCGGAAACCTCTTTGCATCTGCTGTCTCTGAAGTGTGAAGTGGAGGATCATCCTGTTGGTGTAGAAGATGGTGGCGCTTACCTATCACAAGCCACGTTAGAGGTTCAGAAAGCAATGGAGTCAGAGCTGGCTGGAGATTACCCTGAGGCCTTCAAACTATTCCGAAATGCCGTGGATATCTTATTAAAGGGAGTGAAAGGTAAGCTATGTAGATCACAGTTCTGTAAGCTATACTGTTATTTGACCATAAACTTCAAATGTTAAATCGGAAGACGTTGTAATGTTACTAAGGCCGGTGTATTGTCACATTCTGCTGCCTATCGTAGAATGCTGTGGAAGTCACGTGGCGACCAACTGCGCATGCGCGATGCGTTCCAAACGCAAGTGCGTTGCGTTCCAATGGATTCACGACAGTACACACCAGTGAAACCTCGGTCGGCATCCAGGCTCTTTCCTTAACATCCCCGTGGATTGAAGGGTGTTAAAAAAAGAGCCAGGAGGCCGAGCGAGCGTGAGGCCGATTGGCCACTTTCCTCTAAATCCACGTCGCCCTGAATGCCGGGTTCGCTGGTGTGTACTGTCGTAAATCGATTGGACCGCATCGCACTTGCGTTTGGAACGCATTGCGCATGCGCAGTTGGCCGCCACGTGACTTCCGCAGCATTCTACGATAGGCAGCAGAATGTGACACTACACCGGCCGTACACAGAGCAAATTTCTTTCCTGCAATCACGGGTTGCAGACAGTATTGATGTGAGAATACTTCCGGCTGGGTCATTGTCTTCTCCTGGCGAGAGGGTGAGGGAAGCTATCCCTGGGAGAAGACAGCGATTATTGCTAGCGGCTATAGCAGCCATTGGGCATAATCAAAGGTAAAATCTGGCATGCTCGTTGTACCCAAGTTGATCATCCCATCGATCAACTTGGTACTTTCAGCCTGATTATACACCGTTCAAATCTCGGCTGCTTCAGCAGGAACTGGCCGAGGTTCGAACTGTGTATGGCCGGCCTAACCTTGACATCAAAT
The DNA here is from genome assembly GCF_905171775.1 of Rana temporaria. Taxonomy (NCBI): domain Eukaryota; kingdom Metazoa; phylum Chordata; class Amphibia; order Anura; family Ranidae; genus Rana; species Rana temporaria. The sequence goes on from NC_053499.1 coordinate 56,414,564, forward strand.
ACTAAGATCCTTTTAAATGAGATCTCCAGGAATTGTATCCAGGATTAGCAGTGGGATTCTGTGCTGTCCTTTCCCAGATGCAGCTCTCCAGTGTCTTCAGAAAGGACAGAGGGGTTCAGCATTAAAAAAAAAGAAAAAAAAAGAAAGGGGGTTGATTTACTAAAGACAAATAGACAAAGTAGGGGATTTTCCCCATGCTTAGTGAATGAGCTCTTCTGACTTCAAATGTCCAAAATATAAGCAAGCAAAATACATTTTTATTTTTTATTTTATTTTTTTCATTTTTTTTTTTTTTTAGCAAAGTGAAAGTTCCCTTGCACTGTGAACAGTCTATTTGCATTTAGTAAATCAATCCCAGTAAGTGGGATCACACTAATCTACTAGGCACTAGCTCTGGAATTTTACCCGCAATGTCAACCTGGTGCCCAGCTTTTGTCATTTGCCTGTAAAAGAATATAGCACTTCTAAAAATATTATGTCAAATACCTTCCAGATGAATCTCATATTAACATTAGTGCCCAGTATTACGGTATGTATAAAGATTAGATGTGAACCGGACCCTTTGGAGACCTCTAATGTAACTTTTCTAGTTGCATTTTCATTTCCGGATGATCTTTCACACAACCTAATTCTGAATATTTTTTTTTTTAACAAGGTTGGTCTTTATTGATGCACAAATGTTACAAGGCAATATGCAAAAAGCACTGTACAGAATCAATCAAAAAGCATACAAAAGTTTTATAGATGGAGCACATGAGTCAGCAGGAGAAATGTAACATGTCAACTATATAGTCTGCAAAACGTAAGGCGTGAGCAGGGAAAGGGGAAAGAGTATAGGTGGGGGGGGAGAAGGAGGGAGGAGAAGGCGGGGCAGGGGGGAAGGAGGGAGGAGAAGGCGGGGCAGAGGGAATCCACCACCAATCAAGGACCACCATACAAAAACAGGATCATATAGGATCAGTCCATGGTCCCCACACACGCTCAAACTTCAGGGGACATCCTCTATTCAAATACGTCAGCTTATACAGAGGCAGGACAGCATTGACTGCATCCATCCATGCCCCCACCGTGGGAGGGGCTCTAGAGGTCCACTTGAGCAGAATCGCCTTTTTGGCCTAGAAAAATAGCAATGACATTAGCAGCTTGGTATATCTGGGCCTCTGCTCATCATCCTGCACCCCCAGCAGAGCCAGCTCCGGGGAAACCGGGAGACTCAGGTGGAGACGGACATTAATGGTCTCAAAAACTGCGGACCAATAGTCCGAAAGGCTGGGACAGGTCCAGAACATGTGGATAATAAGTACCCTCCGAAGTACAAAATTCTGAATAATTTAAAGTGGTATTAAACCCCAAAATAAAAAGGAATATAATGCAGCTCACCAGCTCTTAGAGGTGACAACTACATTAGTTTCCTTGTTTTGGCTCCCCCCCCCCCTTTTTTTTTGTTCACCTTTAAGTGGAACTTCATTCTCTCACTCACCATTGACTATTTTGAATCCTTTTACATTTCTTTAGTTACTTTCTGGTTTCCATGCCTAGGCGAATGATGTCATACATCCCAGGATTCATCGGAAGGGCTTTTCTCAGCTAAGCAGACCCTCCTGTCTGAATGCCTGAACTAAAGAAAGATGGATTCTAGGAAATAATTGCTATATGAATCGCCTGCCCTTACTCAAGTGGGGCACAGCCAGAAATGCTAGGGGGTGTGATTTTCTCAGTAAAATAAAGCATGGAGACAAGGATGCATGGGGGAATTTGCTTTGAATATTATCCACTTCAATACAGGGAGCTTTTTCCTGCCCAGGCCAATTTTCAGCTTTCAGCGCTGTCACATTTTAAATGACAATTGTGCGGTTATGCAACACTCTGCCCATATAGAATTTTTTTTTTATCATTTTTCATAGACAGATAGAGCCTTCTTTTGGCGGGTTATCATCACTGGGTTCTTTATTTTTTGCTAAACAATAAAATAAAAAAAGACCAAACGTTAAAAAATTTAAAAAATTGTAAATACTGTATTTATTGGCGTATAACTAACAATCACTTTTTTACCCTGAAAATAGAGGGTAAACTGTGCCTGCGTGTTATACGCAGGGGGCTGTGTAAAGTTTTTTTTTTTTCCCCCAAAACTTTCCTCTTAAAGTTAGGGTGCGTGTTATACGCCAAAAAAATACGGTAAGTAATTTTTCTTCTGCACTGATGAGGCAGTACATACCGTGTATATGTCTCTTATAACTATAAAGCCAGTTATCGGCTTTCCTTTCATCAGACACTGACAGCGCTGAGGAAAGGAAATGCAGATAATGGCCATTTGTTTACATGTGATCAGTTGTGATTGGACACCGCTGATCACATGGTAAAGAGCTTATGTGATTGGATCTTTACCCTGATCGGTGATGCACTGTGCCCGAGGGACACAGCTCACCATGATGTCCAGTTAGGATGGTAAAGCCACCGCCCGGCCATCATTCTGCTATAGGCCAGGTTGGAAGGTGTTTAAAAATGAATTAAATGGTGCTTTTGATTTGTGGTGCTCAGATACAGTGTAGTTCTGCTTTAGCCAGTCCAGTAAAAGTAGCTGTAGAGTAGACACTATTTAACACTGACAGGTGCTTGCAATGGTCAGCTTGTATTCATTTACAGTATATAAATCTTTATCCCAAAAGGGAAAAAAAAGAGTTCAGCTGAGTGATATTTAAAATCAAATTTTTTTATTTTTTTTTTTACAAAAAAATAACAAAAATGTCACACTTACCTGCTCTGTGTGGCGGTTTTGCACAGAGCAGCCCAAATCCTTCTCTTCTTGGGTCCAACGTCGGCACTCCTGGCCCCTCCCTCCTGTTGAGTGCCCCCGCAGCTAGCTAGGGGGGCACCCGAGCTGAGCCGCTGCAGTGTCATATTTACGGGATTTACGACACTACCGTTCAGTGAACCATCACAATTTGTCACGGAAGTGACGAGGAACCATACACAGAGCGGCGAGGGGGCGGGAGAGAAAGAGACATACAGATGTAACGAGAACCATACACAGATCGGGGGGGCGGGAGAGAAAGAGACATACAGATGTAACGAGAACCATACACAGATCGGGGGGGCGGGAGAGAAAGAGACATACAGATGTAACGAGAACCATACACAGATCGGGGGGGCGGGAGAGA